>NC_067400.1:4076186-4676186 GCF_016432865.1 Antechinus flavipes | reverse complement strand
GGTCAAGTGCTGCCAATTTCATAAAGTCTTTTGTGATTTCTCCCTCTAACTAATTAGCATTATCTTACCTAGAAATGACAAAGCAATGAGTCAATATCTTCAACAAGTACTGTGTCTGTTAACCTAATTATAAAAGGAAGTATAACAGTGGAAGTGGAAATCCATGAACAGTATGAGGAAGAAAGTTACCCTCAGAATTATGCTAGAAGTAGTGGCAGTGCCAACTTTGAAGGCCCACTCAGTCTGGTTAATGCAGGAATGATGGAATAAGCCCAGAAGGATATAGACAGAGACTGTTTCTTTTCTCTTTAATTGCATTTTCCATATGTAATACAATTCCTTGCACAAAAAAATGGTGCTTCCAAAATGTGGTTCAATTAAATTGGAGTTAATTGCACAAGCAAGATAATTGTATAAATATGTATGCCTTTATTGGATTTATCATATATATATATATATACACATATATATGTACATATATACATACATATATATACATATATATGTGTATATAAATATATATATTGCCATTTTAACATATATTATTTTCCATCTAGGGGAGGAGAGGGGGAAGGGAGAGAAAATTGGAAAACAAAATTTTGCAAAAGTCATTTTGGAAAATTATCCTTGCATATGCTTTAAAAATAAAAAAAAATCTTCAATAAAAAATAAAATAAAATTCAAAAATAAAAAAATAAACAAGTTAATTGCACACTGAGTGTTTCATATTTTAAATTATTCCTTCTAAAACAAAGAAATGAAATGGTTAAAGGGCATGATGATGTACTGGTCAAATGCTTGTATGAAACAATTGCCCAAAGTAGATAAGTGAGCCACCTTGTCTCTCAGAAGTGTCCTAATTTATATCAAATATCTCACTAAAAATATTTTAAAAAAATAAGTAGCATGAAGAAATTCAGAAAGATGGCATCAATAAAAACATGCTTAAAGTTTGAAAAAAAAAACAGACATCACAGAAGCTTTTAAATGAATGAAAAAAGTTGTGACAAATGGAATTGCCACTTATAATCTTACTACATGGCAATCATTGAGACATGGTAGAACTTCAAGATACTCTGAAACTGCTAAGCTGTTATAAGGGCTTTAGTTGTTGAGCAATTTCCAGCTTAAAGAGGCTGAGGAGATCCATTATTTACCAATAACAAAAGAAAGCTACCATCTTATAATGAAAAAATCAAGATAGAAAGAAAAACATCAAGGGCATTCAAGATACTTCAAGGTAAAGAGTGATATTCGGCATGGTATACTTTCTATAATGGAAAGGAAATTTAGCAGTTTCCAGAATGAGTTGCCAACCTGCCACCAACAAAGGCCTCTGGAAAATCATAGCTCTATAGTGAAATGAGAGCTTACGACTATCTATTGCAATCCTTTCTTTTTTATATATGAGCAAATGCATCCAGAGAGGCTTCTGAATGAATGTCTCAAGCTCATACTGACGTTAAATGAGAGAACTAGAATTCACACTGAGCTTATAGACCTCCCAGTTCAGTTTTCTTCTCCTTATGAAAGGCTAAATTACCCACAGAGACAACGAGATTGAATGTAGTTAGAAATGCTCTAAAAAATATGTCTATTGTCAAGTGGACCAGCCAAGGTTTCTCTTACTCTCTCCTGTATAACACATACTTTTCTAAGTAACTGTCTCATAGTTTTAGTACTAGAAGGTTTCTCAGAGGTCATCTCATTTATTCCATCATTTGATATAGGAGAGAAATGAGACTCTTCAGTTGAGAGGTGACCTTTGTTGGAGACAAACTTTAAGAAATAGAGCACAAATTCGAAGGGAGGTCCTTGGACCACAAATTCAGGGCTCCTTCTACCCACAGAATCCTTTGAGATCACATGCTTAAACGTATCTATGAAATTCAGAATCAACCAAGAGGGATTTTATTTCCCAGCAAAGAAGATTGATAGTGGCACCTGCCTTTAGGAAAGGTATAATGTCTTTTTGAAATTCTGGTGATCTGAGGTCTCAGTGGAAAAGTTCTCTAGAAATTCTTGCACTAAGTGCTTACAAAAGCTGATGGGTTGTGCTATGTGTATTTGAAACTCAAGTAACAACAGCTTTAGAATCTCAATTTAGATCAGGGTTTCTTAATATGGGGTCTAGGAGTCTGTTTTAATAACTACATTTCAAAATAATGTATTTCTTTTATATTCTTATGTCTTCTTGTTTATGCACTTAAAATATTTTTTTTTCTCAGAATTTCCCTCCTTTGGCCCAGCAGTTGACTTTTTGCAAGTCTTCCCCTCAATTCCAAATTTTATTGGAACCCTTTCCCAACAAATCCCTCTTAATTCTAGTGCCTTTTCTCTGTTATTTATTATTTGTTAATTATATATAATTATATTATTATTATTATATATATATAAAGCAGCATAATAGGAAATTTTATATATATATATATTCCGTGTTGTCTTCTCCATTAAATTGTGATATTTTTGAGGGCAAATATAGGTTTTTTTGTCTCTTTTTGCATTTGTAGCAACGTCTGGCACATAGTAGATAAGTATTTCTTGATTGATTGATTGATTGATAAGTAGAATATGAATTTCATCATGGTGACTTTCTAAATGACTAAGGAAACAAAGAAAGTGAATATCCCAATTCAGTTCCTAGTGAATGGATCTACCTAAGAAATGCCCATGTGGCAGAGTAGAGATGGTTTTGTACTTGCAGGTAGAAACAACCTATTATAACTTCTATGACTCATTCTATCTGTGGCTCTGGCCAACTTCTTTCTCGCTGGGATTCAATTTCCTCATTTGTGAAATAGGAGTAAAAATTTCCCCAGGACATATTTTAAAAAGTTGCTAAGAAAACCAAAAGAGATAATCTTTAGAAAATGATTTGCTAATTTTAATGTCTTATAGAAATGTTTGATACTGGGAAATCCTTTGCAGGGTGAACCAAGTCTTCTGGTTGAAGCACATGGCCAGGTACATCCCTGGCAATAATATTATTCTGGAGGTTGGTGAAAAATGTTTGTCCTAAACTCCTTAGAACTATTGAATCTGTGTTCTTTGTTGATTTGTGAAAGTGTCTTTATCCCAGAAACTTCTAGGAACATGCCCCACATAAAAACATAAAACTAAGGCAGAGGAAAGAGCCAAGTAATATTTCCTTATAAAACATTTTTGGTTGTTTTTGTGGGCCTTTTGGATGCACCATATGTCCCTCCTGAATCTGCAGTTTTCAAAATGTTCAGGACCAAGGTATAAATAAATACAGTCAATTTACTTCAGCAACATGGCTTTCTATTTGTAGTAAAACATTTAGCATATACCCCAAATGCCAGACACCAGCCTCACTTACCAAATATCAGCTAAAAACTGAAGGACCCTTCAGGAAGGACCAGATTGCTTATCAAATAGAGGAGATGGTATCTTGGCAACCGACTAAAGGCCTTGGCTGTCCACTGCCCACTATCTCTTGCCTGAGTACTGTCTGGTGCCCATTCCTCATCAGCTAGTCCCCTCTGAATGCTTTTTGCTGTCCATTTCATGTGACCCACTATCTACTCCCCACTCTCCGCTCCAGGTCCCTCATGCCCGCCGTATTCCGCAGATTGCTCACCCCTTGTTGGCATTTTGCTATTGAGTTTTGAGCTTTCATTCCTTTGTCACTTCAAAGAGGATAATTTCATGAAAAAAAAAAAACTGCCTCTGTGATTTAAGTAGATATTCTCTTTACTTGTTATCCCTGCTTCTTTGACAGCCTTTAGACATCTTATAACTACAGAGAAGAAAGCAGTGAGCTAGACAAGCTGACAGAGCTGAAAGATTCGACCTATGGCCTGAGCTCTGGCTCCCAAGTTTGAAAGGGACTTTGAAGAAGAGAAAACTTAGGCATCCCAAGTTCCTCTAGACCACAGAGGAGGGGGAGGATAATGAAAGGATGCCATATTTCTCTGGGCATTCTCATAGTCAGCACAAGACTAATGGAGCCATTCATTACCTTTAATTATATTCATAATCTTGTGGTGATTAGAAGGCACTCATAAATTAAGATACATTTAAATCAGATAAATTTGAAAGCTCTGGTTATCCTTGGAATACATTAAGCTGTCAGTGAGTTTGAAGAAAGCAGCTAAGAATTAGCACTGAAGGCAAGTGACCACTTTCTCTTGATTCAATTCTTTCAACACATTAGAGTTTCTCCAGTGACATGGATGCTGTGTGAGGAACGGGGGATACAAAAGGAGAATAAAAGCCAGACTCATATTTCCTGACAACCACAGAGTGGTTTGTCCATTTCTAAGACCAGGAGACAGAAACAGCAACTATAATGGGGATTAGGAGCATGCTCAGACGCTGTTAAGTTGTTCAGCTGGTACTTCCTTTCTTTGTGGAGGATACTAGGGAATGCTTCTGGTAGAACCATGCTAATATTGAAAGGAGGTTGATTGAAGAGACCAGGAAGCATTAATGATTATTCTCTTCAGTTCTTGGCAGCTCTCCATAAGGTTGGGAAATGTTTTTGTTCCTGCCTGCTTAGATTCTTGCACCTTCTGTTTGAATCAGCTCCAACCCTCTCTTTGCTTCTTCCTCATAGTACCTGATGTGAGAACATGTAGGAAAGTAAAGGGTTTTAGTAATTTTCCCCTCTGATTCAAGAGAGCCTTTAAGAAAGACATTGAATTTATAATAATACAAGTCATTTCCCAATAGAAAAAAAAGATGTTGATTCTTAGCATTTTCATTCATTCTTTTCCATTCTTAGTATAGGGAGTGAAAACCACAGACATCAGAATAATGATATGGGAACCAGAAAAAAGGCATAGTTTTATGGAATCAATACCTGGAAGTGCAAGAAATGGTCCTGAGGAGAAATCTTCCAGACCCACATAAGCAAAAGTTAAAATGAGAGCTCACCAAGCATCAATGATACCTTTGGAAATAAACTTGGTGGAACCAATTCTATATAGGGATTGAGTTAAGTTTTGACTTTATTGTCTTGGAAATCAAGAAATAAGCATCCTTGATGGTTGAGGGAGATTATACTCTGGAAATTGTATAGGAAAGGCTGAGATGTTTTCCTTGTTTTATTTTGGAATGAAAGGTTTCTTATAAAAAACTGTCAGACATTAATGAAACTGGAGTGTTAGGAACTGTCATTAAGACTAAAACATTCCCAGTGAGAGCTCCTGCCAATTAATAGAGAAGAGAGACCTTTAAACTTCTCAGGGAACTCTGAAGAAATATGTAGTTGCATATTTCTGAACTGAGTCAGGTGCCTTCCTATTACACTAGGTGACCAGGAGCCAGGGCTATAGACAAAGTTATTGACTACATTTTAGGAGTTTAAATTCCAGTTGTGGCTCTAAATGCCTTGTGAACTTTGGAAGACACCAGCCTTTTCTTGGCCTCAGTTTCCTTTTCTGCAAAATGCAGAGTTTAGAATAGGTTGCCCTGAAAGGCCCTTTTGACTCTGGACAGAATTTTCCATTTCATATGACAATTATATTTTGTCTTCATAATTTTGCAATCCATCACTTTAGGAAAACTTCCTCTTTTGTCTCTATTCTTTAGGATCTCTGGCCTCCCTTAGCACTTGTCCCAAAAGCCACTTTCTACTTAAAGCCTTTGCCAAATATCTCCCAACTGATAATGCTTTACTTCCTGAGAAAATAAATATCCTTGAGGTTCCTTCCATGTTTGTCCTCTTCCCTTTTCTCTGCTCTACTGTCAATGCTATCAGGGCAGACTTTGTTTTCTTGGAGGCTTTGCATCCCACTCAATGTCCGACATGTAGCTGGTACTTGATGAATGATGTATTCATTGAATTGTTTGTGACGCCCAGTGTATACTGGAATTTTAGAGATCATTCCTTTCTGTTCTCTTGTTGTATCAAAAAATACAACAAATCTGAGCTGCCTCAGATTTGAAGAACTTAATTAAGCTCTTACAGCTCACAAGGAGGCACAGTAGGTCTTAGAATCAGGTCTCAAGACTTCCAGCTGAAGGTTTTTCCCAGTCTACTGGGTTCCCTCCATTGAGAGTTGACAGAAAAGAAAGTTTGGGGGAACACATTGCTGCATACTCAGGCATAAGGGAGGGCTGGAGGGAAAGAGATAATTCAGAACAAGATTAAAAATTCATTAAAATAATAAATGAAAAGAAAATAAAGACTAAAAGACTAACTGGTACAATCAAACTCTCTTCTTGTTATAGAGGGCAAATTGAGAAAAAGGGTTCTGGTCCACAATTCTCTTCCATTTCTGGATGTCCTCAGAGCTTCAATGTATGAACCATCTCATTCTCCAGAAGGAAGTCAAAGTCTGATGAAACTTGAAGAGCTGTACTTAGGAGAGGGGAGACTTTTAACTAAGAATCAAGCCTGAATTGCCAAAAGATAAATTGTGAAGATTAGATGAAAAAGGGAACAGGGCAGAGATTTGAGGGATACTCATGAGTTAGAAGGTAATGGACCAGAAAAGGAGACTAAGAAGAAAAGTTCAGACTGGCAGGAGGAGAACTAATAGAAAACATTGGCATGAAAACTTAGAAAGCAGGAAAATATTGTCAAGGAGAAGATAGCAGTGGCTATTACCTCTTCAGTGCTCAGGGCTAGGACTGGCTAATAGTAGATGGTTAACAAATATGAATTAAATAATAAATTGATCACAGAGTAGATGTGATTTAATCCTTAAAAAGCAAGCACCCTTTTTAAAACCACATATACGAGAATCTAGTGAAAAAGAATCACAGGTTTTGTAAAAGGTTAGCATTTTTCTCAATCAAATTCCCTGAACAAATATTAGGGAAACTCGTATTCCTACTTTGTACTTGATTATATTCACATATAAGAGACCACCTGAACATAAACACAAGTTCTTTGGGGCAAATATTCTATTTGGATTCTTAGCAAATATTCATCAGTAGATGTTATTATTATTATTTTTTAATCAAAGCTTTTTATTTTCAAAACATATGCATGGGTATTTTTTGAACATTGATCCTTCCAAAACCTTGTGTTCCAATTTTTCCCCTCCTTCCAGCTATCCCCTCCCCTAGATGGTAAGTAATCTGATATATGTTAAACGTAGTAAAAATATATGTTAAATCCTATATGTGCATATATATTCATACAATTATCTTGCTGCACAAGAAAAATCAAATCAAAAAGGGACAAAATAAAAAAGAAAATGAAAAGCAAGCAAACAACAACAAAAACAGCAAACATGATATATTGTGACCCATACTCAGTTCCCACCTCCTCTCTGCTCTGAATCATATCATTGTTGACAAGAGCCACCTCCATCAGAATTGATCATCATATAATCTTGTTGCTGTATACACTGATAGTAGATATCAATTTTAGAAATGAATTGGGTACATGAAAGATCTCTTTTGTTAAAGGATGGCTTGACCTTTCTGAGAGGTAGTCAGAACCCTGAATTCTTGGACTGAGGGAGGTTACTCTGCCTAAAGAATCAGAAGGTCAATTTTACTCCCATGTTTTGGTTCATATTATCAATTATCAGCCAATAATGGGAATGATGAAATGATGGCAATTAGAAAGACTTTCCCCATTCTCTCCCAGAAGTCTATGAAAATAGCCAAAGCACTGAAAACATTCAGTCTCTTACTTGACTCTAATAACTGTGACCTCTGCAATAACTAGAAAGATCCCAAGGATTTAAACATTGGAGATCAAAATGAAGTCCATTAAGGGTGCATAATCACTACTAGTTCACAGTCTCTTTCACACTGGAACAAAAATTGGATTGTTGACTGTCGTTACAGGAAAGTCTTAAGGTCATTACATTTTAAGCAAAGTGATATCACATTTGGAATTAGATGACCTGACTTTGAAACTCAATTGAGATGCCTATGTGATAATGATTGAACAAGGATCTCTATGGAACTCAGTTTCCTCATTTATAAAGTGGGGGACTTCTACTAGATGATCTTTTAGGTTCTTTCTAGCTTTAAATCTGACTTTATGGCTCTGAGACATTAAGAACTCTCTGACTGAAGGAGTGTCACTTTACTTGTCTGAGACTCAGTTTACCCACACAATAGGATTTGGACTATGTCCCTGGATTGCTTTGTAACTCTGAGAGCACTATGGAGATCTGAATAATTATTATTCCATACAGTACCCTAGCAAAGGCTTTTATGATTCCACTACTCTCTTTCTGAACTATCTCCACTATGATACAATAAACTTATCAGAGCCATTTTTCTATGATCTTCTCACTCCAGAAGTTCATTTTACTATGTTGATCCCTTTCTCGTTGAACCTCCTTTTTAAAGAAAGTGTTCAGCCATGTCTTCATTTTTCTCTAGACTCTTGTTTCTTTTATTCTTGTGTCTTTGTAGACATAATCCTGGAATTATGAAAGGTATCTAAAAGACTAAATGTTCTATAATGAAGCACTATGCTACTTATCAGGGATTCAAAAAGAAGCAGAGTTGGTCCTAATTTCAAGAAGTTCATATTCTTATGGAGTCAGTCAACATATAGTCAAGAGATAGACAAATTTTTGGTTTGAAAATGTCTGGGAAATGATGAAGTGATGTGGATTTCCTGAATTCACTGAACTAAATGAATGATTATGTAGTTCTTAGCTTTCTTAGACTTGCAAATGGCTTAAGATGATGAGGCACTTTCCTTCTCTTCTGAAATATGGGGTTTGGGAAACTGATAAGTAGAATCTTATGATGAAATTCAAATTCTGGAGGAAGACTAAGACAAAAACATGAGAAGGAGAGGAAAAAGAATTAGAAGTGAGACTGTGTGTGTGTGTGTGTGTGTGTGTGTATGTGTGTGTGTGTGTGTGTGTGTTAACCCAGTATTTGCTCTCAGATATTCAAGCAGTACTGAATCTGTCACAAAATCCTTTACTGACTTCATCTTGAAATGAGATCAGCAAGGCAGCCATCAGGAGAGGGCTTGCCAGCTCATAGATATGACTGCAAAGCACTGAAGATATCGCATGTCAGCAAGGGTGATACTGGGAGCTTGGTAAGAAAGAATATTTGTTTGCTTTAGTAGAGGTTATCTCTGTGTTTTCATCAGTGGGAAAAAAAGGTGTAATTGGTTTCTTGAAAGTTAAATGAGATGACTATGTTCTTTTTTTCTAATTAGTTGATTTTGAATTCAGTCATTTATTTGTCTTGAAGAGAATGCTTATCCTGCTTAATTCACTGGATTCTGGAAGCCATATAAGTCCTATTATCTTGTAAATAACAGAAACATCCCACAAAGACTTGAGATTGAGAGAAAGGTTCAAAGGTATAGTGGATTTTATATCTCATATGGACCCCACCATGTTGCTCTTAGGAAAAGGCTTTACAAGCTCGAGTTTAATGTACTCAAATATATGAATACTGTCAGTATCATTTGAATCACTACTGAGATCATCATTTCATGTACGTCAAACTAATTTTTTTGTTTGTTTGTTTACAAATTAAAACAAAATAAGGGTGAATTCTTGATTTATGTCAGGTCTGAGTAAATTCAGAATTGGGTTTAAATGAGACAGACTTGCACAAAGTTGTCAGCCTCACTCTCTCTTCTAGTCATTGATTATATATAAGATAATGACATAGCTAGTGCATCTTTTTTTTTTTTTTTCTCAAAATAATCAGTAATCTGAGATTGGGAAAATTAAGCATTCTGGGAAAGATAACAGAATACGCAGAATAAATGAGATCTTGGACTTGGAAGTAAGATAAAAACTTAACCAAGGAGAGAATTATTTGACTGGGAAAGTCTCTTTTTAATGCTTTCTAAGGTTACAGCTGAATTCCAAGGAGGCTTTTCAGCATTTACATAGGCATGCAAGCTCTGAGGTCTCCCGGATAATTAGCAATCATGTGTCCTTCTGGCTCTGCAGCAAACTGCTTCAAAGGGTTGTCCTTCAGGATACTTTTTCAAGCTTGGGACAGAAGGGGAGTTGTGCTTTTTTTATTTTAATAAATTTTTCATGCTTATTTCCTAATACACTCAAAAAATGCATTGTATTCATTCTAAAAACTGATAGGTACACACTGTTTTCCTTTCTTTGCTCATAAAAAAAAAAAAATGAAGATTTTGTTACTCAAGAACCCTCAGATTAGGTTTTTTGACTTCTTTGAGGAATAAGCTTAATGAGAAAATAATTTAATTAAAGGCTTAAAAGACTTTGGAAGGTTATTTTTATGTTTCGAAGGGTGGAGCCAATGCATGCTTTTAACAACAGTGTGCCTTTGCTAGAGTACTGTATGAAATAATAATTATTCAGATCTCCATAGTGCTCTCAGAGTTACAAAGCAATCCAGGGACATAGCACAAATCCTATTGTGTGGGTAAACTGAGTCTCAGACAAGTAAAGTGACACTCCTTCAGTCAGAGAGTTCTTAATGTCCCAGAGCCATAAAGTCAGATTTAAATCTAGAAAGAACCTAAAAGATCATCTAGTAGAAGTCCCCCACTTTATAAATGAGGAAAGTGAGTTCCATAGAGATCCTTGTTCAATCATTATCACATAGGCATCTCAATTGAGTTTCAAAGTCAGGTCATCTAATTCCAAATGTGATACCACTTTGCTTAAAATGTAATGACCTTAAGACTTTCCTGTAACGACAGTCAACAATCCAATTTTTGTTCCAGTGTGAAAGAGACTGTGAACTAGGAGTGTTGCAGACAGTGCAACATTGACTGACATATTTCTCCTCATTTTTGCCAATTATTATACATTGAGTAGAAACATAAATATTTAGGTGTAGATTCATATGCACACATATATTCATATTCTGATGCATATAACCATATGTATAAACATGTATATTCAATATATAAACATGTATGCATAGAGACCTAAATACATATGTGATTTTATATATATAATTCTAAATTGTATATTTTTCTACCATTATTTACTTGTAAGTTGAAGAATTTAGAATGGTGAGATCATCTAATTTTATTTAGGGAAAAAAATTCTTTCAATGTTAATAAACAATTTACAAAACAATTACTACAAATGAAAATAAATTTCAAAGAAAAAGAAAAATGCTGATTAAAATAGCTATGAGGCTTCAACTCATGCTCTGCAATTTGAAAAGAGAAACATCTAATTGAACATTATGTGCCCAAAGAAACATAAAATGTCTTTATTTACATTGAAATATTAAATTCAATTTAACCAGCATTTATTAAATGCCTACTATATGCCATGGACAGTGCTAAGCACTGGGGATACAAAAAGTACAGTAGCTGCTCACAGTTTATAATCTAATGGGGGTAGACAATATGCAAACTGATATATGAAAAATAAGCTAATAAAATAAATATTTAAAATTATTAAGAGAGGGAAAGCTCTGGGATTAAAAGAGACTGGGAAAGGATTTCTATAGAAAGTCTAATGTTAGTTTGGCTATATTAGGGAGGTCAGTATTTCGAGAAGAATAGGGAGAGAATTCCAGGAATATGAGACAGCCAGAGAAAATTCCTGAAGCTAAGAGATGGAAAATATTGTTAATGAAACAACCTAGACACCTAGTCATTTGAATTGCAGAGTAAGTGTTCAAGACAATATGGGATAATATTGTTGTCAATGTGTGTCCTTGTTTCACTCCTAATGTCACTGATAAGGCTTCTAAATCATCTCCATTACAAATAATGCTTGCTGATGGTTTTAGATGAATGATTTGTATGAATTTATGAAAAATAATGTATAGAAAAGTTTCAAGTGTTTTAATATAAATGAATGTTTTGCATAACTTCACTTGTGGTTTCTTAATTGGGGGTGGTGATAAGAACGAGAATCTGGAACTCAAAAGTTTTAAAAACAAATTTTAAGAAATGTTTTAAATATAACTGTGAAAATATTAAATAAATGAAATGCTTTTATTGAGGTTTTTCAATCTGAGCTTTAATTTTTATGCTTTCCATTTAATTTGGGATTTTACATTTGTTCTTTTTCTAGTGTTTTTAACTGCATATCTAATTCATTAGTCTGCACTTTCTCTATTTTATTAATGTAAACATTTATAAATATAAATTTCCCTGTAATCACTGATTTTGCTGTATCCCATCAGTTTTTATATTTTCTCAATATTGTCACTCTGATAAAATTATTATTTTTCTTATGATTCCCTATGATTTCTTTTGATTCTTTAATCCTAACAATAACAGTAAGAGAAAAAAGAAAATCAAAAGAATCAGTATAGGGAACGAGATGATAAAATTCTCTTTCTTACTATGAATTCTTTTAAAATTCCCAAAAGCCAATTTAAAAGATAGTTAAAATAATTAATTTTTAAGCAAAGTAGCAGAATAAAAGGTAAATTCACATGAATCACCTTTCATATATATATATTAAAATGAAAGCTGGGAGAAGATATAGTTAAAAAAAATCAACTCCATTTAAATTAACTCTAGATAGTATAAACTACTGGGGAATGCACCTGCCAAGCAAACTTAGGACTCATATAAACAAAACAATATTTATTTTAAAAAAAAACTTTTTATACAAATACTATAAGATCTAATACTTAGAAAAATATGACAGGAAGAGTTAACATACAAATAATGATTGTATCCAACATAATTTATATATTCAATATCATTCCAATTAAATTACCAAAAATATTTTACTGAATTAGAAAAAAAAAAAGAAAAAATTATTTGGAACTAAAGTCTAGAATCACAACGGAAATAATGGGTAAAAAATTGTCAAACAAGGGGATTTATCAGTACCAGATCGTAAGCTGCATTATGAGAACACAATTATCAACTATCTGATACTGGCTAAGAAATAGAAGGTTGATCAATGGAATAGAGTAGATATAAGATCTACAGCAGCAAATAATCATGATAACCTTGAATTTGACAAGACTAAAGACAGGATTTAGGGATAAGAATTCATTATGCAGTAAAAATTATTGAGAAAACAGGAAAATAGAATGGCAGAAACTTGGCATGGACCAATGTCTCACACCATTTAGCAAGATAAGATGAAAATGGCTATATGACATAGACATAAAAAGAGAATTTACAAGAAAATTTGAGGAACATTGAACACAACTTTTCAGACATATGAATAGGTAAACAGTTTTTGAATAAACAAGAAATAGAAGAGAGGTATAAAATGCACAATTTCAATTATAGTAAACAAAATATTTTATATAAATAAAATTAATATAGCTAAAATCAAAAGGAAACAGGAAATCTGGGGGAAATTATAGCTAGTTTATCCAATAGAGATCTCATATTTAAAATATATAAAGAATTTTATCAAATATATATAAATACAAATCATTTCTTAATTGATAAATTATCAAAGAATATGAACAGGCAACTTTCCAATGAAGAAATCAAAATGATTTATTGTCATATAAAATGCTCTAAGTCTTTATTGATTTGACAAATGCAAATTAAAATGTTTTTTGAGATATAAATTTATACTTTCTAGATTGGCTAAAATGATAAAAGGAGTAACAAATCCTGTAGAGGATTTAAACAATGGAACACTCATTCATTGTTGGTAGTATTTTGAAATCATTTAACCAATCTGGAATTATGACCAAAGAGTTATTAGATAGCATATATCCTTTGACTCAACAATACCACAATTAGGTTAATTTAAAAAGATAATTGGGGGAGAGGGGAAGACTTTTTTTGTGTTCTAGGATGTTGATAGCATCTCTCTTTATAATGGCAAAGAACTGGAAATTACAGGTTTGCCCATCATTGGGGAAAATGGCATTGCAAAGATTGACTGCATCAGATAAATTTCTTGATGATTTCTTTTTTCACTTTTGGTTAAATTTGAAGCTAAAGAATCTGGATTTAAACTTTCTTCTGGTACTTATTAGTTAAGGAGTGTTAGGCAGTCACATAATGAGAGATAAATTGCTTGAGGGGAAGGACTATATTTGTTTTCCTAATTGGCACCTGATATATTATCTCATGTAAAATTTCTATATCTCCTTTAAGCTCAGAATTTTAAAAAATTGAAGTCTTATAACTTAGTAATTCATTGAATAACATTTATAAAGTCAACTTTGTTACAAACATAGCACTTGTGCCTAAGGGGGAGTGTTCCCTTAATTCCAAATGTGTTCCAAAAGTTTAAGATATTATTTAATAAAGAAAACATATACTAAAGTTGGAATCTATGGAAGTCTTGTGTGTGTGTGTGCGCACGCTCGCGTGTGTGTGTATATGTGTGTGCGCACATACATGCCTATGTTAGGACAAGTCTGAAAACCAAAATAAAGATTTTGAGAAGAAATCTTTGATGAATTCATATATCATTAATGCTTATTTTATTGAACTATTTGTACATATTGTACATATATCACAATTTAATCATCTTTCATTCTTTGAAGAGACATTTTTATGACAACATTAAGAAAGGGTGGGATATGTTAAATAAAACTACTTATGCATGGGAAAATGAGCTGCTACTTCAGAAATGAACTAGGAGACATTGATTTCTATATCTCTTGTTTGGGACTATTCTACTCATGTTCTTTTTGCCTCTTTGCAAATGCGCGCGCGCGCGCACACACACACACACACACACACACACACACCTTTCCCATTTATATTTTTCTTGATTGTTGTATTTGAAAGTGAAGTTATCTAGTCAGCTCTGATCTTTTCATCAGGAATGTTTGAACATCCTCTATTTCATTAAATATCCATTTTACCCTAAAATTTTGCTCAGTTTTGGTGGGTAGATAACTCTTGATCATAATCCTAGTTTCTTTACCTTCTGGAATATCATATTTCAATTCATCAAATTCTTTAATATAGAAATTTAATTTTGTTTGAAATTGACTTGGTGCCACAAAATTTCAATTATTTCTTTTTAGCTGTTTGAGATATATATATATATATATGTGTGTGTGTGTGTGTGTGTGTGTATATATATATATATGTGTGTGTGTGTGTGTGTATATATATATATATGTGTGTGTATATATATATATATATGTATATATATATATATATATACACATATAATTTTTTTTTCTGGGAGATCTGTTATTTGGCTATAATATTCCCGCAAGATTTCATTTTGAGATGTCTTTCAGGAAATGAAAGTTTTTTTCAATTCTTATTTTATAAGATATCAGCATAGTTTTCCTTGATAACTTTTTAAAAGATTGTCTGGGGTTTTTTTTGATCATGGGTTTCAAGTAATACAATAATTCTTGAATTATCTATCATGGAACTATTTTTCACATCAATTGCTTTTTTTCCTATGAAATGCTTTATATTTTATTCTCTTGATTTTGTTTGTTTTTTTCTTGATGTCTCATAAAGTCTAATTAACTCTCACTTGTCCAATTCCAATATTTGAAGGATTATGTTCTTTAGTGAACTTTTGAATCTCTTTTTCCATTTGGCCAAATTTGCTTTTAAATGAGTTCTTTTCAGTAAATTTGTGGATATCTTTTTCCATTTGTCCTATTCTATTTTAAGGTGTTATTTTCTTTAGTATTTTTGTGCCTCCTTAACCAATATGTTGCTATTTGTTTTTATAAGACTGATTCAACATTATAATTTTTAAATATTTATTTATTTTTGCAGAGGCAATTTGAGTTAAGTGACTTGCCCATGGTCACACCAAGAAGTGTTAAGTGTAGGAGGCCAGATCTGAAAATAGGTTATCCTGATTCTAGGATTGGTATTCTATCCACTGTGCCATCTAGTTGTCCATGTTGACTTTTTATGATTCTCTTGCATCACTTTCATTATTCTTTCCATTTTTTCTTCTCTCTGATTTTAAAATCCATTTTGAGCTTTGTCATGGTCTCAGATCTTTTTTTTTTTTCTTTGAGACTTTGGATGTAGCAATTTTGACTTTGTTGTCTCCTGTGTTTGTGCTTAGATTCTTCCTGTCACCCTTTCTATTGTAAAGTTTTCTTTTCTGCTCTTTGTTCATTTTCTAATCTATTTCTTTATTTTTCACTTATTCTAATTTGCTTCCAGAATGGAGGCAGCACTATCCTAAGCTTCAGGAATTTTGTGCAGTTGTTTTTAGAGAAAATTCTGGGAATCTGTATTTTTTTTTTTGATTTTTCCAACAGGCATGATCTAAGAAGAGATGTGTTTAGTTCCAGACTGTTCTCTGGTCTCTGAGATACTTCAAGCTCTCTTTTTCTCCATGGAATTATGATCCCAGCTCTCTTTCAGCTGTAAGCTCTGATGTGCTACTTTTCTTCCTTTCTCTTGGACAGCACATCAGTCAAAGTAAGGGCAATGTGCAGCTCTTCCTCTTGTGCTAGCAAAGTGATCCCTACAATCTCCTTCTGATTAACTGGCTGACCCCTTTACCCTCCGTGGGCTGAGAATCTGTAAACCATGATTACTGTCCTGAATCATTCACCCCCCAGTCTAGCTGTTGATTTCCTGTGGTACACTGGTCTGTGTTCCACTCTTGTCTTTTGCAACAGACCTTTGCTTCCAATTTTCTAGAATGTCTTAAGCCAGAAAACTATTTTGCCCTATTCTCTTGTGAGTTCTGCTGGTCTGGAATTTGTTCTGAGTAACAATTTGAAGTTTTTTGTGGGGATTTGGGGGAAGCTCCAATGGGTCTCTGCTTTTTCTCTATCATTTTTTTCTGTGCCGTAATTTTTCTTATCTCTCTTAATAGTTTCCATTGCATTTTTCTACTGACTAAAGCCTTTTGATTTTGTATTTCTGTTTGCTATGTTCAACATCAGACCTTTATCAAAGATATTTAACAATAATTTTATTATTTTCTGGAACTATGCTTATTTTTAATTCTAGTTATGTTGATTTTGTTTGTGCTCAAATTTCTTAATTTCATGCACTGAAATTAAGCATATATAATGAAATTAGCTTTTTTCAATCTTGTTTTATTTTATTTTGTTAGACATACTCCCATGTTATGTTAAAATCTCTTCCTTTCCAACAACTCTGAAAGATGCCTGAGCTGGATTAATAGATCAAAATTCTGAGTTGGGAAGACCAGGATTTAAGCCCTATCCCTGACATATGCATACTATGTGATTCAGGGCAAAAGATATAAACTCTCAGTTCCCAGACATCGTTTGAATCCTCTAACTTGGAAAGCAGATCATGAAAGCCTTGCTATGGCTTGCTATGAGCAGATGGCTCACCAAAAGTCTTTGTACTGATGAAATCTCATTTCTAGTTTTTACAAAAGAATTTGAATTCACAGGTAAGGACTTTTTATTCTCTTAAATTTTCAAAAATCAGCATAGCATAGTGCTCAATGAACTGGCTTTTGAGGACAGAAATCCTGATTTTCCAATCTTAGCGCTGAACTTGGATAAATCCCTTTGTCTGTTAGACCTTAATTTTTTCATTTGAAGATTTGAAACATTGAAGCAAAATATCCCAAAAGTCCTTTCTGCTGCAAAATTTTATGATTTGCATATGTAGACAGTCAGAGTCTACAGGTTTGGGTGGGATGGGTGTCTCTGGAGTGTTTAGGGGGACTGAAACTTTTCATTATCTCTGTTTTGTTTTGTTTTCCCTCTGCGGGAACACAAGTGCTGATGCCACAGATTAATCCTCTGTCTAGACTCTTTGCCAAATTGAAAATTTGAGGAGCTCTCATTCTCCTGGTCCCTACTGTGGCTCAGAGGAACCTGCTTGACCTTGAAGTAGGTCTCAGTCTGATGTGCTAAACTTGAAGAATTTATGAGAGCAGAAATAAATGGATGGAATTATCACGTGCGGTACATGAAAATCTGACCCAGCTTTCCTCCATTCCGATTCCCAGATCCATTGAGAGAAAGAAGAAAGAAGTAGTTATCCACAGGGACCAACATTACAGATTTATTTAGTGTGCTTCACTGGTATTCTGTGTGAGTGTTTGGGGGGAGAGCATGGCTGCCTAGCTTATCCATATGCATGCCTTGTACTGAATGAAAGAGATAGACTGTCCTGCTCCTTGTGCATATATCATTCTGAGACATCCAAATGTTGCCAGAAGCAGTGAAGTCCCAGAACAGGAAGCCAGCTGCTTCCAGGATGGGAAATGACAGCTGGAAGGACAGTTGTTGTAGCTGGGGCTGTCCTTGGAGGAGGCCAATGGAAATGACACCATATTGCACTGCCTTAAAATCCTTCCTTAACTCACTGTTAATGATTCGTACTTCTTTTCTCCATTAGAATATAAGGTCCTTATGAACAGAGATGATTTCATTCTTTGTGTTTGGATCTTCATCATCTAGCTTGGTATACAGTATGTCTGGTTAAAGCAAGAAGCATTTATTAAATACTTACAGCATTCTAGGTATTCTCCTAAGCTCTGGAAAGAGAAATCTAAGTAGAGAGAAAGGCAGTTCATGCCTTAAAACTTGTGAAGTGGCAAGACCTAGGGAACAGAGAAATGTACTCACATGGGGGACATAATAGACAAAGTCTAGAGAATCAGGGGTACTTGAAATGAAATGAAAATATAACTGTCTTCAGTATCATTCTCAACTTGGAGATTCTGTAAGGAAACAGCCAATCAGAGGAAGAAAGTATCAGGGAAGAGAAAGTTTCTAGTGTGAGATATCCAGAGTTACAACTTCCAGGATAAAGAGGTTTACATGAAACAATAGAAACAGAGGAGAGAGTTATGACTGTTTGGAAAGGATGTGATTAATACTTGCTTGCTGATTGATCAGTGTCTATAGAAGAAGAAGAAGAATGTTGAAGAGCCTTTAGCTTATTTCAGATGAGGTCCAATTCATGAGAGGAAACTTCAAGTCTCTGAAAGAAGCCCAATATGGATGAAGGAATCAATTATTCTACTTAGATTCGAATGACAGAAATAAGATTGATGTATTAGAATGCCAAAGCAGGTTTGGGCTTTATGAGGGAGAGGAAGGACAAGCTTTCATTAACAAGCGCTATTCACAGATGGAACAAATGGTCTTTGGAGACAGTAATTTCCCATTTATTGAAGCTTTTGAAGCAAAGGGTAAATGATCATGTCAAAGATACATTGTAGTGGCAATTTTTTCCCACAGAATATTTGTCTGTGGAACTCACTCTCTGGAACTTTTTGTGATTCATTCAATGTACTAACATTTGTTAAGTGCTTTGTATATTCCAGGCACTTCACTAGGCACAAGGGATATATTAAAAAAAAAAAAAGACAAAAGTAATTGCTATCTTCAAAAAGCTCACAATCCAATGGAAGAGAAAAGAGGAGTTATAGAAGCTCATTGATGATGGTTTGAGTTAAAACTAAAAAACAGTCTTTCAAGGTCACAGATTGGGGGGGAGGGGAGAAGTAATCTCAGATAATATCTATTTTAACCTCTTTATTTTATTAATGAGAAAAGAGAGACCAAGGAATAAATAACTTCATTCTAGCATGCCCCATTCTCCCCATATGTATTAAACTAGATAAAGAGAGACTCTAATAGTTTGTATACCTATAAGTTAATGCATTATACCTGTCCCATTGTAAAATTCTTCACATTATAGTCAAGTAGTTCTCACAAAATGAACTACTTGAGTCCTCACTGATAGTTCTTCTTTCATCAAAGGCCAATAATGCTGAAGGAATAGAAAGATCTTTTAATTCTTTGAATAGTCAGAAGTTACTTTTCAGGGATTTTATGAATGTCTTGTCTGCATTCTCTTCCTTTTATGCTATTTTTTTTCATTTCCCAGTCCCTCTATTCTTTTCCATTGACCATCTTCTTAATTTTCTCCCTCATCACTTCCTATTCCCCAACACATCTAAGGATTCTCCAATCCTGTTTGTCATGTCTTGTGACTTACAAATTTCAGCTTCCAAGATATCTGTATGCCCAGATTATTTATTTCACCAGTGGAATGGACAAATTGAAGAAAGCTGTCTAGAGGTTAATTGCAAGTCTTCAACATCTGAATGAATAAGACATGAAGAAGTTACAGCTCTCTGACTGATGTTTTCATTTCTTTAAAGTAGAAGAAGCAACTAAGATTATAACAGAAACTGACTCCAATCGTTCAGCAAAATCTTTTTTTCCCCCATTATTGTAGAGTTCTATTTCTCTGTGACTTAGCATATGATCTTTGAGAAATATGATGAACTTCTGTCTTCATTGGCCATAAACCTCATATGATGATGATGATAGTGATGATAATATGATGATAAAT
The DNA here is from genome assembly GCF_016432865.1 of Antechinus flavipes. Classification (NCBI taxonomy): domain Eukaryota; kingdom Metazoa; phylum Chordata; class Mammalia; order Dasyuromorphia; family Dasyuridae; genus Antechinus; species Antechinus flavipes. The sequence goes on along the minus strand of NC_067400.1, from coordinate 4,656,079 downwards.
CTGTGATTAATGGAAACCAAGGCACAAAAGTCTGAGTATATCTATGTAAGAACAAAGCTAACAATAAAGTAACAATAAAACTAACTCTAACAATAATAGAGTACAATGACCTCACAAGAAACATATTTTACAATCAGAGCATTCTTTTATTCAATCTAGTTATACAAGTCCATTGCATAATGTCAACTGGTATCAACTAAACTGATCCACAATTATGCTTACTTACAAAAGGCTCTTTTAGATCCCATGGTAACAGGGACACAGGGTTAGTCAAGATCCTTGGAAAGTCTTCAACCCTAGACTACCCTGCGCTACAGATAAACAGTGCAAGGAAAAATATCGTGTGACCAAGTTGAGTCATCATTTATGTTATTTATCCCCTTTGAGTGACAAGTTTGATTATTTTCCTATCAAGTATCATACTACCAAGACTTATACAAAGTAATTCCAATTCTCAGCCTTTAAAAATTGGTTACAATCATTATTGCTGATTAACAAAATGTTTTATTACTTATCAATCAATAATCAATTTTGTAATCTATATTGTTTTAAAGTTTGCAAAATGATTAATATATGTTATCACATTTGATCCTGAAAACAATGCTGTAAGGTAAATCCCATTGTTATGCCTATCTTATGGATGTGGAGACTGAGGCTGAGAGTAGATAAGTGACTTAATCAAGGTTGCTTAAGCTACAAAGTTGTAATGGACTGAGGCTTGAGTTGATGCATCCCAAACACCAAACAGAAAGCAGAGAGAGAGGTCTGAGCTCTCTTCCCTTTCCTTTTTCCCTCCCCTGCTTCCACCCACCAGAATCGTCATTTCCTATACAACACATCAGGACTTGCACAAAGAGTGGGCAGGGGCCATTCTTTCTCCAAGCTTATATATTAATAGAGTATGGTCCAATTACTATTTAGCCTCATGTGCTTGGGACCTCAGTGCATCAACTCAAGCCTCAGCCCATTACACAAAGTGTCTAAGGCCAGATTTGTATTAAAATATTATTGAATCTGGAGCATAGAGGTGACACAGTAAAGAGTGTTGAGCCTTAACACAGGAAGACTGACCTTCTTGATTTCAAATTTGGTCTCAGACACTTAATAGCTGTGACCCTTCACGAGTCACTTATTCTTACTTCCCTTGGTTTCCATATCTGTCAAATGAGGTAGAGAAGACAATGACAAATGACTACAACATCTTTGTCAAGAAAATTCTAGTCAAAAAGAGTAGAATACAACTGAAAAATGATTGAATAACAACTTATTAAATTCAAGCAAATGATTCTATTCCCTTAACTACCAAGCTGCTACACATGGATAGCCTTGGCCATGCCCATAATCAGCTCTTTCCCAGCTCTGGAGTTACTTCTGGGACTCATGATCCAATAGGATAAAAGATATTCTAAAACCTAGAATCAAGAGGAAAAGTTGGGTGATGGAGTTAATGATGGGAATTCCAGTGTTGCCTTCGTGAATTCTGAATATCTTCATCTCAACTTCCAAATGTCAGAGAAATGTTGGACCACTGGAGTTTGTATGTATCTTCCTCTAAATGTATTCCAGACCTCTAATAAGTGATTCTTCAATCCCTCTATCTTACACCTAATACCCTCCCACCTACAAATGCACCCACAATATTATTGGTAATTGTTAGCTTTACTCTTAGATAGATATACTCAGACTTTTGTGTCTTGGTTTCCATTAATCACAGATTTATCATCACTATCATCATCATCATATGAGATTTATGGCCAATGAAAACAGAAGTCCATTATATCTCTGAAAAATCACATGCTAAGTCACAGAGGAAGTGATATTTCAAAAAGGTATAGTAGGTATTTTACTAAAGTTATATAATAATCACAGTTGAGAAAAACTTCCTTTCTCCACCAAAAAAAAAAAAAAAAAAGCTGCCATACTCTCCTCCTCATACATACATCATCCAGGGCACTTGAGTTTAAGCTCAGAGAGTCATGTATCCAATGGGTGACTCACAACTCCTCATTGCTAAAAGTCCTTCTGTCCCATTCCTGGATTGCTCAAGAACATATCCTTAGGTATGAGGAACTGTCTTTTTCTGGGATTCAGTTGTGAATACTCTCTTTGATGAGTATTATTCCAAAGATGAAGAAACAACTACCAGTTTGTAATGACCGCGTATTTAAAGTCAGCCGGAGTCAGGAATTCAGGTTAAGGGGAAAATCTTCAATATTTATTGAAGCGAAGAGGTGAATAAAGATTGCTATAGCAAATATAGACAAGAAAGATTGCGATAGCAAATATAGGCAGTTGCGACAGGAAGCCAGCTAAGAGAGAGCGACGCGAGCCGAGGCAACCATGGAGGCAACTGTGTCGGCAACTGTGGCAATGGCCGTCCCAAAGGTCTCTCCTCCCCTTCCTTTCTCCACTCCCCTGCTTCCACCCACCAAAATCGTCATTTCCTATACAACACATCAGGACTTGCACAAAGAGTGGGTGGGGGCCATTCTCTCTCCAAGCTTATCTATTAATAGAGTATGGTCCAATTACTATTTAGCCTCATGTGCTTGGGACCTCAGTGCATCAACTCAAGCCTCAGCCCATTACATCTCCCGCTTTCTTTTGTTTTAGAACACAGGTGATCATGCCATCCCTGACTCTTCAGGGAGGTCAGAGCCCCCAAGGGGAGGTGATCACACCCTCCCTGATTTCTCAGGAAAGGAGGTGAAAGCACCGAAAAGGAAGTGATCACGACCCCCCTGACTTCTCAGGAAGGGAGGTGAAAGCACTAAAAAGGAGATAATCACGCCCTCCCTGACATCTCAGGAAGGGAGATGAAAAGCACCAAAGGGAAGTGGGGGTTGCTAGCAGGTTTCTGGGCTCAAGGGTCTTATTATGCACAAACCCATCAGCATGGGAACACATAGCACATAGCAACAACGCAGAGACTATTAGTGATGACTCTCCCCACAGTCAGTGCAGGCTTGATGTGGTGTAACAAACATGAATTATGCACCCAAGTAACGGTATAACAAACAATATAAATCAACAGTATGATGTAAAAGATTGCCAGAAGTCCTAGAAGGAGAGTATGTAAACAGCAGTCACACATACACCTCTTCAGCAGCCAAGAGATAGTCCAAAACCAGTCTATTGTCCATTGCTTCACATATCAGGGAATCCAATGATCCCCCCAAGTTTTTGAAGTCCAGCAAAAGTCTTTTTATGTCTTAGGGAATCCAATGATTCCAGCAGATTTTGAAGTCCTGTAACAGTCTTATCATTTCTCAGAAAATCCAATGATTCCTGAGGGCTTTAAAGTCCTACAACAATCTTATGTCTCAGAGAATCCAATGATTTCTGAGGGTTTTGAAGTCCAATGATTTTCTATGTCCATGAGTCAAACGCCATAACTGCCACACTCTTTCAATGGTGAGCACAATCAGCAACAGAACCACCCGATGTTTCTTGGGTCTTCTCCTTTGTTTCAAGGGTCTGCTCCGTCTCTCTGCGATGGACAAGGCGAATACGGCTCGTTGGCACCCATCTGATTCCTTCTCCACCTGTAGAGATACAAGCAAACCCTCTCCCCCAAGCAGTTAGCCTATCTGGTCCCTTCCATTCACCACTTTCTGGGTCTCTCCACATCACCTGGCGATTATCTAAAGATAGTGGAGCTGCTCGCACTGGACATTGCCCTTCCGGTGGGTTATAAAACCTGTCTGCCGGAGCCAGTGCATCTTTGTCAAAAATCAAGAAGTTAATAGTATAAAGTGCTAGATTTAGAAGTTCTCTAGGGTTACCTGTGGCTCCCCCTTTCTTTTGTTTTTGGAGCAGCGTCTTAATATCTCTGTTTCTCCTCTCTACTATTGCCTGTCCTTGAGGATTAAAGGGTATGCCAGTGGTGTGTAAAATCTTATACTGTGCACAAAAGTGTGCAAAATGTTTGGAGGTGTATGCAGGACCATTGTCTGTTTTTATTGCTTGTGGCACACCCATAATGGCAAATGCTTGCATGAGGAATTCAGTGACCACTCGGGCTGTCTCTTTTGCTGCTGGTATGGCAAAAGTGAATCCTGAAAAGGTGTCTACCACAACATGGATAAAAGACAGACGACCGAAAGATTTATAATGGGTCACATCCATTTGCCAGATTTCATTGGGTCTCAAACCACGAGGGTTCTTCCCTGGAGGCAGTGTAGGAGCATGGAAAGGAAGGCAAGCCGTACAGCTTTTTACTATGCTCCTAGCTTCCTCTTTTGTAATCCCAAATTGTAAACGCAAAGCTCGAGCAGCCTGATGGTACTTAGAATGGGATTCCTGGGCCTCCTGAAATAAAGGTGTACTGGCTAACATAGTTAAAAGGCTATCTGCCTTTGAATTCCCATCAAAAATAGGGCCTGGGAGTCCACTATGTGAGTGGACATGCAAGATATAAATCTTACCTGGATGTTTTCTCACTTGCTCCTGAAGTTCCTTAAAGAGCTGATATATATTAGAAGCTGCAAATTTTATTTGGGCTGTGGCAATTCTTTGTACCACACCTACTGAATAGGCTGAATCAGATATTATATTTATGTCTCCTGGGTAATAAGTGAGAGCTAACATGATTGCATACAATTCGTTCTGCTGAGTGGACTGAAAAGGAGTTCTGACTACTCTCTTTATGGTTAAATCATGAGAGTATACAGCACAAATATTGTGTTTGGATGCATCTGTAAAGATAGTTGGTCCTTTAAGAGGAACTTTAGAAACTTTTTCTTCAAGAATCCATCGCCAATTATGTAAAAGTCTGGTTATCTTTAATGGAGACCCATGTATAAAATTAGGAGCCATGGCTAATAAAATTTGCCACTCTGGGATGGTCTCACAACACACATTAATTTGTGTATTGGTGTAAAAGGTGTATATCTTATCAGGTCTTGCCCCAGATAATTGTACTGCTCGCTTAATGGCCTTTAACAAAATTCTAGCCACAAGCACTGGGTAAGGAGTAAGGCTTTGTTCTGGTTGTGCCGGGAGGTTCACCCACTCTATCACACTGTCTCCTTGATGAAGGACTGCTGTGGGTGCCTCTTGTGTGGCAAAAACTGATATTTCCAAGGGCTTTTGAGTGATTCTCTCAACCACATTGGATAAAGCCAGTTCAACTTCTCTCAAAGCCTCTTGAGCTTCTTTTGTAAGCTGGCGTGGTGAATTTAAAGCACTGTCTCCCCTTAAAATATCATATAATGGTTGTAACTGATAGGTAGTCAAGCCTAACACTGGTCGCATCCATTGGATATCTCCTATCAATTTCTGAAAATCATTTAAGGTGTTTAGCTTCTCTGTTCTTAAGGACAGTTTTTGTACTGTAAGCACCTTAGGGTATACTTCATATCCTAAATATTGAAAAGGAGCATGTCTTTGAATTTTCTCTTCAGCTATGTATAATTTGTAGTATCTTAGTGTTTCTATGGTCTTTTGCAGACATGCTTCTAGCATTTGTTCCTCAGGTGCACATCCCAATATATCATCCATATAATGTAATAGTATTACTTTTGGAAATGCTTTTCTTATTGGAGCAAGAGCAGCAGCAACATACATTTGACACATAGTGGGGCTGTTTTTCATTCCCTGTGGCAAAACTGTCCATTCATATCTTTTATAAGGCTCAGCTAAGTTAACGCTGGGCACTGAAAAGGCAAATCTTTTCATATCCTCCTTATCCAGAGGGATAGAATAGAAACAATCCTTAATATCGATGACCCAAAGAGGCCACTCTCTAGGCAATTGAGTAGGAGATGGAAGTCCAGGCTGAAGAGTTCCATAGTTTCCATCTGTTCATTTACTTTTCTTAAATCAGTGAGCATCCTCCATTTTCCTGATTTCTTTTTTACAACGAACACTGGGGAATTCCAAGGACTTAGAGAAGGTTGTAAATGTCCTTGTTCAAGCTGTTCCTGTACTATATCTAATAAGGCCTGAATTTTATCGCTACCAAGGGCCACTGTTCTATCCACACTGGTGTATCAGTTTTCCATTGGATAGGAACAGGTGAAAGTGTTGGCAGGCCTTCAACAGCAGCCCTGCTTAAAAAACCGAAGTACTCATTTTTAACCCTAATTGTTGTAAAACATCTCTTCCCCACAGATTGATGGGGAGTTTTTCAACTATAAAAGGAGTAAAAACTCCTGTTTTGCCTTCAAAAGTCCATCTCATAGGGGCAGCACTAACTTCAGCTGCTATTGATCCTCCTACTCCAGACATATAGGTGTCTGCTTTAATCTTTGGCCAGTGACTGGGCCAATTGGCACCTCTAATAACTGTACGATCTGCACCTGTGTCTACCAATCCTTCCAATGGTAGGCCATTTATATAGATCGTGAGCATAGGTCGGTCAGCCGTTACAGCTGCTGTCCAGTAAATTCCTGGATTTTGTGGTCTGGAGTCAGAACCTGGGTGACTATCACCAGGTTGCTTATTAGGATTCTGTATGAGTAAACCTGATGCTACTACGTCTCCTGGGTGATAAGTCACACATTGACTACCTGTATTAGTGACTGGGATATTATCTACACATTCCCCAGTTTCCCACATCAGTGTGTGGATGGACACTGTTTTGTACGTACAAAAAGGAGGTGAGATGGTCAAGCCTACTGTGCCTGGAGGTAAGGGATCCATAGGCTGGAGAGGAACAGATTTCACCTCTCCAGGGGGTATCTCAGTTGTCCCAGCTGCATACAGCTCTATTCTCCCCAATTGTAATTCCCTTCTGCCATCAGGTTGCTTCCTGGCTGGTTGACTGTGTAATCCCCTTCTCCCATCATATGGCTTTCTGGCTGATTGGTCATGTCTGGATACTGGACTTCTAGGCCCTCCCTGGGTGCACCATTGGCTGCCATCATGCCCCAAGTGTTTTTTGCCTTGGGCCCTGGGGCTGGGCCCCTCATCCCGTTTCCCTGAATCTGTCTACATTCTGAGGCCCAATGGAAGCCTCTGTTGCATTTTGGACATGGGGTTTGGGGTCTTGTTCTCCCACCTTGTTTTCCCATTCTATCTGTATACCAACATTGAGCTTTCAGATGCCCTACTTTTCCACACTGAAAGCATCTACGAGTCTCTCTCGAAGTCCCTTGCCAAGAGGGATTCTGTCTTCCCATGTTTGGATTTTGGGAAGTCTGCACCATAGCCTGGCTATAAAAGGCACCTGTGTCCACTGTGGCACAGCGTCTTATGATCTCCTCTAAAGGAGCATCCCTGCGCAGTCCTAGTATAATTCTTCTGCAAACCTCATTAGCATTTTCCTTAGCAAGTTGCCTTATCAAAACGTCTGTTATTGGATTTTCTCCATTTGTTCTTGTGATAGCTGTCTGCAAACGTCCCACAAAGTCAGCAAAGGGTTCATTTGGCCCTTGTGTTATTTTTGTGAAGGCCCCCCTCTTGTCGTCTTTACTGTGGAGGGAAGCCCACGCTTTGATAGCATTAACAGCAATTTGCTCATATGCTGCTACAGAATAATTAATTTGTGCTGCGACATTTGCATAAGGACCTGTACCTGTAAGTAGGTCATAGGTGATTGCAGCATGAACTCCACTTTGACTATTTTGTTGGGCTTGTATCCTACAGAGCTCACTATATTCAGAAAGCCACAAGTAGTTTTGTCCAGGTTCTAGGCATATCTTTGCTATAGATTTCCAGTCATCAGGGGTCAAGATTTCAAAAGACAAATTTTGTAATAGCATCTTAACATAAGCTGATGTAGCCCCATAAAGAGTGCAAGCTTTTTTCAGGTCTTTGAGGATATCTATATCAAAAGGAGAGTATCTTCTACTTTCTTGACCTGAAGAATCAAACTGTTGAATAACTGGAAAAATGTGGTGTTGGATTTCCAATACATTTCTCCCTTCTTCTTTGGCCTTAATTAGTGCCTTTTGCAATCTACTCAAAGGAGCAGCTGGACGCTGTGGGGGAGGGGCTGGATGCTGGGGGGGAGGTGCTGGTGCTGTCACTGCCCCCCCCACTACCCCTCCTCCCTCCATCCCAGAGGGTGGAGTTGATGGAGGAGAGTCAATTACCTGCTCCTCAGGTGGGGCTAAAGCTGCCTCAGATTCACCCCGCCCTTGAGCCTCACTTAAGTCTTCATGCCCTGTGGGGATATGGCCATTAATCTGTTCTTTGTCTTCCTCCTTTACCTCAGGCTTCCGCATTTGGCCATTCTTAGAGTTTTTTCCTTTTCTCCTAAAACTAGTACGGTATTTTAAGGCCATCTGTATCGTATTGTATAAATAGAATGCCTCGAAGGGAACTGACTGAGGGTTGTCAATGTTATAATCAGAGATCTGTTGACCAACCAATGCCCAGTTACCCAGAGAGATTTGCTCTTCCTCTAAGAACCCAGGGGAGGTAAGTTTTAATGTACTCAAAAGTTTAGCTGCGTGTTCCCAAGATACAACTAGCCCTTCCTCTTCTATCAGGTCACGCAGGCTTTTTATAACACCACTCCTGGGTGGGGCAGGGGTTGGGGGTTTGGGGTGGGGGATGGAGAATCTTTACCTAGGATCTGTCCCATTTCAGCCAAAAAGTTACTGCTTTCGTCTTTAAGAAAATAAGTTCCCTGTTTGTCTTATACTCACCTAAGTTCCTGGTCACTGGAGACTTCTTCAGTGAAAGTAGGGTCCTTGGTTCCCACGCTTGGGCGCCAAATGTAATGACCGCGTATTTAAAGTCAGCCGGAGTCAGGAATTCAGGTTAAGGGGAAAATCTTCAATATTTATTGAAGCGAAGAGGTGAATAAAGATTGCTATAGCAAATATAGACAAGAAAGATTGCGATAGCAAATATAGGCAGTTGCGACAGGAAGCCAGCTAAGAGAGAGCGACGCGAGCCGAGGCAACCATGGAGGCAACTGTGTCGGCAACTGTGGCAATGGCCGTCCCAAAGGTCTCTCCTCCCCTTCCTTCTCCACTCCCCTGCTTCCACCCACCAAAATCGTCATTTCCTATACAACACATCAGGACTTGCACAAAGAGTGGGTGGGGGCCATTCTCTCTCCAAGCTTATCTATTAATAGAGTATGGTCCAATTACTATTTAGCCTCATGTGCTTGGGACCTCAGTGCATCAACTCAAGCCTCAGCCCATTACACCAGTTGATCCCTGAATGATTCAGAATCCCAAAGGGAAGTTGGAAGGTTTAATACTCATTAGATTCTTTAAAGTTGTCATGGTTCTTTTCAAGTGAAAAGGAGGCACAAAAGGGAGAGTTGGCAAAGACATTTTCTTCCATCAGTTCTAGTCAAGTGGTTTCTTATCAGGGATGTATTAGGATGTCACATGCTCCAATTTCTGGAAAGAATTTCCATTCTGAATTAATGCTTTTATGTGACTCCCAAATAGTAGAACAACCCAGCCCATCCCAGTCAGTTGAAACAAACTGCTGTGACGTCAGTTTCCTTTATTAAAAGGTTTTCAAAACATTTTGCACTTAGGTTAATATTTTCTTGATTGACTGACATGTTATCCCCTAGTGAAGGTATCAGGTTTTAAAGAAATGAGGTGGTAAGACTACAGCCTTATACCAGAAAAGGTTCTGGAAAATCCTCTCATCCTCTTGGTATGGGCTCCATTTATCCCATGTATCTATATCACAAAATGACAAATGTTATCTGTGCCAGCAAGAGTCTTTAATGTGGAATATGCAAAGAGACTAAAGAGGTCTGAGATGTTTAATTCACTTTTCTTTCTAATGCCATTCAGAATGGCCCAATTCAAGGTTTAGACAGAAATCTTCAGCACTCAGAATGAAGACAGTCTTTTGATTATTTTTTTTTGTTCTTCCCATTAAAACTCCACTCATTTTACATAGATTTATTAAACATAACTCCTGAGGGGAAGTGGGAAGAGTACCTAATCCCCTTCTACAAGTCAATAAATCAATTATAAAAGAGATCTAGTCAAGGTCACATTCCACTTTGGAATCAAAGATGGGGATCATATTACACTGTTGAAAAATACATCTTTTTCTCCTTTGTTCGATACCCAGGATACATTCTCAAGGATTTCCCCCCTGAGTGATATATGAAGTTGATGTAAGATGAGTGTCAGTAAGTGTCTTGATCAGTCATGCTAAAGGGAACAGTAGATGAGTGCATTCAAAAGTATACACATTTTCTTCTCTTCTTCCCTCCTGTTCCCATAAGTATGATCACCCTAGGCTTATTTTAAGAGAAAATTTATCTCCTTTCTCAATTTTGTATTTGAGCCATAATTCATTCTTGCCCCCACAGATCTTTCATATAACTAATGAAATACATTTAAGGGATGCAAATGTGGGCTTTTATATAGCATGGCCATCGGTAAAGTAATAGGGGATAATTTAAGGACAGAATAAGAGCATATTATGAAGAGGAGATGGAAAAAACTCTTCTTGGAGTAAACCCAGATAAATCATTTATTGAACTTTCTCTCTTCTCTCTTCTCCAGGAACTTACTTGGTACCAGGGATAGAAAGAAAGGTGCAAAAATGGTTCCCTCTCTCAAAGAGCTGGCATCCTAATAGGAGAGACAACATCAAAATAATAAAATCCATTTTAAAAAAAGTTTCATAGAGGGTAAACTGAAGGTCATTTTAGAAGGAAGGCATTTGATAGGGAACGGAGTTAGGGAAAGATCTGAGGAAAGACATCTTGTGAAAGACGAGATTTAAACTAATTTATAAAAGAAGTCAGGATTTGGAGATTATGAAGGAAGAAATGCCAGGGATGGAGGGCAACAACTGAGAATGTACTAGGATGGAAGATGGAGATGCATATGTGGTGATCAGCCAGCCATCACAGCTGAGCAGGATAGCTAAACTGTAAAGTGCATTGAAAAGAATAAAGTATAATAAGACTAAAAAGGTAGAAATAGTGTGGATGTGACTAACATTGTCAAATAAATGATTTTTAATGAAGGTGAGCAGTAACCACTAAGATTTATTGATTTGAAGAGTGACATAGTCAGACATGAGTTTTAAGACTATCACCATGGCAACTGTGAAAAAGAAAAGATGGTTTGGTGAGTAGAGGGCCTGAAGACATCAGGATCAAAAATTAGAATGTTTTTGTAATACCCAAGGGGGAAAGTGATGGATAGAATAAAGGTAAAGGTTGTAAGGAGGTATGGAACCAGATTTGACTGGCCCTGGATGCTGGGGGAGGAAGAAGAGGCATAGAGGATTCCAAGGCTTCAAATTTGGACAGCTAAAAGAAGGAAATGCTCAAGATAATTGGAAAGTTAGGACAAAGACAAATTGGTTCCTCTCCCCCCCCTGCTCCCTGCAATACTAAAGAATGATTATTTGGATTTTGAGTAATTCAACATATTGGTGAGGATCTTAAAAAGGAAGTTTGGTGAGAATGAAAATTACCAAAAACATCCAGTGAAAGAAGTTGTCCTTTGAAACTCTCAAATCCATAGACCTCAAGGACATGAAGAGAATAAATGGATGGATACAGGTTGGAATGAAAGATTGATGATTGGATAGTAAAAGACCTTAGTTTTAATTTCACCTCTGGAACTCCAGTCCACAGGCTCCAGATCAAGTCTCATCATCTCTTTAAGCCTAAGGTTCCTCATCTATAAAATGAGGGAGGAATCACTACAGGCGACCTGTCTGCTTGTTTTATAGTCTTATTTTGAGCATTCACCCTCATATTGCCTTTTTCCCCTTCCATAGATTTTAGAATATGCATTTTTATCAAAGATGCCCAGTGGACTAATGTTTTTTTCTTAATTTTCTGCCTCAGTTTTATCTCTGAGATACCCAATTTGGTGGTGATGTACTCGGTTTTATTTGAAGCTTTTAGACCCTTTAAGAAAAGAAGATATTGTAGTGGTTGGATAATACTTTCCAGGTCCTTAATTCTTTTTGGAAGTAGTGATTTTTACAGTGTATCAGTACTCCCCTGACATAGTGAAATGTTCTACATTCACTAAGTCCTCAGCATGATTATCTATCTTAAGCAGAGCACTATTTTCTATCACACAAAGTCAAAAACCCTTTAATATGGAAGTGATCTCAGAATGTATTAAAGGTAACCCTGATTTAGAAATAGATCTCTCTTCCAACTTTCTTGAAAAGGAAAAAAAAAAAAAAAAGCAATTCAATCTTTGGTTGAAGATCCTACATGATGGGGAAAACCCTATGTTTTGAACCACAACATTGTGTTTGTGCTCAGCTCTTAATTATAAACAATCTTGTATTTGTTGCTGTTCAACTATTTCCAGTTGTCTGACTCTTTGTGATATCATCTGGTGTCTTGACAAAGGATACTGGGGTATCCTTTCTCCAGTTCATTTTATAGCAGAAGAAACTGGGGCAAACAGAGTTCAGTGACTTGCCCAGGGTTACACAGCTAATAAATATCTGAAATCATAAAGATATCTTCATATCTTAGGCCCAGCACTATGTTCATTGTGTCACTTAGCCGCTCTCCTTGAATCCTGCCTAAACTTGCCTCCTTGGGACTTACACTTTTTCTCTTACTTTCCGGAAAAGAGACATAAAGGGAAAACTCAGTATTTGGGGAAATGGCTGAACAAGCTGTGGTATATGAATGTAATGAATTATCATTATGCAATAATAAAAGTGAGAGACCTTAAGATTGTTGAATATAGAATTTTTATTCTCTCCAAGTTCTCTCTAGTTTTAAGATGTCAGCTTTCTCCAACTGATGCTCCTGTGGGCATCAATAACATTCTGTCACTAATCCTAGCTGTGAGTGAATGCTAAATTTGGAACCTACACACCTGGATTCAAGTACCAGCTCTCTTCTGTGCTTTTCATATGTCTTTGCAAGCAGAACTTCTCTCTCGATCTTGAATTTGTCACCTGCGAGTGATGTAGAAATATGAGATGACCTTGAGAATCCCTACCTACTTTGAGTCAGTAATCTCATGTATATACTTAAAGGTCTAACAGAACCCTCAAGCCCTTCAACAGATGCACAGCTCACCAGCCCTTCTGCTCCTTTTAGTCTATTCTTTATACCCAAAGGCAGCAATTTTCATGTACCCCCCTAAAATTTTATCTTAGAGAAACATCCATATTATTATTAGTATGATTGAGCTACAATTTGGCTGTGAGGATAGAGGCTGATAGCATGACCCTTTTTTAGTATAGGGATGGAATGTGGGGAGAAGGGTGGCAGACAAGGCCTCTCCTTATTCAGAGACTGAAATCATGACCCTCTTACATGAATGACACTAGGCTGGAAAAAGAAAATGCTTCCACTGTTTCAGTTGCTTAATTCTTTTGAAAAAACTCTCAGTTCTGTCCCAATAGCCTATAGAAAGATGTCTTTTCTTTAGGTGTTAAACTAAATGGAAATCCTCAAGTCTACATTGAGATTGCAACAGCAAAATAAATTGTGTAGGTTCATAAAAACAAGGCTGATTGGTCAGTCATCCTTGACACTAGTGCTAAAATTTGGGAAGGCACATCACCAAGGTGAGCCCTGAATAATGACATTTTCAGCCAGAAAAACCCCAAAGGTCTATTCTCAGAATTGGAGAAATGCTAAAATTTGTCAGGGGATTGAAGGTGGGTAGATGGGGAAATTAAGTATGGATTTTTTGAGTACAGAATTATCTGTTGATATAGGGTAGTGGTGGGGACTGTCCAGCCCCTGAGCCATATAAGGTCCATGAAATCATTTGCTAAGGCAACAAAAGGGAATTTGGAGCTTAAAGTTAGGTACAATCACTTTCCACTATTTGAATTCTGTAAAGTGATAATTTTGAATGACCAGGGAATAATGTTATAAAGATTCAAATGCCATTTGGCAGAAAAAAAAATTCCACAGACCTGGTATAGGGATTGAATCCTTTTGAACATGACTATATATATATTTTTTTCTCTTTTAGGATGAAGTTTTTTTTTTTAAACCTTTTATTTTCAAAACAAATGTATGGATAATTTGACAACATTGACCCTTGAATAGCCTTGTGTTTCAGATTTTTCCCCCTTTCTTTCACTCCTTCCCCTAAATGGCAAGCAATCCAATATATGTTCAACATGTTAAAATATATGTTAAATGCAATATGTATAGACATATTTATACAAGTCTCTTGCTGCCCAAGAAAAATCAGATCAAAAAAAAAAAAAAGAAAGAAAGAAAGAAAGAAAGTAAATGAGTAAGAAAACAAGATGCAAGCGAACAATAACAAAAAGAGTGACGATGTGATGTTGTTACCCACATTCAGTTCCCACAGTCCTCTCTCTACATGTAGATGGCTCTCTTCATCACAAGATAATTGGAAGTGGCATCAGTCATCTCATTGTTGGAAAGAGTCAGAATTGATCCTTGTATAATACTGTTGTTGACATGTACAATGATCTCCTGGCTCTGCTCATTTCACTTAGCATTACTTCATATAAGTCTCTGCAGGCCTGTCTAAAATCATCCTCCTGATTATTTCTTATAGAACAATAATATTCCATAACATTCATATACCATAATTTATTCAGCCATTTCTGCCCTAATAGGCATCCAACTCATTTTCCAGTTTCTTGCCACTATAAAAAGGGCTGTCACAAACACTTTTGTACATGTAGGTCCCTTTCCTTCCTTTAAGATCTCTTTGGGATTTAGGCCCAATTGAAACACTGCTGGGTGAAAGGGTGTGCCCAACTTGATAACTTTTTGAGCATAATTTCAAATTGTTCTCTAGAATGGCTGGATCTGTTCACAATTCCTCCAATAATGCATTAGTGTCCCAGTTTTCCCACATCCCCTCCAACATTCATCATTATCTTTTCCTGTCATCATAGCCAACCTGACAGATATGTAGTGGTATCTCAGAGCTGTCTTAATTTTCATTTCTCTGATCAATAGTCTGCTGAGCCCAGACTGCAGCACGGGGAGATCAGCTTAAGGAACTGGGGTAGGGAGGCAGAGCGTTGCAGCTTCCACACATCTGGTCATATTGTATTATCCTGGGGATGACTTTTTGCAATCGCTTACTAATATTTTATTTAAGGTTTTTGCATCAATATTCACTAAAGAAATTGGTCTATAATTACTCAGCTATCAGCATCATCTCTGTGTCATAAAAGGAATTTGGTAGGACTCCTTCTTTCCCCAGATCTATTTTCTAGGTCAGTTGTTTTTCCTAGGAGATATTTCATATTTTCTTTTTTTTTTGTTTTTGTTTTTGTTTTCGTTTGACTGATTCTTGACGTCTTAATGAGTTATTCACTTATATTTGTTCAATTCTAATTTTTATTGCATTATTTTCTTCAGTTACCTTTTTTAGCTCCTTTTGCATTTGGCCAATTGAATTGTGTTATGGGCCAGAACTCTGAATTTGAAACAAAGGATTCTTACATGGTATTAAGTCAGTGGGATTGATAAAGATAATAGTTTTCTAATTTAGCACAGTTCCACATGATTGATTTAATCCTACAAGGGGATGTTATGGGACAGAACTTGAAATAAGGTACTAAGTGGAATTGAGGAGACAATGGTTAAATCTAGTTTAGCATTGATCTAATCCTACAATAAATAAGGGTTTCCTAGTGATATAATGATTGGTTTATACTCAGTGTGGGGCATATAAGCTAGAAGATCTCAGGGCCAAAAGAGACAAGTACACTAGAAGCTCTCAGAGGCTGAGACAGTTTCATTCTATCATCCACCTTTGTGGTAGCTACAGGTTGAAGCACAAACCTTTGGAATCAGGGAGATTCAGAAGCTAGAAAAGGCAGGCGGGAGCTCAAGCTCTCAAAACCAAGGAGAGAGATAGGCCTCCATAAAAAAACTAGCAGAGCCCCAAGTGAAGGAGACAATAAAGGATTTGGACTTTAACGAGGGTTAAAGGCTGTATTCTTGTGGTGATTACTGAACTGAAACAAAGGCTGCTTCCAGAGACCCAAGAAAACCTCAAAAGAGAATGTTACATTTTATAGAGTATTCTCTCTGTTACAGAATTGTTTTCTTCATTGCATTTTTTCCATTTCACAAATTTTGTTTTCAATGAGTTAATATTTTTTTCATATTTATTTTGTAGGGCATTATATGCTTTTTGCAATCCTTCTTGCAATGATCTCATTTCCTTTTCTCATTTTTCTAACTCTCTTTTAAGATCCTTTATGAAATCTTCAAAGAAAGCCTTGTAAAATCAGGAGCAGCTCATATCTCCCTTTCAAGCTTCATCTGATGTTGATTTGCCTTTAGGAACCTCAGGATTTGAGGTCTGTTGTTCTTTCTTTCTTTCTTTCTTTCTTTCTTTCTTTCTTTCTTTTTTTTTTTTTTTTTTTTTGAGGTCTGCTTAGTGCAAAGGGATGACAGCTGCTTTAGTTTGCCCTGGGGAAATTCTGCTGATTGACTTCCAGTGCTGGGTAATAATGGGCTCGGTAGTTTACAATTTGCCTTTTGTAGCAAATCTGCCAAACAACCTGCTTGCAATCAGAACAGAGTAGCCTAAGAGGCTCACAGAATGTTCCCAGGTATGTGGAAGCTGCAACACTCTGTCTCCCTACCCCAGTTCCTTATCCTGATCTCCCTGTGCTGCAGTCTGGGCTCAGCAGACTGTCCCCCTACCTGTTTGAAACAGACCTGTTCTGAAGTTCTTCTAAGGTATCTTCTGAGAATGTGTTGTACTCCAAATTGTTGTGGGTTCTTTGACTCCACTACTAGTTTAGAGGCTTAATCTGCTGTTGCTTTGAGAGAAGGTCAGAGGAAGTCACAGAAAGCTGTGTCTGCTCTCTGTCATCTTGGATCTGAGACTGTATTTTTCAGGGGGATAGGAGAGATGTCATCAATTGGAGGTTGTTTGTTTGTTTCAATTTTTGTTTTTGTATATTGCTCAGCACCAGACTCAGTGTTTTGCACATTAGATACATGGTAGATTATGAAGCAAAATAATTCAATTTAACACTCAATGATCCCTGACAGATTGAAGGGAACAGTGGTTGGTTGAAGACTTCCCAATTCCATTAGAGTCACAAAGTTCAAGTATGTGCTGTATGAAAGAAGGAAAGTAGAAAGTGCCTCAGGGTCATCACACCAAAAAAAAAAAAAAAAAAAAAAAAAGCACAATGCTAAAAAATAAAATAAATTAAAATTCCATTGCTGCAAAATCAATGAATCATCACCAATGAAAATCTCATTTGGGATGATCTAGTTCATACCTTCTTTTTTTGCAAGGCAATTGGGGTTAAGTGACTTGCCTTCTTCCACAGGTAGTATCATGCATTAAATGTCTGAGACAAAATTTAAACTCAGGTTCTCCTGACTCTAGAGGTGGTCCTCTACCCACTGCACCATCTAGCTGCTCCTACATCATACCTTCGTCTAAGAGGTATCTAAGTGACATTGTGGATTCAGGACTTAGAATCAGGAAATCTTGAGGATGAATCATTCCTCAGATACTTACCATCAATGAGCCTCAATGTTCTTATCTATAAAATAGTAGAAAAAAACATTCCTTATCTCACAGGATTGTTGTAAGGATCACTTATGATAATCTTAGGGTTTTTAAAAAAATCTTAGAACAGTTAAAACTTAAAACCATTGATCTTAAGAGCTTTGGCACTACCTGTATAAAGTTCTTTCCAATCTTAAAGTGGAAATTAAATGAAAGCCCAGATGTATTACTAGTACACAGTTTGGGAGAGTGAAGTCATATGGACATCACAGTATTGTAACCAACTGATCAAAGTAAATCCAGAGTTTGTCACACTTTGTTTTCTAGAACTCCACATTTTGCAACATTCTGGACAGACAAGATTTGTCAAGTTCAAGAGACTTCATTTCTCGGCACTTCTATGACTTTAATGAAATTTCAGTAGAAAGTCAAAACAGGAAGTCTTATATCCTTCCTGATGAGGAAGCATCTACTCAGAGTTGTGAATTGTGGGATTTTCTTTCCACTCTGGATTCAGTAATTGGGCTTTATAGCTTCAATTTGTTATTTACACAGGAATTTGATCCTGCTATTTTCATTACTTGTTAGTTCAGGGCCACGTTTCTGCTATAACTTTATGCATTTTGGGTTTGTCAAATTACCTTCCTCAGCCAGCCTAGCTCCACTAGCTTTTAATGCAAATATGCTTTGCTTTTATGGTCGGATTTGTAGACACATTGCTGAGTTTATTGGCACATCTCAAAATTCTGGGCAGGATTAATCACCCTCTTTCCACCTGACTTTATAGGCCTCCAGCAATAACATCAGTCTAAGTGATGCCTCAGCTCCCAACTTATTCCATCTTTATTCAAAGCCAGATTTCCTCCCTCCTTGCCAGTTCATGTGAAGCCACTGAAGCTAAAGGGTACAGTATCTTGCTGAGCCCTCTACAATGGGTCTCATTCTTCCCTTGGAAATCTCACAGGGACAATCAAAATTTTACTGCTTTTGACCAAAGGCTATTGGGAGGTAGGTTTAAAGTTATCTTTAAAGTAAATTACCAAAAAAAAAAAAAAAATCAAAGAGATTGAATTTCAGAGCATGATTGGGCAAGGTGCTCAAGTTTTTCCTAAAGGATATTATCCTATCACCCCATTTCTGCACCACTTAGTATCTAGAGTATGTTTCAGCCTGTCATTATTTAACTGCTGTGTGTGAATAGAGAAATCTTAGTAAACACTTCTAGAGGTCAAGTGTTAAGAGTTTTTTCTTCTCAAAATACAGCCAGGTGATGAAAGTTCAGATCTTTTATTTTCTCTAATATAGCCCAGTTAGCTTAGAGGCCTATCTCTCTGCTTGGTTCCAAGAGCTCTTGCCGCTTTGTCCTTTGCTTCTGCCTCTGCTTTCTTCAGCCTCCAGAGCCAGCACCGCTCTTCATGTCATTCCACTGAAATCTCGACTTGTAGCATCTTCACTCTCCGAAGAACACTTCTGCCACCAGCCAGCCAAGTGGAAAATATTCTGCCTTGCCTCGGAGAGAGGGCTTCTGGCGTAACTCTACTGAAATCTGACCGAGAGCTTCTGTCTGTTTCTTTTATCCAAGAGGGAGGAATTGTGGGATACGAGAGAGAGGGATTATGGGTTTTCTCCCATAGTGCTCTCTGGCCCAACGAGCTTCAAGGGAGGTGTGAACTCATTGAACTTAGTTCTACTTAGTACCTTGTTTCAGGTTCTGCCCAAAACATCTTCTTGTAAGATTAGATCAACTCTAATTAGTTAGCAGTTAGTAAGGATTCCAACATCTCCCCCTTTCTTTTGTTTTAAAACATAGGGGGTTTCTGAAGGGGTACACATAAATCCATCAATATGGGCCAGAACTTTGTAACAGATATACATGGTATACATAAATCCATCAATATGGGAGGCATTATACATAATTTACATGAGCACATAGCAATATAACACAGGCTAGTGGTAATGTAACAAATAACATGAATCAACATGAAAATTTAACTACTGCAAAAAGTCTCATCAACAATCTTTCATCTCAAGAAATCCAATGATTCTTGCAATTGCTTAAAATACATAAGCACATAGTAATATAACACAGGCTAGTAGTAATGTAACAACATAAATCGACCTGAAAATTTACAAATGTCCATAAGTCCTAGAAATAGTCCATAAGGAATCCATTGTCCATTAGTTCATGCGCCAGGAATCTAATAATTCCTGTAAGCTCTGAAGTACTGCAAAAAGTCTCATCCTCAGGGAATCCAGTGATTCTTGCTGGTTTTTCAGGAACTGAAAGCTGAAGATTTTAAAGTTCTTTTGACAGTCTCATTGTTAGCCATCTGATTCCTTTTCCACCTGTGGAAATATAAGCAGATCCTCTTCCCCAAGCAGTTAACCTATCTAATTCTCTTCTGTTTACCACTTTTGGGATTTCTCCTCATCATCTGGTAATTACATTGGAGCTGTTTGCATTGGATATTGTCTTGTTGTCTTAAAAGGCCTGTATTCTTCCCAACTGTAATCCTGATTGCTTTTCTGTTGGTTGATGACATCAGAATCCTGAATTTCTAAAGTCTCTCTGGGTGTAACCTCAGCTGCTATCATGCCCCACCTGTCCTTTGATTGATACTTTAGAGCTGGGCCCTGCCTCTCATTCCTCTGGGTCAATATACATTTAGAGGCCCAGTGAAAGCCTCGGTTACATTTTGGACATGGGGTTTTGGGTTTTCTCTCACCCTGTCTTCTCATTTTATCTCTGTATCTACATTGGGCTCTTAGATGTCCAATTTTTCTGCACTGAAAACATCGACGAGTTTCTCTAGAATTCCTCTGCCAAGAAGGACCTTGTCTTTTCATGTTCATCATAGTCTGGGCATAATAAGCATTTGTGCCCACTGTGGCACAGCATCTTATGATTTCCTCTAAAGAAGCATTTTTGTCTAGCCCCCATATAATTCTCTTGCAAACCTCATTGGCATTTTCCTTAGCCAAATGTCTAGTCATTATTTCTGTGGCTGCATTATTTCCAATGGTTCTTATTACAGCTGTTTGTAAACGTCCCACAAAATCTGCAAAAGGTTCATTGGGACCTTGCTCTATTTTTGTGAAAGCATTATTTCCATCTTTCTGTCCAGGGAGAGAATTCCAAGCTTTTATTGCAGCCTTAGAAATTTGCTCATACACTGTTATGGGATAATAAATCTGTTCTGAACTCTCTGCATACTGACTTTCACCAGCTAGTTGGTCAAAAGCAACTTGTACAATAGCTCCTGTTTGCCTATAGCGTTGGGCTTGAACCCTACATAATTCATGAAACTCCGAAAGCCACAATAAATTTTGTCCCGGTTCTAGACAAGTTTTCACTATGGATTTCCAGTCATTCGGGGTTAGGATTTCATAAGACAAATTATCCAGTAACATCTTCACATAAGATGATGTAGCCCCATAAAGAGTGCAACCCTTTTTCAAATCTTTAATTTTTTCCAAATTAAAAGGAGTGTATTTTCTCTCTTTTTGACCTGAAGAGTCAATCTTTTCAATCACAGGATATGCATTTATAAAATCAGATATATCTTCTCCTTCATTTTTTGCTTTAATTAATGCTTTTTCTAATCTTGTCAAATTCTGCTTTACAGGAGAAGCTGACTGTGTTTCTGTCTCTCTCCCTCCCCCTTGTTCTACCCATGAAGGGTTAATTGCAGGGGGAAGGTCATGAGATGTGGAATCACCTAATTCCTCCTTCTGTGAAGTATCATACTCAGAATTGTAATTAACTCCATTCTCATCTGATTCATCCTCCTTTTCACCTAGTAAAGTTGGCATTTCTTCCTCCTGTACTTTCCTTTTCATCATTCTATCACTTAAATAACTTCTTATAGCCAATTGTATTACATTATATGTATTAATTATTGAGTTAGGCCCATTTTTATCATAGAATTGACAAAGATCCTCTCCAACCAATTTCCATTCATTTAGATCTAATTCCTTATCAAGAGAGAAACAAGGACATATGTCCTTTACAGTTTGTAAAAATTCAGTGATTTGCTGTAAACTTATAATTAAACCTTGGCTTTCCATAACTTTAATAATGCTCTCTAAACATTTTCCTTGAACAGAAACAGGCTGTTTTCTAAATATCTGTCCCATCTTAGCTGAAATTCTACTTTAACTGTTCTAACAAAATTTCTTTGTTGCACTCACCCTAATTTCTGGGTTGAAGTCTTTTCCACTGGATCAGGATCAGAGGCTTTTCCACTTGAATCAGGATCGTAGCTTTTCCACTGAAATCCACTGAGGGGTCTGTTAGCCCCACGTTGGGCGCCAAAATGTTAAGAGTTTTTTCTTCTCAAAATACAGCCAGGTGATGAAAGTTCAGATCTTTTATTTTCTCTAATATAGCCCAGTTAGCTTAGAGGCCTATCTCTCTGCTTGGTTCCAAGAGCTCTTGCCGCTTTGTCCTTTGCTTCTGCCTCTGCTTTCTTCAGCCTCCAGAGCCAGCACCGCTCTTCATGTCATTCCACTGAAATCTCGACTTGTAGCATCTTCACTCTCCGAAGAACACTTCTGCCACCAGCCAGCCAAGTGGAAAATATTCTGCCTTGCCTCGGAGAGAGGGCTTCTGGCGTAACTCTACTGAAATCTGACCGAGAGCTTCTGTCTGTTTCTTTTATCCAAGAGGGAGGAATTGTGGGATACGAGAGAGAGGGATTATGGGTTTTCTCCCATAGTGCTCTCTGGCCCAACGAGCTTCAAGGGAGGTGTGAACTCATTGAACTTAGTTCTACTTAGTACCTTGTTTCAGGTTCTGCCCAAAACATCTTCTTGTAAGATTAGATCAACTCTAATTAGTTAGCAGTTAGTAAGGATTCCAACAGTCAAGGTGTTGAAGGACTCTCTCTTCCTTACTTTTCATATTTGTATGCATATACATATGTACTTGCTGGATACACGCAAATATGGAGAAATATTATATAATATTTTATAATTACATATAATGTGATAATACATAATTATACATAATATAATAACATTATATATGTTTATATAATCTGGGATTTCATCATCTATGTATATTTCCAATATAGAAACTGTCTTTACAGATGTAAATGAACAATTTATGAATAACATTTCTTAAAGGTTATTAATGTGATCTGCGGAACAATGAGATCTTGACTTGTTAATAGTATTTTCCCAGCTCTGATGCATAAGGATACAGACTTGTTACCAGGATTTTTTTGGTCCCATCACCTTTGCTCTTGTCACATACTATGTGCTACTAATAATGAATTCATCATCTAATTTCAGTCACATAGAATAGAGTAAATAACATTAAAAAAATTAACTTATTAGTTCCAGAGATAGGATTTCTGGGCTTAGAAGAGTCTCATGGTATCTGTTTCTGACAAAGATAGGGAAATTGTATCAAAGCTGTTTGCTAGGAGGTTTTGTCTGAGTATAGAAAAGTCCATAAGCGTATTCGATCATTTAATAAATGGTCTCATGCTATGTTCAAATGGAGTGCTCCATTTCAAAAGCAGTCATTGACTTCTCTCCACTCAGAAAGTTGCTGCCCTGCAAATCCTCTTACCATATTTCCCCTTCTAACTGGACTTTCTGCCTTAGGCTTCTTTCCATTCAATTGTCAAAGAGATCTTAAAATCACAGTTCTGATCACATCATACACCCACATACAGAGACTCAGTAAATTCTGGTAGTTTCCTATTATCTCCAGAATAATATATAAAGTTGGGCTTTTAAAGCTCTTCCCAAGCTGGCTTTTTTCTACTTTCTCAGTACTCAGGCATTATATTCTCCTGCACATCCTCTACAATTCCTTGAT
This sequence comes from Antechinus flavipes, assembly GCF_016432865.1. NCBI lineage: Eukaryota > Metazoa > Chordata > Mammalia > Dasyuromorphia > Dasyuridae > Antechinus > Antechinus flavipes. The sequence continues at coordinate 4,632,877 of NC_067400.1, read as the reverse complement.
GAAAGGTTTCTTGCTGGTCCTGACACAGCACTCCAGCTCCCAATCACTGGCCTTTTATTTGCTGTTTTCAATGCCTGAGATGCTCAATTACCTCACCTCTGACTCCTGGCCGGGCCAACTTCCTTCAAGTCTCAGATCTCACACTCTGCCTGATGGCCAGTCCTGTGTATCAACTGCTTCTGTCTTTTCCTCTTTTGTTCAATCAGTAAGTACCACTATGTGCCAGTCACTGGCAGATAAGCATATAAAAAATAGCCCTTAACTCAAGGAAATTAGAAACTTAAATGGGAAGGCAACATACTAAAACAATTGTTAAAAATGGGTCAGGGAAAGAGCTGGCCCTCTTCCTTAAAATGAGGCTTCAAAGCCCATCCCTGCTGTTCAAAGGGGCAGTGGATACTGATGAAGTATAAGTGCCAAGGCTGAATCCCTCAGAGATTTCTTTCCATCTGTGCAGTATGTACCTTGTAGATAATTAGTTATTTGCATGTTGTCTCCTTCAGTATAATGTAAATCTGTGAAGTAAAAAATCAATTCATAATTATTTGTTAAGCATTTATATGGACTAAGCACTATCTCATCAGAAACAGATATGATAAGTTTCTCATAAACCCAGAAATCTTATTTTTGGGACTAATAAATTGATGGAATTTTTACATTACTCTTTGCTTTGTTCCATGTGACTAGGACTAGGCCAGGTATCTATGGAGATAGAAGAGAATAAGATCAATCAATAATTTGGCACCTGCCACATATTGGGCACTGTGCTGAGGATGCAAAAAGCCCATACCCTCAAGGAACTTACAATCAAATGAGGAAGACAACATCCAAACACATAGATACAAAAAAAAAAAAAAAGTAATTTTAAATTTTAAAATAAATTTTAAAAATAATTACAAAGAGAAGATATTGGATTTAAGAAGGCTTATAAAAGATTTCCTATAAAATATGAGGTTTTGGTTTAGACCTAGAGGAAGTCAGAGTGAAAGAGGGAAATCATCATTTCAGACAAGTTGCAACAGCCAGAGAACATGTACTGAGCTGAGTGTTTTCTTCATGGAACAGCTATTGTCAGTGCATTATGAGGACTTAATGAGGAGTAAGATGGAAGAAGACTGGAAAAATAGGAGGGGAGTGAGAATATAAAGGGCTTTGAATGCTAAACAGAGCATTTTGTCTTTGATCCTAGAGGCACATATGAGCCACTGAAGTTTATTGAGTGGTTTTGGGGTGTATAATATGATCAGACTTGACTTTTGGAGAAATAACTTTAGTGGCTAATAGATGGATGAGTTGCTAAGGGCAGAGGCTTGAGGCAGGCAGCGTCACCAGCAAACTATTATAAAAGGCCATGAATGAAGTGACTAGCACCTGTATTTGAGTACTGACAGAATTCAAGGCATTCCCTAATTTTAAGTGGTCAAAGGATATGAACAAACAGTGTTAAAATGAGGAAATCAAAACAGCTTCAGTCACTTGGAAAAATGTTCTTAACCATTATTGGCTAGAAACATGCAAATTAAAATAATCTTAAAATATCATTTTATACCTCCCAAATTGAAGGGGAAAGCATTGTTGGAGGTAATATAAAAAAAAAAAAGTTTATGACACTAATTCATTGTTGATGGAATTGTAAATTAATCCAATCATTTTGGAAAGCAATCTGGAATTATGCCCAGAGATAGTAAACTACCTCCACCCTTTGACCTAGCAATGCTGTCTCTAGATTTATTTTTAAAGATGATTAGGAGAAAAGGGGGAAAAAAACCCTATATTTTCTAAAATGTTTACAGTAGGTCTCTTTGTAATGGCAAAAAAAAAAAAAAATGGAAATTGTAAGGTTGCTGATGAACTGGGTAGTGTTTGGGTAAGCTGTGGGATATTATTGTAATGGAATATTACTTTGTCATAATAAAAAATGAGCTTGATGATCTTAGAAAAAATATGTAAAATTTGTATGAAATAATGAAAAGTGAAAAAAGCAAAACTAAAAGAACATTTTATACAGTAACATCAGTATTGTGTTAAGAAAAACTTTGAGTAAATGAGTTCTGTTGACTATAACAAATACCCAAACAGACTATAAAGAACCTATGAAGAAAAATGCTATCTGTATCCAGAGAAATAACTAATAAAAATATGTATAAAATAATTTTATCCATTTACACTTATTTGTATCTAATGATAATCCTTTCTTATAGAAGGATAGAAAGAGGAGAAAAAATTTACATGATAATTTTATTTTATATTTGAAAGGATTTTTAAGTTGTGCATAGCAGATTTGCAGTGTCATGTACAATCATCTTTTTTCTTGTATTGTATTGTGGAAATGCCTTGAGAAAAGGAAGATAGGAAAAGAGTAAGATTTATGGGGAAAGAAAATCAGTTTTGTTGAATTTAAGATGTCTACTGGATGTTTAGAGATTTCTGAAAAGCAGTTAAGATGTAAAATGTCATATCAGCTGAGAGTTTGGGACAGGTTTGAAATATACAAAAAAATGGTATAGTGATGACATTCTAATCTATGAGAATTGATGACATCACCAAATGTGGTATAGAGGGAGAAAAGAAGAGGGACCAAGGTAGATCCTTGAGGGGTATCTCTGGATAGAAGGTGTGATCTGGAAGAGAATCCAGCAAAGGAAATGGAGAAAGAGTGGTCAGATAGGTAGGAGGAAAACCAGGAAAGAGGTATGTCCTGAAAACTAAGAGAGTAAAGAACATTGGAAGAGGACAAAGAAAAAAGGAAGAAAAAGTGATCAACAATATCAGAGACTACAGAGAAGACAAGCAGAAAGAGGACAGAAAAAAAAAAGCACTGGATTTGGCAACTCAAATCATTAATGATTTTGGAGAGGGCAGTTTCAGTGGAATGACAAGTTCAGAAGCCAGATTTTAAGAATTTAAAAGAGAGTGGGGAGAGGCAAAGTGGTAACACCCAATGTCCTATGACTTTTTAAGGAGTTTAGCTATAAAGATTCTGGTCTTTATAAACCCAGTCCTTTTAATTCTGTAGCTGGATATTAGCACTTGTGTCTCACTGGCAACTTTTAATTCCTTGAAATTTGGCTATGGCCATGTGGGCATGAGTCCTTGCTTAGAGTAATTGTAATTCACCCTCTGCCACAGTAAGAAGTGTCAGAGCCCTGTGGTCAAATGTCAGTTTCTTTTTAGGGAACATCTTTGTAAGATTTCTAGCTGATATATGCCCAGTATATACATTATTTAACCATTGGAATTCTAGGATAATCATTTGCTGAAGAAGCATATACCTCCCAAATGATTCTAATCAATGGGACTTTAGTTGGGCACAATCCCTGCCTACATCAATTCAACAGAGGACATCACTTGTTTGCTGCTCTAAAATAAAAGATTCCATTCTGGATTTATGAGAGCATTGACCTTCAGGGGAACATGATTTTAGTATGGTATTTCTTATGTTTATGACCTTGACCTTCATCACTTTGAGCTTTCATCTCTGGAAAACAATAGCTTATAGAAACAGGAACAGACATCAAAATGTGTGTGTGTGTGTGTGTGTGTGTGTGTGTGTGTGTGTGATCCTTAGCACTAATTCCTCTATCAGTTTTTTTTTTAAATTTATAGCTCACCAACATATAGCAATGCTTATTCTCATCCCTACCCCAAAGAGTTAGTTTTGAAAAACAATTAGAGTGTAAGTTACTTGAGGGTAGGACTAGTTTAAGTTTATTTATCCTTCAGAATTAGCAGTGACTAGTACATAGAAAGCACATAAAATGCTAATCGAAATGAATCTAAATACCTTGATATTTGATATTAGAGTTTATTTAGTAATTCCTTGAGACCTTTATTGTTGTTGTTGTTGTCAGTTTTATTGATACTCTTTATATTAAAATTATTTTTTGACATGAAACATTCTTTCTCCCCATGTATCTTTTATGAACTTTACTTTAGGGAAGAGGGGGATAGAGACGGAGACAGACAGAGAGAGAGAAAGAGAGAGAGAGACTGATACAGAGACAGAGAAAGAAAATTACAATACAAAAACCTGACAGCAATTATATTTGATAGTATACACAGCATAACATACTCTATTTCTTTACTCTTGAATTACTTCTATCTCTTGAATTTTTTTTTCCTTGAGAGCTTTTGAGTTGAAGACAGTAGGTTATCAAACTACAGAAAGGTAGAAATGATGTGAGATACTTAAGAGAAAAGATATTATTGGGCATGTAATTTGTGGTTGGATAAAGTTGAGAATAAGTCATTCTCTTACTTAGTTTGGCCCCTCAACTACAGAGATCATCCCTGTCAAAAACTGGAAATCCTCACTTGTATTCTAGTGTTGATTTCAGTGTCAGATTTCTGAAACAGAAATCTGGGACACTTTTCAAAGATAACATCAATTAATTCTTGACAGCCTGTTTCCATGGCCTGAGGGTAAAGGCAGCAGTGACAGTAAACATCTGAAGTGGACAGAGGTTGTAATGGAGGAAGCAACTTCTGAAAAATACAAGGATAGCTAGTGATCCTTGATTAGTTACATCCTAACCTACATTTACAATTGGTCTCTTTAGGATGAAAGATGGACCTGGTTTTATCCTCAGGGCTCTAGTTTTCTCAGAATAGTTTTTCCATGAAGTCTGTTTACAAGTAAGTTTGTTTTAAGCCATTTACTTTGTCTGGCTTATTCTTAAGAAAACTTGAGAAAAACAGTACTTGGTATCCTCCCCTTCTCCACAAATCATTGAATTAATGAATTTTTGTTGAACAACTCTTAATGTGCTCAGTGTTAGGAAAAGAGTGAAAAATGAAACGCTCTCAAGGATCTTACATTTTATTGTAATAAACAATGTGAATAAATATGTAACATAATTTCTCCAGTGGCAAATATGTCTACACTGCCCACCACAAGTAGTTTAGGCAACATTGTAATTTAGTAGCCCAGTAAATGTATAAAAAGCTCTGAGTGATATATTCTACTCTATTCTATGTCTGCATATGTCTGATATATTCTATTGTGTTTGTCCATTTTTGTGTGCATTTGTACATTTGTATATGTGTATGTGTATATGTATATATATATATATATATATATATATATATATATATATATATATATATATATATATATATATTTATGTATATGCATGATACCGGGAGGATTTAAGGAATTATTTGATCATCAGAATTAGGTTCCTTGCAACCAAGTAAAATCAGATTAAATAAGAATTAAAAAGTAGTCTGCAATGTGAGATGTGTTTTTTTTTTCTCCTCAACCTCTCATTCCCTGTAGATTTCCTGAGATCAGAAATGTAATAAAGCATTTGATTTTTTTTTTCCCTTCTGGTAACTGGAGAACTTGGCAATACCTGGATAATTCTATTCAAACTTTTCATTTTTATGTCCAAATCTTCTGATAATAATTTAGCCAATCCCATGCATTGCCATCTTTTTCCCAAAGGACTTGATGGAAGAGCACCCAAATAATAATCCTCCATTGGGGATCCTCCTGTGCAGAGGGGGGGATATAGTCTTCTTGGAGCGCCTGAATTTCCATGTCTTTAATAGTACTTTGTTCAGACAACTCAAGTCTTTTTCACCCCAGGGCCACACCATCCAATTGCTTCCTATGGTAGCTTTGGGACAATTAGGAAAGAATCTGCCCCTCCCTGAAACTCAGTTTCTTCATGTCAAAAATGATGAAACAGTGATCTCAAAGGTTGTGTCTCATTCGAAATCTATGTTACCATGAGCCTGTGATATACTTTTTGTACTATAGGTCACAACCTTATATAGGGTCATGCAACTGAATATAGGGATCATGAAAGTATGATTTTTTTTATCAGTAAATGTTTGATTTGTATATCTATTTTATATAACCTGAGGTTGCAAAAAAATTTCTTGGACAAAAAGGAGTCATGAGTGAAAAAAAGTTTAAGAAGCCCTGATATGAAATAAGATACTGTTATTTATTTTGGGTCATTATTTTACATTATTATAAATAATTGTTATTATTAGGATGTCATTCTTTATGTCATATCCCATCCTCCTGGTAATGATCAAATTCCTTAATAAACTACAATAGTTTAAGTGGTAAAAATAATCCTATTCTTTTATCAAGGAATTTTTCTGTTAGTCTCATATGCCAATTAGGTCATTGATGCAACAAAAGTCACCACATATAACAAATCTTTCTAGTTGGAGAACAGATCAATCAATTTTGGTACCCAAGTGTAAAAAAAAAAATCTTAACATACAATGAAGAATAATTTAGAATTGTACAAGTAGGAAAACTTACTAGAATAATGCAAAGTTATTTAAGGATAGAAAAATAATACTGTAAAATCAAAGACATAAGGGATATTAAAAAAAATAAAAGAAAAATCACAAAACAATTGAAATTGGATTTTGAAGCATTATAGTGACCAAGTTTAGTTCCAAAAAGTAATATGAACCTCTTCTAGGAAGCTAATTGGCATCTAGACTCTAGGTCTAGAGTCAGGGATACCCGAGTTCAAATCTGACCTGGTACTTTCTAGCTGTTTAAACATAGACAAATCACCTAATCTCGGTTTCATTTTCCTCAAATAACAATGAGGACAATAATACCTACTTCTCCTGGTTTCTGTGAGGATCAACTAAGATAACACTGTGATTTTCTTAGTGCAATACCTGGAACATAGTAGGTAATTAATACATACTTATTCTCTCCCTCTTCCCACTCCTTTGCAAAGATGGGAGAAAAGATTCTTGGCTATTTTATATTGGCAAAATAATGACAAGTCAATGACAAGAGAGATCATCAAATTATTTTCAATGCATTGATAAGATCAGCATATTTATTTTTCTCTTTTACTTTTCTTTAAAAGTATTTTTATAAGGATTGATGCTCTTGCATGGACACACTGGCAAATATTTAATAGCACCCTCTCTGGGGAAAAATGCATGTTGCATTTTAAAGATTATTTTGCCTTATTAACATTTTTCCCATCACTTCCTTAAGTCGGAAAAATCAACAAAACAATAAATCAGATCATGATTTGTAGCTTTTAAGGATTTATAAGACATAAATGCTGAAAATTTTGCAACAGCTTCTGTTAATAGGAGCTGGCGCTGGCACATGCTTGCGTCTATGGGAGGGAAAGAAAGGAGAGGGATATAGGGGACATTTTATACACTGAACCAAAAAATATCAATAAAATTGATTTTATAACTACTCTTTGCTTGGGTTTGTATGCTTGGAATCAATGCGATAAGGATATGAAAGTCAAGGTGTCAGTTTAAGAAGGTTTTAAACATTATTGCCCTTGACCATAACTTTTCAACTGACAGAATCAACAGTAATAAAAGCATCCCAAGTTCTTGGTAGCAAGCCAGTGATACTGAATAAATTGAAACATCTTAAACTGTGGGTCATGACCCCTTGGGAAGTTGTGTAACTCAATGTGGGGGTGGCAAAATTATGATTTGCTTTAAGTAAATGTTTGATTCGTATAAATATTTTATATTTCCATATGACTGGGCTTGTACAAAAATTTCTCAGGTTAAAAAGGGGTCGCAAGTTGAAAAAGTTAATAAGCCCTGAAATTTTTCCTTTCAATTCATATTCTCTAAATATTTGTATGTTTATATATTTGTGGGATAAGATAGAAGAGATGAGAAGTAAAGAATGTTAGACACGATCAGTTTTTGTTCTTTTTCTGTCCAGAAATGAGAAAATTATTTGGGGTCAAACATAAGTAAGAAAGAAATTGCCATCTAGTTTTTTGTTAGTCCTGTACCCTTTAGATAAGATCCCATAAATTTTAAAGGAAATAAAGTATATTTCTCAGAGTCATCTTTCTAATCCCCCTCATCTAATCAACTGCTAAGTTTAATTTACAAAATCTCTCTTAAATCTCTGCCCCCTTTTTATTTCCAACCTATGAATTTACTTGGATAATTATAATTATCTCCTTTTTATATTTAATATTTCATTTTCTTCCAGTTACATATACACTTTAAGCATTTATTTTTAAAACTCTGAGTTCTAGTTTCTCTCCCTTTCTCCTTCCCCACCTCCTACCTCCATTAAAAAGGTACATGTAAAGTTATGCAAAACATTTCCAAAATAGTCATGTTTCAAGAAAATGCAGATCCTCTCCAAAAAAAAAAAAAAAACCTCTTTATAAAGTATTAAAATAAACTATGCTTCAGTCTGAATTCAGACACAATCACTTTTTTTTTCTTAAATATGGATAATATTTTTCATGGTAAATTCTTCAAAGTAGTCTTGGATCATTTGTATTGCTGAGAATAGCAAAGTCATTCACAGTTTATCATCCCACAGCATTGCTATTACTTTATACACAATACATTTCACTTTAAATAGCTCATGGAGAACTTCAAGAATTTTGTGCAGCTAGTCTCAGAGATGTTTTTAGCCATCCATAAGTTTTCTGTTCTTCCAAGTTAGTATGATCCAAGGAAAGGGATTTACTACTATACTAGCCTGTGCTCTAATATGTGAATGACAGCAAGGTTTTTTGTTTTGTTTTGTTTTGTTTGCTCTAGAACTGTGAGGAGATTCAAGGAGTATTCCTTGATCCACTCTGGCTATATGTTCTAGTGCTACTGGTCCTTGTCACCTTGTAGGGCCACTTCTTAAGAATGAAAGCAAACCAATGCATCCACTTGTCTACTAGGATCTAAGCATCCCTGTCAATTAGGAAGTCATGACCATCAGCTGCTTAGTCATCTCCCATAATGAAGTTATCTTAGTAAAACATCAAGAAACCTAAAAACAAACTTGCTTCTTTGTTAAACCTGGAATCATTTTCTAGAGAATGGACCTGTTGTGTTGAAAGGATTTTGTTTCATGTGTTTGTTTTTAATTATGCAAAGGGTTCCACTGTTTCAGCCAACACTAATTCCAGCACAAAAAATATTCATATGCCACCAAGAAAGCTTGGGAAATTGAGGTCCCTGTTAATTCTTAAGTATGATCATTTTCATAAATACTGGGAGCTGGGGCAACTCTTCAGTATTATGGACCAACTAAAAATCATGAAATTTAGTGACTCCCAGAATTTTCTCTGGCTATATCCCATACCTGGAATTCTCTCTGTCTTTATATCTGCCATCTGCCATCTTGGTTTCATTCAAATCTTAAATAAAATTCCATCTTCTAATGAAGTTTTCCCCACCCCTTTTATTATTTTCAATTTTTTAATGATTCCCCTTGTATCTTGGATATACTTCATTTATACATGTTTGATGACTTGCTGTTATCTCCTTTTAGATTCTGAACTCCTTGAGAGCAAGGAGTTTTTTAATTCTTTTTTGTATCCCCAATACTTAGCACATTGTCTGGCATATAGAATATACTTAATGAGTGGGTATTGACTAACTGGAACAAAATAGACAAAGTAACTGATACAGAAATGGCAATCATTTGGTCACCTGATATAAAGAATTCTTATTCTCTGACTCTTCAGAATAAAATTTTAATTTAAGGATACAAAAGAAAGAAGCAAGTTGCAGGGAGGGACACTTTTCAGAGATCATTTTTTTTTTCCTTACAAATACAGATTCCGATTTTTGAAGCACTTCCTCCCAAAAGCATGTTCTCAGCACTCTTCCTAGAAATTCCTAGTTTTGGATAGTTTGCAGCCACATATATTTATAAGACTAATCCTCCAGTTGTCACCCCATCACAATTATTTTTGAGTCTCTTCCCTTGAACCATTCCAGTTCCCCACAGAAAAGCACGAATGCATTGATTCCCAAGGGAAGTTCACAGTTCCAAAGGACCTACAAGACACAGAAATGCTTGTGGGGAGCAGGAAAAACAGCATGAAACAGAAAAGATAGAAAAGGTTCAATAATTAGCCAGAGGGAGCACAAAGATTCCTACACTATAAACTTCCTTGTAGTTCTTTACCATGACAGAAGTCAGAACAGTGTGCAGAAAACATAAAGTTATTTGGAAGAGTAATATGCTACAAACAGAACTTTTGTGGTATAGATCCTTTGATTTTGGAGGGTTGGGAAAGGAGAATGAATTTGTGAGTAGATGGTTTTCCAGGTAGAGGCTGCCATTACAGCTAATTAGCTTTTATTTATTGTGTTGCTACATGCCAGACACTGTCACATGTATAAATGGACTCCACTGATGCCATTGGTTCATTACCTGAAAAGGGCATCAAATAGATTTCTTTACCTGACTGACCTGAATAATAGAATTTTGTCTCTTTAGACAGTCTTCAAATTTTATCACTTTCAGGGATGGTGGTGTCCTTTTTAAAGTGAAATGCTGAATGGAAACATTTGAAAAAATGAAAAAAATATATATGAACATTATTTGTTTGTTCTGGAAGTGTAAGTGAAAAATAATATGTCATTTTTTTTTTTTTACTAATTTACATTCAACAATAATGCTTGTCAAAATAGTTTCTTGTTTTTTTCATAACCTTAATTGACTCTGTAATATATATATATATGTAAATATAATAAGTTAGATATGAATAACATATTGCAGAGTATCAAATATTAAAAGAGTAAAATTTAATTATGAATATATTTAGAAGAAAGCCTAGACTATGACACAATACAAATTTAGACAAATTAAGTGATAACTAACTAAAAATACAAAAATAAAACAAAAACAAAACCCCAAATAAGCCATTTCAAAAATGGCAAAAATTATCCCAATGTTAAAGCTTGATTCTAAAAGTATTTTCATTCCCAAAAGCTAACAAGGAAAGCACACTGGAATCCCTTCTTCTGTAGACTCTGTCTTAACCTCAATTAATTTCCTCATTTCCCTAATTACATCCCAGATCTTTGCATATATTATTCTGCTGTCTGAAATGATCATTCTACATTTCCTAATTATTAAATTCTAGTTATCCTTTCAGATCCAGCTCCAGTGCAGTTCCTTTACAAATGAAAGAAGATGGCCCATTTAGTCCAAAGGGACATTTTATCATTTCAGTCATTTTTCAAGTGTGCATGATTCTTTAATTCTCTTGGGGTTTTCCTGGCAAAGATATTGGAGTGGTTTGCCATTTTCTTCTCCAGCTCATTTTGCAGATAAGGAGATTGAGGTAAGCAGAGTTATGTGATGAATGGAATAAACTGAATGAAGACCTCCCATGGAAATGTGGCTTTGACCTATTCCCAAATTGTGACTTGAAACTGTGACAAAATATCCTGGCAGAGAAATAACAAAAGGGAATCACTGAGAAGAGAATGTCTTCACAGTGGGCAGGAGTCCTGGTAGGCAGCTGTGCCAAGAGGAGAGGTCTCTTGACAAAGCACAATTCCTACTTTAGAATTCTGCAAGGATTTGGAGTTTAAAATTGTCATTTTATAAGAAATCTGAGACTGGGGTTTCTATTGAATGAGATTCCTTTAATGTTGTTACTGCCCCCAGGCCTAGATTTCCAGTTGAATGAGACCACTTAAGTTATATCAGGTCCAGATTTCCAGCTGAATGAGACCACTTAAGTTCAAGCTAAGTCCTGGGCTAATCTTAATGAAACCACTTAACTGCCCTGAAGGGTGGGACTCTGTCAGAAGAGAGTTTCAGAGCTTACTCCAAAAGTCAAAGAGGACAGTTTCAGGGTTCACCCCCATCAATGAGCCATCATTTGAAAAATAGCACATACTAGTTTATAGTGCTAATTATCTGTGCATGCTATATGGTGAATGCACTGGAGAGGAAAAGAGTGGATTCAGGAAAACCAAATAAGCAGGGTGTTTTGTTGTTGTTGTTGTTGTTGTTTTGTGGTTACAGGAACCTGAATTATAGTGGAAGTCATTTCAGTAGAGGAAAGAAGCCAAGACATGAAAAGATACATTGGATGTAGAATTACCAAGATGTGGCAAACTGATTAGATGTGGACAAAAAACAACATCGTAGAATCAAAGATCATCTAGGTCCATTGAGCAGATAGACATCAGGATGATGGGAGATGGCCCTAGATGCAATGGGAGACATTGGACTTTTTAAGCTAAGATCTTCAATAGGTCTCAGTTTTAATGAGGCTGCACCCATTCAATGATTAAGGCTAGGGAGCAATTGAGGCAAAAAATATCTTTCACCTAGTCCAAAAAATCTAAATAAACAAATGAATGAAGGAATTTGAGAAGGGAAGACCTTCAGGGTTTCTTACCAAAGCAGAAATGATTGCTATTTACATTCAATATGAGTCAATCAGCCAAACAATGATCAAATGGGTCTTGGCCTAGGAATTATTTGTGGCCAGTTAGAATCATTGATTAGTTGAATGACTTCTTCCTTCCTTCTTTTTTTCTTTCATTACTTTTTATTTTTCTTTCTTCCTTCTGTTGTGGTTGGGAAGGGATCTCAAAAGTTTGGGAGTCACAAACCAGTATAGCAAGGTGTCTCAAAGGAATTTGTAGGATTCAACCCATCTCTAAATCAAGGGGCAAAATGTATTTTTTGGAATTGGAAGTTGTCTAAATTCCAAGAGAATTTAGCAAAGAAACAGAGAAACAAGGAGACACATTTATCTAGTTCTTCATGTTATAGATATGTTAATTTGTGGTCCAGAAGTAGAACTGAGATGTGATCTCTGGAATTTCCTTATCACTGACCAACAGATTATCCATCTGACGGTCAGCAGTAAACTGAGGAGTGGGTCTATTCACTATTATCTCAGGGGTTTGATTTGTGGGCCTATCCTGAGTCCAAAAGACTTTAGAATTCTCAGGTTGTGTGTGAGATGCCTCAGTCACAAATTCCGAAGTTGAAGGGCTTAGTAGCACTGACTTATTGTTGGAAAAGAAGACCCTAAGGTCAGGGGACCTTAAAATTATTGTGTCTCACCTAGAAGCTACATTATATCCCTCCCTTCCTTCCTTCCTTCTTCCTTCCTTCCTTCCTTCCTTCCTTCCTTCCTTCCTTTTTTCCTTCCTTCCTTCCTTGGTTTCTTCCTGAAACCTAACTTAGTCTGGCTCTTACTGATTGTCCACTAAAAGATTCCAGGTCAATCCCAAATGGTCTTTATTTAGGCCTGGATTGCCTTAAAGTAAATAAAAATAGTAATTATTTTTTGTTTTGTTTTGTTTTGTTTTGTTTTGTTTTTTTGTCCAGAAACCCTGAGGGTCTTCCCCTCTCAGATGAATTGTTTTAAACAACTAACTGGATAAAAATAAATAAATAAATAACTATATATAACTTTATGGAGATAGATAAATACTTATCTATTTCTTTCTTTATTTAAACTAGATGGAAAAGGTCATTTTTTGCCTGATTTAATTTTTATTTAATCTTAATGCCCCAATCAAACTGAGACCTCTTAAAGCCCTTAACTTAAAAAGGCCAAGATCTCCCATTGCATCCAGGGCCATTCATTCCAGTTATCCTGATCTATATCAGATGGTTCCAGAGAAGAAAGATTGGTGAGCTTGCATAGATCTCCCTCACTCAAATCCAGTTCAGTTGCATATCATGGCCTCACCTTTCTGATCTCATGTTAATCTTAGAGAATCTAAGGATTAAAAAAAAAATCTCATTGTTCATAGATTTCAGGCTCTCTTTAAGGAAATGAATTTCCATATTATAATTAAAATTACTTGAGGATAGGAACTATTTTTTCTATGTATATTTAGAAAACTAAACACTAGGCTTGAAATATATTAAAAACTTAAAAAGTCTCTCTTTTTATACAAGTGGGCTCAAACCACATCCTGAGGTAACACATTTCAGTTTTTGACAGATTTAATTGTTAAGAAGTCAGTTATCATTGATATTAAGGATAATGGGGATAAAATTATGATAATGATGATTTCCCAGGCATAAATCTTAAATGTTTTTGCAATATTCATCCATTTTTCCTGGATTTGTACACTGTATTCAACCAGAACATTCCTCCTCCAGGGGACAGAACTTGGAATATAAGAAGAGAAAATTTTATCTATGTTTGCTTTCCCCTTCCCAAGACTTCTTTGTTTCAGGTTAAATATGTTAATTTCCTTCAATTGATTCTCAAATATCTTGATTCTCATGATCCTTAGAGTCTGCACAGCCTTATTTGTCCTCCTATGGACACTCTCCAAGTTCTCAATTCCTTTATGAAATTGTGGTAATTATACAACTGAAGATTTTAGCCGTGATGGGCTCTGACAAGGGCATAGTTTGATAGCATATATAATCTCCTGTTCCTGGAGGCTTTGCATTACTTAATAAAGTGAGGAATCTTGGGATCCCATTGACATTATGACTGCTACAACACACTGCAACTCAAATTGTCAGATTTGCTAAAATCCATAGATCTTTTATTTTTCTCTAGAACAACTCTCAGACATTCCCCATATTTTGCTTAGAATTTTTATTGTTTTATTTATTTATTTATTTATTTTTTATGAATCTGCTTCTATCATCCTTGGATTAGCTAACCTTTCTAGTTTATAGTCATGTGTAGATTTTTCGAGCATAATAGCCAACCTTCATCCAAGTCATTAATAAAAATGTTAAAATCATAGGGAAAAACATCTTGAGTGCTCCATTGGAGAATCTGGCCACCCTGAAAATGAAACATTAAACATAATAATCCACCTGATTTACAATGCTATGACTGTCTTGCTGTAAAATCCACAATTCTTCATTTTTTTATACAATAATAGGATGACCCATTTTATAAAAGCTTTAAAAAAGTCAAGATAATCTCTATTCACAGCAATCCCCTCATATATGAGTTTGATATTTAAAAAAATGAAATTAGCCTGTCATGATTTATTCCTAATTAAATAATGTTGACTAGTTGTAATTCACTTTACATTCTAGATAGGAAGTACTTAATTGTGTGTATATGAAATTATGTATCTATATATGTATACACATACATAATACATACACAAACACACATATTAAAAATTGCAATTTAGTATAATTTTTTATAATCCTATCAATTTTATTTCAAGCTTTTAAAATAACATTTAAAATAATAATAACAATAAAAGATCAATAGCCTTCACTAAATGGCCCAAGGGGAAAAAAAAGACATCCTTTATTCATCCTTCTTCTAGAAGTTTTCAAAACTTCTCACTTAAGATACTTTCCAGAATTTTTTTTTTACAGGAATCATAGTGAATTTATTTATTCTATAAGTTAAAAATTATTTTCTTCATTTTTGAAATCAGATGGAGGTACTGCTCCTACTTTACATAATTTTTCAAATATCACTAATAGTCATGCAGAAAAAATACTCTGCCAATTATTTTAGAATTCAAGAATGAAGTAGTCTTAAACTAGAGTATTTGAAATCATCCAAGGTAGCTCTTGGTGCTCTCTTACTATCTGCTTAATTATTTTGTTTTGTTTTGTTTTGTTTTGTTTTGTTTTGTTTTGTTTTGTTTTTTTTTGTATCGAATCTCTACTAGTAACTTTTGTCCTATTATTTCCAATAGAAAAAATTATTCTAGCCTGAGAAAACAGAAACCAAATTAAAATTGAGAAATTCTGTCTTTCCCTTTTGTCGTTTATCATCATCCCATCAATCTTAA
The DNA here is from genome assembly GCF_016432865.1 of Antechinus flavipes. NCBI lineage: Eukaryota > Metazoa > Chordata > Mammalia > Dasyuromorphia > Dasyuridae > Antechinus > Antechinus flavipes. The sequence continues at coordinate 4,617,379 of NC_067400.1, read as the reverse complement.
ATGAAAGTTCTATAAACATATTTGCATGCGTGCATGTATGTATATGTTATCCATGGTTCAAAGGAGTTAATGTGTGGTTAACAACTTTTGATTTGAGAGTATGAATTAACTGGCTAACTGAAGTTTTCCATCCATTCTATGACATGTCTATGTATCATATTGGTATTTCTTTCTCAATCTTATGATATTTCTTAAAAAAAAAAAAAAGTAACTTCTGGCATGCAGTGTGTGTTCTTGATAGAATCACTCTGTTTCCTCTTACACTGGCTTTCACTCAAATACTTCCTGTCTTTTCCTCTCTGTCCCTGACCCATTCTTGGATTCACTCACGTGAATATACATTCTTCATATGAAATGCTACCCCACATCCTTTTATCTGCCCTACATCTGGTGAATAAGATGCGCTCATCTCTATGTTTCATTCATAGGTTTCAACTCAATAATTCTCAGTAATAATTATGAAATCAGATTTTCACATTTGTATCAGGAACACTAATATTTTCTTGCTTGATGCTCAAATTTGAGGAATTTGTGTAGACATTTGCAGCCATGGGTTTTACTATTTTATCTTTTCCTGAAATTTATCTCATTCATTTCTGGGTATATCAGATGCTACTTTTCTTCTTTATAGCTGTCCTTCATAGCATCTATCATTGAGCACATTTATTTTTAAAAAAAAGAGAAAACGAAAAGAAAACTTTCCCCTCTACTGTTTTAATTTAAAGCACTTTTGATTAGATTTGCAAGATACTTGTAATATGGCAAGATAAGAATATTCTCTGTTAGTCATACTCCATTTCTAACTAGGAAACTGTTAACCCTAAATTGTAAACTTAAATCCCACTCTCAGTCTTAATCAGCTGTTGATTTCCCAAATGATTTTTTTTTTCCTTTTAAACAACCCTTATCTCCAATAGGCAAATGCGAGTAAAATAACATCTGTAGACTCATTTCTGGCCTAAAATGCCATAATCATAACAAGACTTTATATGTTCTTTTCTGTTATTTTACTTGTTGTCCATTTGAATTACTGCACGAAGTACTTGTTCATTTTTATAGAGTTTGAGAAGGTCTCTGTTATATATTACATACATAGCCCTGGAAGACAATAGACTTCTCTATTGTTATTAATTAAATAGCTGTCTCAGTAACATTAATAAGGAATTCATGGATTCCTACTATTTTTTCTTCTTCCTCTTTCCTTTAATAAGTGGTGTCCCATTTGAGACTTTCTCTAGTTCTACTGTGCCAGTCATGGGATTATAAGACATTTATTATTCTTTAGAACATTCACCTTTCCCCTTCTTAAGAAAAACCTCAAATCTGATTTTACGTCTAATTGTACAATTGTTCACTTTCCTCCCTTTCTCCTCTGCATCACATTCTACCATTGTTCATTATGCTGAATTAAGTCTTCATCCTTCTACTTATTTGTTAGTATTATTGTTGCAGTGAGTTTTGTTGTTATTAATATCATTTTAAATCTTTGCTTCAAAAACTAGCAGTGTGGAAAGAAATTGTTTCAGGTCCATCCTAACAAAATTAGTATTCTATGGGAAAACATAAACATCGTCCATCTTTTGGCAAGATTATCCACATCTTAGTGTTCATTCAATCGCTCAGAAATTGACTTTATTCTCCATGATGTTTAACATTCAAAGACTTGTTTCTTGAAACTATTTGTGGATATTTATATCTAGACACTGAATACATGATTATGATTTTTATAGACACTTATCCTTTTTTAATAAATTGACTTCCCCACTAAAATCCTTTTCTATTTCCTCACTCTCCAATCACAATTACACTTCTTTTCCTTTCAGTCTTGATTTAATATGCCATTGAGTTCCACAACTGTTTGCAAAGTTTAAACCATTCTATCAATGTGTTTAACACTCTAATTTTTCCTCTTCCATTGCTTTCTTACCCTTGTCTAGTCATCTGTCTATTCTTTATTCTTCTTGATTCTACCATCTTAGGTTGTCTTTTCAAAGTTCTTTTAATCATTTGTACTTCTTCATTATCCTACTCAATTTTTCTTCTCTTACAATTTGTAAGTGAAGTCTGAGGTACTTTCTGAAACTGGACATCATTTTTCAAATGTTCTTAGTCTTGGACCAAATGCCAAATGTCTTTACTCCAAACTAAGCTTCTACCCTATATGCTAATAGGGTAATAATCCCTCTGTGAAGCTTCTTCGAGGTGTATATTATGAAGTTGCCTTTATTCAGAAAAGATGCAAGCATCCAATAACTATCTCCAGAAAACAGTGAAAGAAGAAACTGTTGGCTATGCACAATTTGATAGCCCTTTGGGCATACTTCCAAATTGCTCTCCAGAATGGTTGGATCATTTCACAACTCCACAAATCTTGTTCACAACAAGCAAACAATGTATTCATGTCTCACTTTTCCCACACCCTCTCTAACATTTGTCATTGACTTCTCCTGTCATCTTAGACAATCTGAGAGGTATGTAGTGATACCTAAGAGTTGTTTTAATCCACATTTCTCTGATCAATAATGATTTAGAACATGTTTTCATATGACTAGAAATGGTTTTAATTTCTTCATCTAAAAATTGTCTATTTATATCATTTAACCATTTATCAATTGAAGAATGGCTTGTATTCTTATAAATTTCAGTCAATTCTTTTTATATTTTAGAAACGAGGCCTTTATCAGAATCTTTGAACGTAAATATTTCCCCCCAGTTTTCTACTTCTTTTCTAATCTTGGCTGCAATTCATTTTGTTTGTACAAAATCTTTTTTAATTAACATAACCAAAATTATCCATTTTGCATTTCACAATTTTCTCAAGTTCTGGTTTGTCTATAAGTTCCTTCTTTCTCCACAGATTTGAGAGATAAACTATCTCTTATTCTAATGTGCTTATAGTAGCATCCTTTATGTCTAAATCATGAACTCATTTCAATCTTATCTTGGCATAGGGTGTTTGTTGTTGGTCGATGTCTAGTTTCCACCATACTATTTTTCAATTTCCCCAGCAATTTTTGTCAAATAGTGAGTTCCTAAAGAAGCTGGAGTCTTTAGGTTTATCAAACATTAGATGACTATAGTCATTGCCTATTGTGTCTTGTATAATGAACTTATTCCTTTGATCAATTACTTTGTTTCTTAGCCAGTACTAAATGTGTTTGATGATCACTGCTTTATAATATAGTTTTACGTCTGGTACAGCTAGGCCTAAGCCATGTCAATCTTAAACAATTATTTCCTTTCAGGAAACAAAACTCAATATGGCAATAAGAATTGAGTGGATTTATTTATATTAGAACATGAACAAGACTGGATTTCTATGGCTTTCCTTCCTGCATTTCTACAATTATCATAATATCTGTGTCATTTTTTTTCATGGAAACTTTTTCTTTTCTTTTTTTTTTCTTGATCTATACATGCACATTCATTTTAAAATATATTTCCATATAGAGAAAAAGCCAGACAAATGGGAAATTGAGGAATTGCTTGTAAAAAGGACAATATATAAAAAGCATAACAGAGATTCAGTTCATGACATGGAACCACCATGGCAAGATATCTATCACAGGTACAAAGGAGAGCTATTTGTAATGTGAATTGGCACATAGAAGTTTTCAAGAAAAAGGAATTTAACAATTATCCATTAACAAGAAGAAAGCAAGCATTCCCTAGGAATGCACAATTAGCCAGAAGGAAAACACCATTAAAGGGAATATGTCAAGAGGTAGGAGTACATCCTAAAATGAATTTAATAACCTAAAAGAGTTAGTTAAAACAAGAAGAAAGATACCATGAGGCTATGTGGGAAGGGCTGAAAAGAAGGATTCTATGGTGGACTTGTAAAAGTGATTTAGTAAAGATATATTCCATGATCTGACTCTTATAGATGAAATATAATGAAGAGAGGAGGGAGTGTTGACAATCAAAACTTAACTTTGCAATTGCATAATTCAAGGTGGGGTTTCTAGAGACCCCCCAACTGGAGTGGGACTATAATTGATGATATATTTGAACAAAATATTCTTAAGAAAAAAATGCTCACTTCAGCCTGAAATGATCTCATTAATGTCCCTCCGGTTTATCCCAGAGAGTGTTATAAGCTTATCAGTGCTTCAGGCTTTCTCTGCTAATGCCCAGCTAGCTATCCAGAACCTAATTAGATGGATGAATGCATAGATGAATGGAAGAATGAATGAATGAATGGATGGGAAGATGGATGGATGGATGAGCAAATGAATGAATGAGGAAAAAAGTATTTGTTCAAAACTTAATTTTGCCAAGCACAGAACTTACCACTCTAGGGATAGAAATGCAAAAGTGAGAAAAGTCCTTATTATGTATTGGTTGAGACAGTTTTTATCAGCTTAAGTAAAATTGTTGTGTTGTTTTCAATGTGAACGTTTACACCTCAGAGATCAGCAAACTGTATAGCACATATACATCAGAATGATGCAGAAGACTCCTGAACAATGATGATATGCACATTTTTGAAATTTTATATGTCTTTTATATTCATTGCTTGTAATATACAGGCTAGCTTTCTGGAGGCCCTTCAAACAGGCCTTGGTCTCAGCAGGAGAGCCACCACTAGAATGGTCAAGAATAGGAAATTCTACCCCCTCCCTATTTGCTTCTGTATAACCAAGGGAACAAGCATACTCTAGCTCCATGCTCTTTCAACCCAACCTTGTGTAAACAAGCAACCCCCAGAGACCAGTTCACCAAGTGCTTCAGCTTAGTGCCCAGTAGAGACACCAGTCTTACAGGTTGTAAACAGCCTAAGCCAATAGCCACTTGTCAGTGGGAGGTGGGGGCACATGCTACAGCTTAGCACAGGGCAAGGAGAGAGCCTGCAGTCTGCCATGCGCTTCATGTAGCTCCACAGAAATTCAAACATCCCAACAGCCTTGGCATATGTCAGATACAAGAACTAAGATCTGGGGGTAAGCTGCCAGATGGACTACAGCTTCCAACTACAGCAGTATGCATACCCTTTGATCCAGGAATAGCAATAATAAGTCCCAAAAAAGATAATAGTGGAGAAAGGGTTTAAATGTACACATGTTATAGTAGTTCAATTTGTGCTGGCAAAAGAATAGAAATTGAGGGGATTGGCTGAACAAGTTTTGATACAGGATTGCAATAGAATATTTTTGTACTATAAGAAATTATGAACAAGGTAGTTTCAGAAAAACCTGGGAAAACTTGTACTCATGCAAAGTGAAGTGAACAGAACCAACAGAACATTGTATATAGTAAAAATGGTGTTGTAACTATAATCAATTGCACAACTTAGCTATTATAATATGATATGAGACATTTGAAAGGACTATGACAAAAAATGCTATCTTCCTCCAGAGAAGGAATTGATGAAGTCTGAATAAGATTAAAGCATATTTTTTCATACTTTTTTTTCTATTCATATGTTTATATGTGTGGCTAATATAAAAACATGTTTTCTATAACTTCATATTTTTAAACTATATAAAATTACTTAGCTTTTCAAAATGGGGACAGGAAATGGAGGGAGAGAATTTAGAAACTAAATTTTCTAAAAAAATATAAAAAATTGAAAATAAATGTCTTTGGAAAATATATAAATATTTTCTAAAAAAAATCATCAGGCACTACAAATTAAATCTTAATTTTGTTACTTTTTCTGATTTTCTATATTTAAAAATGGTGATGGAGAAAATATCAATAATGAAAATTAAACATAAAAGAGTCATGATTACACTGTTCTCTCCCCAAGGAACAATTCCTAAACATTCACCATTAAAGTGCTTGAGCCTTGCTATGAGAGACAGACAATATATAAAGAGGGGTGAATATTATCTACACTACATATGGATATCATGGTATGGAAAGTTGCAAAAATGAATGCTGCCTTAAGGGAATAGATTGGTTCCATTAGCAATGACATTATCATTTAAAAAATCATTAAAGAACTGGAAAGTGGGGCAGCTAGGTGGTACAGTAGATAGAGCACCAGCCCTGAAGTCAAGAGACCTGAGTTCAAATCTGATCTCAGACACTTAGTACTTCCTAGCTGTGTGACCCTTCCTAGCTGTGTGATCGTTTTGGGCTCAGCAAAAAGAAAAAAAAAAGAACTGGAAAGTTTTGGGGTTAGGCAATGAGAAGAAAACAGATTTTAGTCAGGATATTATTGGGAGTAAATTGAATCATGACAGGAATCATCTTGACCTCATTTAGAGAACCATATGAGGCTCTCGGTAATCACAGAAATAGGGTCCCAGAAGGAAATATGGAGATGAAAAAGGTGAAATCCTCCAATGCTATGGTCATGGGGAAAGAATGGTTGATGAACAAATACATGATTGGACTAGATCATCTCTAAAGTATGTCCAGTTTTAGAATAACAGGATCTCAAGTTAGTGGCCATCTACTTCAATCTGTATCTGAGCAAATAATCCCTCTAAATACCTCCAACAAATGGCTATCCCCCTTTAGCTGGAAAGTTCTAATATGTGGAACCCATCCATACTCCAACCACCTCTGGAGGCCATCCGTTCCACTTTTTGATATTTTTTTGTATTTGGAATGCATATGTGTGCATACTAATACTAAGCCTAAAATTCTCTTTTTTTGAAAATTGAACCACACACAAGTAGTTGGAGACAATCAAAATTAATCTATTAGCTCTTCTATGTTATAAACTTCTGCATGTTTCAAGAAAGTTATCATGTTGCTCCTAATATTTAATCTTTTTTCCCCCTCTAGATTAAACCTTTCCAGTTGTTTCAGGTCTCATGCAGGAGGAATTCAAATTCTCATTTTCTTCTGGTTAGCCTTATTTAGACACACTGCTGGCAGAAAGCAAAGAGGAATTATAAATCTTCTTAATGAGGGTGAAAGAGGAGAGTATAAAAGCTGTCTTGAAGATTAACATGTTAAAAAAAATCCACTAAAATCTTGGCAACTGATTCCCCCACTTCCTGACAAGGGGAGAAGAAATGGAAGCAGTGTCAGATTTTATATTCTTGAGCTAAAAGCTTCCTGCAGATAGTGACTATGCCATAGAATTAAAAGATCCTTGCTCTTTGAAAGTAAAGTTATATGAAATCTGGACAGCATACTAAAAAGCAGAGACATCACCTTACTAACAAAGTTACATGTAGTTAAAGATGACTATTTTTTCAGTAGCAATGTATGATGGTGAGAGCTAAATTGTAAGAAAAGCTGAGTACTTTGGAATTGTGCTGAAGAAGACTTTTTTTTTAGTGCCTTGGAAACAAGAAATTCATATCAATCAATAAATAAGTTAATTCAGAATATTCCTTGGACTGTCAAATAATGAAGCTAATGTTAAATATTTGGGCCACATAACAAGATGGGACTCAATGGAAAAAGGCCTTCATGATGAAGAAAGATTGAAGTTAAAAAGAAATGGGGGTGGTGGGAAAGGCAGATAGATAGTATTGTGGAAACAACACATATGAACTTGGATAAACTTTGAGAGATAGTGGAAGACTGGAGAGAATGATGTGCTATAAGAGTCAGATATGAATGGACTAAGAGTAAGAGTAACTGTTGTACTACTGTCCTTCCCAAATGGGGGAAGGTTATGGGCAATAGATAGAAGTATGGTTCTTCCATGTGAAATACCATCCACCTCATTTCTCATTTTCTGCTCTAAAAACAAAGCATTAAAAAATAATCCCCCATTTCTCTTTACCTCAGGTATTTGACAGTGGTTACACAGATAGAACACTATAATTTCCAATCAGAAATAAAAATAACAAAATGTCATAAGCTTTAATCTAAAAGCTGCTAAACCATGAAGAGATTTTTCCCCTCCCTCTTCCACTGATGGACCAAAGTATCATAACACAGTAAAATGGTCGGTCCAAAAGAATTATACCAAGATATTAAGCCCATACATCACAGAACAAAACTCTAGTTTTTTATCTAAATCAGGAAGCATACCTTTTTTTTTTTCCCCCACACATTTCCCATTTCCCAGAAAGCCATAAATGAGGCAAGTAATCTAGGGAGCCTTCAGAATTGTGTGATTATCAGGCTGGGGGTGCTGAGTCAGAACTCATTAAAGTAAACCTTAGGGGGCTGCTCATCTCTGCTGATTCTGTGCATGGTAGCCAGCTTCTGTGAGCTTTAATGGGATTTACAAACGTGCTCAGACTAGAGTGTCTCCATAGGCAGCTTTAAAAATAGGCATTATATCCCTGCATGAGTCTGCTACAGGGTGAAGAGTTTGGGGGAAAACGGACAGAACTGGATTATTTAGCCACGTTTTCCATCCTACAAGATGCTTCTTTCCCCCACCCATCACCCCTGCATGCATACAAAACTCGAAGACACTTTCAGAGCATTTGTGATCATGGATTATTTCTTTCATGAATATCGGTCCCATTGCTGGGGAGTTCAGTTGGTAAAAGCATAGCATATAATAAAAGTTTTGTTCCTCTTCTGTGATTTTCATATTTCAGTGGAAAGAGTTTTAAAGATTACCTTAAAATAATAAAAGCATCTAATGCCTTTAGATTTTATGTGTTTGACAGAAAGCAAAGCAGAAAATGGTTTTATTGTATGAAAAAATGGTTGGAGTCCAAAATACAAGAAGCATAATTTCTCCTTTCTCTTCAGTGCTTTCCCCTTCTTTGCCACCCTCATCTACCTGAGGCAGCCTTCCCTCCTCTGACCTGGAAGTCAATTTCAGCCTACACTAAGCACATTGCCATTCTCAGAGGGTTGTCTCGGGTTTTAATCTACTTTCAAGCCATTATGTTTTGTTCTCTTTTAAATCCTGCAGCTTTATTTAACTTTCAATGAGTTCTCTTTAACTCAACTCTGAGAGACTTTCTGGATCTCATCAAAGCTGTAGATGGGAAAGATCTTTACAGAAACTTCTTTGGGGTCCTGCCACCCTATCAAAGTGTCACTAAGGCACTTTTCAAGCAACTTTTCAATATGAGTTAAACACTGACTTCCCAGAGAAGGCTGTCATTTACTTGCTTAAGAAACTTCAATGGCCTCTAGGATAAAACAAGACTTCTCAGTGCAGCATTTGGAGTTCCTCACTATCTATCTGATGCCCTATAAGAGTCAGACATGAATGAACTAAGAGTAAGAATAGCTGTTGTACTATAGTCCTTCCTAAAGGGAGGAAGGCTATGGGCAATGGTATGGTTTTTCCATGTGAAATACCTTCCACCCCATTTCTCATTTTCTGATGACTCATTAATCTGATTCATGTTTTTAAAGTTAGCACCCAGTTAAGGCACCAGAGCCAAAGAGGTTTTGACTCAACAAAAGCATTTTCTATTATTATCCAAACTTCTACTCTTGTAGAGAGGTTTAAACAGTTAATCTTGAAGAGCTGCTCATTATGTCTTCAGACATATAAAGAGCTATTTTTTTTAAGAACCTGGATTTATGGTCTGTCAAATATAACAGTCTCCATTATTCCATGTGAAGAGACACAAACCTTAGATTTATGCAACATTGCTTTATGCAAGCGATTTTTAAATCTTGAATCTGCTGTCCTTAGTAACATTTTATCACCTAAATATAGAGGGAATTAGCACAGAAGGGTAAGAGAAGAGAACAATATCTTTAAAGTACCTCATGTAACCAGACATCGTGTTAAATGCTTTATACTTAAACAACAACTGACTAAAAAATTAAGTGAACGTGGATTTGATCCATCAAGTCTTTAGACCTACATGTAGAGAGACCTTAAAAAAGCATGCTACTTTAAATGCTGTCCTGTTGGATGACTTTCCTAGAGCTGCATAGGGAAGGGGCAAAAATGTGCTGCACTGACTATGTCAATAAAGTATAAATTATTTACAGCAAATTGTGTAGATTTATCTTTAATAAGAATAAACAAGGACATCATTACAGGTTTCTGAATTCAGGATGGGCCAGAATGGGCTGTGTCAGCAGCATCATATTCAGGGAAGAAAAGAAGAAGCCTTTGCTTGGTGAGACTTGTTTCTAATGTTATTTATTTTTGGTCAAGCACCGAAGAGTTTCAAATCACTGAGTCAGTTTGCTGACAGTTCCATCTCAATAGCTCTTTCTGAGCAAGCTGATCTTGGCTATCTTGTGAAGTAAAAGAATATTTATGGGCCCCAAATTTCTGTCAAAGTGCAAGTCCTGGAGGAAACCATAACCCCTCAAAATCTTAAGGAGAAAAGCACTGTGGTCATTCCATATAATTGAGCACCATCAGGAATAGCCATACAATTATTGGAGAAATAATAAAGAGTGTCTGTTTCTCATTCAGAAAACTCTATCTAACATCTCCATCCCTTTACACCGGCTACCATATTCTTAGAATACACTGTCTCCTTGCTTGTGCTTCGCAAATTTCCTTTCTTCCTTTAATATGTAGTTCAAACACTATTCAGAGCAACTCTTACAAATCACTTCATATTCCACTTAATTTGTAACCCTATGTATTTATATGCATGCTTGTTGTCTCATCAATTAGAATGTCAGCTTCTCCTTGAGCAAGGAATATTTCTTCATCTTTGGATGTTCAGGACCTAGGACAGAGCCTGGCTCTTAGGCCCATCATAAATGGTTGATTAACTCATTGAATTGTAAGAGACTAGCCAGCCTTGGATAACAGGTATCCAGTCTTGGATCCCTTCCAATTTTGTGGAATTTTCAAGAACTCAGAATCACCTAGATTGTCAAGTTACCTGCTGATGGACTATAGGTGGTCTTGAGTAGATGAATGGAAGAAAGGGGAAGAGGAATATGCAAGGAAAGTTAAAAAAAAAAAAGGTATAACTCATTAAATAGTTTCTTCTTGAATTTGGATAATTAAAAAGAAAAATATCCCAGATACATTCTAAGGCACTTATTATGTACAGAATTCTCTGCTAATTGTTGTTAGGAGAGGAAAGTAAAATACTTTATCCACATTAGCCTCCTTGCTATCTTGGCCACATAGTTGCTCTGCTATGAACCTTGTGCTTTTGCAAAGAACAGAATCAAGAGCCTTACACTCTCCTCAATTCTTTCTCTGAATCATGGATTTCTTTCAGTAATAGGTGTGCAAAAGCACTTTATAAAGATCATCCTATTTGATCCTCATGGCATTGCTATGAGTTACATTCAATTACATTTTACAGATTAGGGATTTGAAGTTTAGATAGGTTAAGTACTTTGCCAAGAATCACACAGATATCTGGATTTGGGACAGAATTTGCACTAAGGTCTTCCTTCTTCTAGGGTAAGCACTTTATCTAGCCAGCTATTTGGTACGTGTTCTACCTTCTGACCTTTTGAACATATAAATTTGCTTTTAAAGCTGGAAAATTCTGTCTCATATCTATTGTTTCAAGGCATGCTTTGAGAGAAAGAGGGAAGAAAAGCAAGGAATAAGCATTTTTTCACGTTCCATTTAGTATCATTTCCTTTCATTATTCAGGAAAAAAAAAAAACTTGAAGAAGCATAAAAATCTTGAGATTGAGTCTCAGACTGGCCTAACCAGCACATGTGATCCATGTCTTAGGTAAATGGTCAGCATTAATGGTGAATGGATGGTGTCTTGGGAAGAGGTCCAAACCATATTAGAGGAAGAAATGAACCATGATAGAAAGAGTTTCTCCTTTAAATATCTACTTAGTGGATGGTTATTTCTGTTGCAGTGATCAGTCTTCTTTAATAGCACGACCCCAGCTTCAAGTGTTCTCCCTTCCTAAATTAGCTTATATTAATTTTTTATAAATTTAATGTAAATAAGGCAGAACACATAACAGAGAATGAGTAGATCTGAAATATGCTATCTCTGGCCACTGCAGGAACATAATCATAGCTCTGAAAAATTCTGGAATGTTTCAACAATTACTCGGTCCCCATGGCCACAGATAGAGGAAAGCTGTATTAAAGAAAACTAATCACTGCATCAGAAAGAACCATCCAGTAAGTCGATATTTAAATGAGAAATCCTTTCCGCCATAGCTTATTTATTCCTCTCTCTACATGTGGCTTGGATCTCTTTCCAAGATACTGTCCCATTCCCAGCTTGAGCATCAATGGTGATCATTCACCTAAGGCATGGATCACATGTGCTGGCTAGGCAAGCCTGAGACTCAATCTCAAGATGTTTATGCATCTTTTGTTTTGGATTTCTTTCTGAATAGTCGAAAGAGATAATATTGGTGAATCCCTTAGCATATCAAGTTGCATAAAATAAATGCTTATTTTCTCCCTCTCTTTCTTCTTTCCCTCAAAGCATTGTATGGAATAATGGAGCTAAGATAGCTTTTTCAGCATTAGAAGCACATTTATATGTTCAAGCAGTCAGGAATTCCCAGCTCACTCAGGCAGAGCTGACAGGCAATAGGGGACATTTTATGAAACTTCACTCTATTCAAGGAAGATAACCCTTAATAAGAGGATGAACTTAAGCCCTAGCTTGGCTCCCCAAGAAACAAAGAAGAGAATTTGAAAAAGTTGGTGGAGAAATGAAAGCCAAGGCAAAGGCAAAATGGCTTTTCACCAATCCCATCAAATATTTTGTATTTTGCTGTCATAAGTATTGACCTCCTGAGAAAGCATAATAGGAGTTATGGGCTATTATTCTAGGATTTGTTTTTGAGAAAGTTTATTCATGACTTTTCTGCTTTCAACATTTCTTTTTTTTTTCTGGAAACATTTAGATTTAAATGTATTATGTCTAATTTTGTGAAAACCTCAAAGAATAATGCTTACCCTTCCATATATCTTTTTTTTATTATTAAAACTTTTTTTTATTTTTCAAAACACATGCATAGGGGATATTTTAACACTAACCCTTGAAAAACCTTGTGTTTCAATTTCTTCTCTTCCCCTACCTCCTCCTCTAGATGACAAATAGTCCAATATATATTAAACATGGTAGAAATATGTGTTAAATCCAATATATGCATACATATTTATACCCTTATCTTTAGGCATATCTTTTAAGTGAGGGTAGCAAATGACACCTATATTTGTTCTATGTTGTATTTTCTATGAGTGGGTTTTTTTGAATATTTATATTTAAATATTTATAGGGAGACTGCTGAGATGAGACAAAAATAAACTTTTAGTTAATTTAATTAAAAAAGACTAAGGAGATGGGACCTAAAGAGTTCGAATATTTGATTTAAAAGCAAAGTTGACTTAGAGTCAAACACTCTAAGTGTGGGCAAACACGAAGGGGCCAACTGTTGGGAAGGAGCCCACTACTGGGCTACATGCAGAAAAAAGGGCAACATATGTGTTTTCTTATATATGGAAAGGATGACTCCCCAGTAGAATGTAAGGTCTTTGAGCACAAAGTGTTTCAAAAAAATCGCTATGTTTGTAGGACCACAAAAAATGTCTGAACCATAGTAGACACTGAGGAAACGCATGCTAATCATTAGAAGAAAATATGAAAAAGCTTCTGATCTCAGAAAGTTATGTCTTAATATAGGAATAAGATATGGACAAAAATAATCCTAATAAAAATGGAAAGGAGATATGTACAAAAAAGGAGAAATCTAGATATGTGTGCTAATTTTGAACAGAGAAATAAATCACTTCCATCTGGGGGATCCAGGGAAAGTTTATTGATGTGAGCTGAGATCTCAAGGAGGTGAGAAATCTCAGTGAAAGCTCTTTGAAGGCAAGGATTGCCTAATTTATTTATTTTCCTGAAGTTGTGTGACTGGCACAATTCTTGGTATTATAGAGCAGGCAAATGAGTGTTTATTGAATTGGACTGGATTGGCTAAAGTGAAGGTGGGTCAACTGAAATGCATTTCCTAAATGTGAGATATTCACTGAGGAAAATAAAGGAATGGGAAAAGATGAAAAGGATTTAGAGGAATTGGCCTTTTAACAAGCAAAACCATAACTGATGAGAAGAGAAGAAACATTATAGCATTGCTTTGGGGGGCCCAGAGAAGCATCTCAGTTATTATCCTAGTGACTGCATGAAGAGAGACCTCTGAGTATAGACTGTTAAAGTCCTGAAGAACTTTGACCTCTCTCACTATAGTTATTTCCTCTTTGGAAGTAATGGTATTGTGTTATCTATTATGTCTTTGAAGAATTCTTGATTGTTGTCATTGAATATTCAAAAAGCTTTGGTCATCCTCTGAATTTCCTGGTATCCTAGAGTAGAATTGTGCTATTTGATAACAGGGACTTTTTTTCCCTCTCAGCCTTTCCTTCCCACTCTCTTTTTTCTGGTTCATCTTTCCTTTTTTGCTCTTTCTATTTTTTCTTCCTTCCTTCCTTCCTTCCTTCCTTCCTTCCTTCCTTCCTTCCTTCCTTCCTTCCTTCCTTCCTTCCTTCCTTCCTTCCTTCCTTCCTTCCTTCCTTCCTTCCTTCTTCCTTCCTTCCTTCCTCCTTCCTTCCTTCCTTCCTTCCTTCTTCCTTCCTTCCTTCCTTCCTTCCTTCTTCCTTCCTTTTTTTCTTTACTTTTTAAAATATTGTTAGAACTTGCTCTAGTGACTGGCACTCAGTAAAACTTAATCAAAGATTGATACCTGATCTACATGCTCCATTTATTCAATAGAGTGCAAGCACCATGAGGTTAACACCTACTTCCCCACCTCCCTTTTTTTCCTTTGGCATCCTCACCTTCACAACATTGCCTGTAATATAGTAGTCACTTAATAAATTTTGGTCAGATTGGAGTGATCTCAGTTGTTTTCTCTTTTTTGTCAATATGCTTTCTGTGACCTTTTCGATTCTTTTTTTGAATTATTACTTTTGGGGGAATCTCATAAAAGTCATCCAAATCCCTGTGGACCTTTAAATTGTGTCATGACTTCATTGCCACTAGAGCTGCAGGCTAGCAGAATATTTTAGCCACAAAGGGCAGTATGAAATAAAAATCAGAAAATAATTATGGTTTTCACTCAATAATTTCATTGTTACAAATATAAGGGTGATGTTGATTTACCTTGTCAATCAATTCATCTCACCACATTTAATATAGCTGATAAGATTCCTAATTAACCAATTGTAACCAGAGACTTTAGATTAAGTGGGGAAAGTCTTTGGAACTGATTAATGCTGCACAGAAATATAAGAATCCCATTGGTGGAGGATACTTACTTGGTCATGTCCCAGATATCACCTATAAATGAGTGGAGAAGACAGTCATTCCAATTGAGGTAAGGCTGGCATTCCAATAAACACTCTTAACAGGAATTGCTATGGAGAGGGAGGGACACTTGAGTTTTTCCTGTTTTCTCTTCCTTCTTTTTAGATTTCAGGGAAACTTTATGAGTTTCAAAATGCCAAGAAACTCTGAGAATTTCAATCAGTATCCTAGCCACATCCCTCAAACAGCTGGTGATAGTGTCTGTATTGAGAGCCAAGGATAGAGGTCGTAAACCTTCACAGCTTGATAAAGACACCAGCTAAGAAATTATCCCATGCCTAAGGAAAACTGCTTAACTACCATCAGAATGAGAGAAAGACTTTTCTGAAACCAAAAGGAGGAGTTTAGATCCCATGCTGTCATTTACATTTTCAGTTTGTGTCCAACTCTGTGATCCCATGAACCATAGCATCCAAAGTCATCCATGGGATTTTCTTGTGAAAGATACTGGAGTGGTAAGCCATTTCCTTCTCAAATGGAATAAAGTAATCAAAGTGACTTGCCCAAAGACACACATCTAGTGAACCTGGATTCAAATTTCTTGACTCCAGGTCCAGAGTTCTTATCCACTGAATTATCTAGTTGCCCTTTTAGTTGAGGATCCCATATGATAATGCAATTAAGATGGAGAAATATTAGGATTACCGTTCTAGAGTTATAAAGGATTTTCCAGACAATTGAGTCCAAATACTTCATTTGATAAAGGAACAAATGGGCACAGAGTGTTTTGAGTGACTTAGGATTTTCCAGCTGGCTCGTGACAAGACAGATCATTTATGTCTACAGTCTTTTGAGTATACATATTCTTCTGTCACCAAACCATAATGACTCTAAAGTTAGCACTACATTGAGAAAGCTGGGTCCAGTCAATGAGAGGTCCAAGATTGAGAGAGACAGATTGAGAGAGAAAGAAGGAACACAAGTAGTAAAAGTCTCCTGCAGAAATTAGGGTTTGAATTGAGCTGAATTGAGACCCTAATCATGCCCTCAAGGAGATTACGTCCTATAAGAGAAATTCACTTATGCTCTTTCCGCCTCAGTTCCCTTCTTTGTAAAATGGAACTCCTGAGGGAAATAATATCTTTCTCAGCAGGTTTTTAAAGGTTCAGATGAGGTAAGGTATATGAAGCACTTGGCATTTCCATGAATGCTCCGTAATTATAGCCCATTATAATCACCCACCTCCCAACAGTATCTGCTATGAGATCCTAGGCAATGCTATGCTGTTGCCATTCTTGCTGATATTTCCTGGTACTAATCTTACCATTTGTTCCTCCTGCAAGGCTTCTGTTATTGTCCCCATCTGGCTCAGGGTCTGAAATTGTGCCCTGTGCTACTGACATATTCATTGCATGTGGTGGCAATTAGCCTTGATTGTAGGACTTCTTCCTGATCTGGGCATAATTTCTAGGCAAATGAAAGTGTTCAATCTCATCTGTAGAGGAAAGCCTCTTATACTCATGGAAAGCCTATAGGGAGTCTAGGAGATCATTCCATGCCCTCCCCCTTCCTTTCAACAGCTGTGCGTGGACACCCAGACTATTTGCAGGATAGCTCAGGGGGAAAAAAAAGAAGAAGTCAAAGAGGCATCTAGAAGCACAATCAGGCAGTCCTGTTTTTCAATTATAAAATGGAAGTTATTTATCAATTACAAAATGGAAATAGGAATCAAATCTATTTTGATATAATAAGGAAAAACAATGAAATAAATTAATATAATGTGGTCAATTATAAAAATAATTAATTGAGAGATTAGCCATTTGAGTGGTTACTGCATGCTCTCTGTCTCTCTCTGTCTCTCTCTCTCTGTATCCCTCCCTCTCTCTCCCTCTGTCTTGGCTCTCTTTTTGATCTCTGTCTCTCTGTCTCTCTTTGTCTCTCTCTCTTTCTATATGCATATATCTGTCTGTAAAGTTTCTAGCAGATTTATTTCTATATTATTCAGTAATCACAAAAAAAAATTTTAAAGCTGGAAAAAAACTACGGATGAAGAAATAGTGTTATACAATACCCCATAGACTAGGAGTTAAAGTAACTAGTGGTGCAGAAACCCCCAAAAAGTTAAGGTCATCCTGGGTCAATTAGAGCTTTCAAGGATCAGGGTATCATGGTCCTTCTGTCTGCTCCCCTGGTTATTGAGACACTTGGAATATGATTTTCCATATTGACCTCTATTATCTCAGAAAGAGATTGGATGAGCAAGAGGCTAGGAGGAGAGTTCTTAGAGATAACAGTCCTGGAAATATATGAGGAGAGCTATCAGATCATCTTTTAAAAAAGTCTTATCTTCTCAAGGCTAAATAGCTCCATGCCCTTCACCTAATTTTCTTTTAACCAATTGAAGGTTATTTTAAGAAATGTCAGGGTCGTTATAAGTTACTGTTCAAGAAACCAGTAAATAAGACAGACAGATGGGTAAACTGTAAGTTATTCATTCAAAAGTATAACACATATATACTGTCAATAGATAATGGAAGTATGTATATATATATATATGACATGTGCTTGATAATCTAGCAGGTGACATCTATACATTATCTATCTCTCTATCTATCTCTCTATCTATCTATCTTTCTGTCTGTCACTGTGTCTGCTCACACATCCATGCACATACAGTTAAGTGAAGCAGAAAAAGTAATAAAAGAGAAAAGCTTCTTTGGGCAATTTGGCCACAGCAGGTAGATCACAATGGTGCAATCTAAGAGAAAACATAACTTGTTAAAAGGAAAGAATTCGCCCTTGTCTGCATAGCAATTTACATGAGACAAAAGAAAATAGTACCTGATTTACCAATCAAATTACTGAGAGTCATATAACCTTCCCCTCTCCCTCCCCAAATAAAGATAACCACTTACAAAATACACTGAATACCAATTCTTAACCTATTAAAAAGTCCTTTTTTAACCTGACCTCTCCCCATCCAGTTTTTCTTCTCTGACCATATCTTTGTATGGTCTGACCAGGGATGAGCCAGTAAAATGATCATTTTCTCAAACTGCTATGATGCTACTTCTTGAAAGAAGGCAGAGTGGGTTTCCCAGACCTTAGGTTCATGCCCTCTCACTTCCTGAGAAGATGAGAAAGAAACCTGGAGACCTAAGTCTTCCTGTGTGAAGGTATATCTGCATTGGTACTTAAGGCTTGCTTGGCTTAGTCTAGAGGGGGGAAACAAGTAAGAATGATGGAAAGAGGCCAGTTAAGTTCCACAAAAAGGGATGAAACTTATTCCACTTGACCCTATGACACAGAGCCAGGAGCCAAATTGAAAAAAAAAAAAAAAAACTAACAAGTAGTAACTACCAAATAGTAAGTACCAGATTAAATGGGGTTGTTCTGAAGAAGTCCCCATTAATGGGAATCTCCCAACAAAATCTGGGTGATAGCCTGTTAGAATTGTGCAAGGAAGGAGTTCTGATTGGAGCTCTCCTCGGTGACCTTGAAAGTTCCTCTCAGTTCAGATTCCAACATTCCCTGTCTTTGGATATATCCAGTTATGAGTGTTTTTGTTTCTCCCTCTTTTTCTAAAACAGGAGAATGCTTAAGTCAGGAAGCATTTATGAAGCACAATATATGTATCTGGTGATATACATCCAAGAAAAAAGAGAGCTCCAGCTCTCAAGGATGTAAACTCCTTGTCAAGGCAGACAACAGGCAAAAGGGGTCTGAGAATCAAGGGGAGAAGATAGACACATCCTCCCTGAATTGAAATATAGAAAATTAGGAGCTCAATCAAAGGGGGAATGAAAGTTCCCTAGCCTCATTTTTTCCCCAAAATGGAGACACTGAAAGACATCTCCAATAGCAAAAGGAGATGACATGGTACAAAGATATTGTGGGGACCATGATAGGGGAAAAACTTTCAAAGCATGATTTATATGTATAGATATATATTTGAGTCCAACAGGTGTGTATATATAATGTGTGCACTTGTATATGTATATATACATATACATATATAAATACATCTGAACATATGTATTTATATAAAATGTATATGTGTGAGAAATTGGAAATGATCAGTAAAAGAAAGGCAGGTACTAAGAGTAAGTAATTCTGGGGAGGCTATTTGTAGAAGATGGAACTATAATTGAAATTTAAAAGGAATATAGGGAAGCCAAGATGAAGAATTGCATAAGGAGAAGATTTCAGATATGGCAGATAGTGAGTGTAAATAAACAGTTGGGAGAAAGTTGTTTGAGAAATAACAAGGAGATGAGTTACTGGATCATAGAATATGTTGCAGGTGAAAGAGAAGGACAAAAAAAAAGAAAAAGAAAAGAAAAGAAAAAAGACAAGGTGCCAGGAGGCCAGGTTATGATGGCCTTTATAAACCAAACAGATGATTATATATTTGAGCCTTAAGGCACTAGGGAACCATTGAAGATTATTGATGACTGAAAGGACATGATCAGTCCTAAGTTTTAGGAAGATCATTGATTGGAAGGACTAGAATGGGGGAAAACATAAAACAGGAAACCCAGACAGTCAACTATTGCAATATTGCATATATGAAGGGAGGCGTATCATAGGGGAGAAGCAACATTAGCAAAGAGAGAAACAGTAGCACTTGACCATGGATTGGAATGGGATTTGGGAGAAAGGGAGGAGTCAACGCTGACACTCAGATTGCTAATCAATTTCACTGGGAATATGATGACTCCCTCAACCATAAAGGTAAGTCAGGACAAGAGAGTCTTCTGGGGGAAAGATCATGAATTCAGTTTTGGATCAGTTTTGATCATGTTGAGTTTGACATCTATAAGGCTGTATTGTCCAAAATTCATTGCCTTAATTTCCTAAGAAATCCAGTTCAATGTCAATAGGTCCAAAATAGTCTGGAGTTATTACCCTTTCCAGTTCTCAATAATTCCTTAAGTCTAGAATCACCTTCACATAGCCACACACAGGGTTTTGTATTTGATTTTGGAACATATAACATTTACCAAAGGAATCATAACAGATCTTTTAATGCCTTAAATATTCTTCTAAGCTCATATAAATAAAATTTGGAATAAAAAAACCAGTAAGTTCTGATTTCAGTCACTCAGGCTATGCAATTGCTTAGCTTTTTTGAAATATAGCATACAGTTTTGAGAGAAGCAGAGGAACATTTGTTTTCATATCAAGAGTAATGACAGCTTGTAGAAGCCTATGGATTTCATTTAGGTTTGAAACAAAATGATGACTGGCTAAAAATATCAGCAATGGAAAAAAAATGATGTAGTAACTCTTTAGTAAACGCAAGATATTAAATAAAGGAGATGCAATCTCTCATGAAAACTATTCTTACCACACTGTCTAGTCAGTGCTTATCTGCTTTGGAACCTACTTAGAAAGGGAATAACTCATCAGTCCCTGTTTCTGAGCTTTGTGCCACAAAATTGAGTTTCTTTATACAGCATTTCTCCCAAGTCTAAGCAAAATAATCAGGCCAAGAAAGAGATCTAGGGTCTATTTATAATGTCATGGGGCAGTGGGAAAGGGTTGAGGGTCTTTCTTCTGAATTAGTTTTCAGGTGACCCTACAGCATCACTGTCTGCAGGACTGGAACTCAGGCCATGTGAATGGACCTTGTTCTAAGATCATCTGCTGCTGCCGCTCATCTGGGGAGCTGAATGTTTGTTGCTAGTCAGCCATTTCAGTTGCATCTGCCTCTTCTTGACCCCATTTGGGATTTTCTTAGCAAAGATATTGGACTGGGTTGGAATTTCCTTCTCCAGCTCATTGTATGGATGAGGAAACTAAAGCAAACAGAGTTAAGTGACTTGTCAGCTAGTAAGTCTCTGAGGCTACATTGGAACACAGGTCTTTTTGATGGCAGGCATTCTAGTCACCGTGTCATCTAGCTGTCCTGGGGTATTAACATAACTTGGATATGTTTTCCTTCATAAACACATCACCATCACCATAAAAAAGACACCATTTGGGTTTCCTTAGTTTTGTACTGGCTTTAGCAATTTCAGATGAGGTCAGGGCTTCCAAAAGCAGAATATTATGGCTGATATGGGGCATTATTTCATTTGATATCACTGTCCCTTCATTTTAAGATAAAATGAGGAAGCCCACAGATGAAAGTACAAATAGCAAAGCTTGGAAAACACTTGGACACTATGATTGAATCCTGAAAGTGATTGGTTGATGGCTTAGCATTTCTTATGACTTTTTGGATCAGAAAGAGAATGTTCTGGCTCTGATGAAGAGCAGTTTATGGTCTTGAAATGAGGCTCCATATATCCCTTTATGAATAGAATGTGCACATGCCATGTGCCATAGTATCCAAGTTAAATTAAAAATCTTAGTAGGCTTTTATAAACTATTAAAAGTTTCAATATTATAACTTTTCAGAAAAGAACTTGAAAGGTCACATCATCCCACTATTGCCCTGGGATTTTAGTAAAGTGATTAGCAAGTAAGTTTTTACTTAAAATGGGAATGGTGATCCAAGGAAGTCACTAATTTACATGAATAAATCCATTTGCATTTGTTCATTTGTATTTACATGCTTTTGTGAATGGACATATATACATATACACCTGTGAACACTTTATACAGAGTCTTGTAGTCTCCTTGTAACATTAGAGGCATTCTGAATGTAATCAGGGATTGTAACTATAATAACTGCAAGACAATAAGGAAGCAAATCATTTTGTTGAGTTTCAGATGATATTGAGGGGTGGGAGTAGTGGAGGAAGGAATTCAGTCTTTGGAGTTGATGACTGGGGAAATCTCAATGGGAATAAACATCCTCCAAGAAAAATCAACAACTCACTTGTATCTGATAGTCTCAGAGAATTTTCTAAAGCTCAAAAAGCTTCAGAGACTCACTAATACATTTCAGGAGCAGAATTTGAACCAGGACCTTCTTGTTAGCTCTCTCTCTCTAAACAATCTCAGTTAGTCCTGGAAAGCAATTAAATGTCCGAATGTCGGGTTATGATTGGTTATTAAATGAAACAATGTTTAAGGATTTATTGTGTGTGAGAGATGTGCTGATCTCTGAAAATACAAGTAGAAAAGGAAGATAGTCCCAATCTCCAGAAGCTTCCTTTCTAATGAGGAAAATGAGCCACAGGGGAGGTTCCAGCTACGAATCAGATGAAAAACTCCCATAGTACTAAACATATGGTGAAGCAATAATGCCTCTTTTTCATGTCATTTTCTCTGATAGAATCTTGGCAGCTCCTCACGTTGAACCATTTATCAATGAAAAAGACTTGTGTCCCTTCTCCAGGAGCTGACAATGGCCCGGCAAGAAGAGTTGCCAGGCTATCACCCTAGACAGGCTATTTCCCAATATGCCTGAGGGCAATAGGGTAAATCCATGACTCCTGGAATGCTCCCATCAGGGTCTGAAAGACGATAGTTACGAAGTTCCTGGTTGTGATGGTTTGACTTGCCTGACATCTACTGGTTTCTCTCTCCCTCTGATGGCTTCACAGCTTCAGATTGGCAGGACCACCTATCCTGTGGTTGGCAATTGCTTAGCAAGTGTTGGGGGTGATTGGGCCCCTTTTTCACAAGAATAATTATGGCTGTGAATACTTGACTTGAGCTCCAAGCATCCTTTCTAAAACCATTATAGATGGGAGAAGTTCAGTTTTGAGAAGCAGATGGAAACAGGCATATCATGGGATCATGCACTGAGAACTGGAAGGGACTGCAGATTCTCTCTGGCCTAATCCTGCATTTAGAGATGAGCAAAGAGAATCTGACAAATGGTAAGAGGATGTAAAAGTATGTTCTTGGGCTGAAAGAGTGTCTCAGAGATATTCAAAGAAATGTCGGAATAATTATGACATGATGCAGAGGTAAATCTACAGAACTAGGGTGAATATATACACTGACTACATCACTTCCCATAAACACAGCATGGACAGCCAGCCAAACTCATCATATCAATTTTGCCTCTGAGGATAGCTAATGAAACATATTTCCCATCTCACTATGGAGAGACAGGAAATACAGGATCAGAAAGCTGTCATATAGGAAGATAGCTATTGGATTTTCTCATGTCTGTTTTCAAAGTTGAGCAGCTAGGTGGTGCCATAATGGACAGACTGCTGGACCTGGAGTCAAGAAAATTCCTAACTTTAAATCTAGCCTTAGACACCAGTTATGTGACACTAGCCAAGTCACTTAACCCTGTTTGCCTCAGTTCCTTAGTTGTAAAATACACTGGAAAAGGAACTGACAAATCACTCCAGTTCTTTGCCAAGAAAACACCAAATAGGGTCATGGAGACTTGTACACTACTGAAATAATTCAATAGCCACCATTTTCTATGTTGCAATAATGTGAAGGGGTGGGAGACAGCAGCATTAGCAGAAAGAAAGATCTGGGATGCAAACAAAACATGATTTAATTTTTGACATTTTTTGACAATGGATAATTATTGACAATTAAAAATTGACATTTAATTAATGACATAATGATTATAATCACTTCTATTAAAGCATTTTTTGGGGTTCTATTTCCTTAATATGACATCAAGATGATGGGATGATACTTGTTTTAGATAATCCCAAATTCTAGCAGATTCTACCAAATGAGAAAAGATTGATTATGGGTACAGAGATGAAATATGGGTTTGTTTTCCAAGGGTTTGCTGAACATAGACCACAAGGCTGGTCACCAATAGTGTTATTTTAGTCAACTCTTGATGAATACCATTAATGAAAGGGTGAAGGGAAGAAGACACTGTTGGAGAGTATTTCAATTTCAGTGGAATTATAGAATCTTAAAAGGCCCATATCTTGAATGTTATCTTGAATGTTATAATCAAATAATTACTTTTGATTCATAGAAATTCTAATTTCTTTTCTTTTTTTCTGAAAATAAAAAATAAGCAACTTGACATCTTAGAAGGAGAGTTCACTTTGGAATAAGAGGCTTTTCTCTTTGTTTTCTATATAAAGGTTTGAGAAAGAAAGAGTTTAAAGAAAAATTAGATAATTATACTTGGAGAGAATGGGAAAATGACATCTCTTGTGAAGCTTCTGTTTTCTCTGGGAAGCAGACTAATTTTGAATTATAAAAGACGTTGTTGTTTGTCCTTCATTCTTAAAGAGGACCATGACATCAGGGAGGTGATGCTGTGACATGCAAGGAAATCTGATTTAAGATAGAGCACTGTGCAAAATCACCTGCCTCACTTTTCCCTCCAGGGCTGAGTCCAGTGGCCAGATATAGATCAGGATGATTGGAGATGGCCCTTAAAAAGGCCAAGTTCTCCCACTGGAAAAGACAGAACAAAAATGACTGATGGAAAGCTGGGATACAAGAGAAGTAAAGAGATAATTTGAGAGTCCCTATTTATTCTTGATGAGTTGGAGTCACCAACTCAGACAAACTATTTCCCAGGGGACCAAAATAATAGATTGGTGTGATTGGTAATACAGTGGCAGTATTCTCTAAAAGAAAAGTATAAGAAAAAGCAAATCCAGGGGATGAGAGAAAAGAAGATGGAGACTATTCACTCTCCTGGCTGACAGAGGAATTCATACTGTGCTTATCACTTTCTAGACCTATTCCCTTGCTCCCAATTTCTCCAGACTTTTTTTTTTTTTAGAATACTGTGTAACTATGTCTCCTCCATCTTGTATTTATTCTTGGACTATATTGGTAAGGCAATGTGCTCAGGCCTGGGGAGGTGGTAGACTTACTGTACTCTCTTTGCCAGACCACCTCTAGAAGACTGGGTTCATTCTTGAGCAATATGTTTTCTTTGTGTTTTATAATTTTAATTTTTTTCAAAATAAATGCAAATATATATGTTTCAACATTCACCCTTGCAAAACCTTGTATTCCATATTTTTCTCCTTCTTTATCCCTCTCACTTCCCCCTTCTACTACATGGCAAATAATCTAATTTAGGTTAAACATGGAGCAATATGTTTTCCAAAAATAGAAAGTTGGAGGGTATCCCAAGTACATTAACTAGAATATTAAATATTAGTCATGGGCTACTAATACTGAGAAAAGGAACTGGAGATTGTAAGGAGAGAAAGAGAGGAGATTTAAGTATATTATGACCCTTGCCCTCACCTGTTTAAAGACTATCATTTAGAAAGGGAAGGCAAGTATCAGAAGCTATATGGTCATAAGCCAATTGCAATAGAGAGGGATGTACTCTTATACAGGCAACGGCTAGACCTGGTGCATCTGAGGTCCCTCAAAATTTACATGACCTTGGACAAAAATCTTTCCAGCCAGTATTGCTGATAAAGGTCTCATTTCTAAGTTTATAAAGAACTCTGTCAAATTTATAAGAATAAAAGTCATTATCCAATTGATACATAATCAAAAGATATGAATAGACGATTTTCAGATGATGAAATTAAAGCCACTTATATGAAAATTTTTTTCTAAATAACCATTGATTAGAGGAACGAAATTTAAAATAACTCTGAGTTATCACCACACACTTCTCAGAATGGCTAAGATGAGAGGAAAATATAATGATAAATGTTGGAGGGAATGTGGGAAAACTGGGACACTAATGCATTGTTGGTGGAGTTGTAAAATAATTCAACCAATCTAAAGAGCAATCTGGAACCATGCCCCAAAGGCTATAAAACTGTGCATATGCTTTGACCCAACAGTGATATTACTGGGTCTGTATCTCAAGGAAATCATAAAAGAGGGAAAAAGACCCACATATGCAACAATGTTTCTAGCACTCTTTCTGTGGTACCAAAGAATTGGAAAATGAGTAGATGGCCGTCAATTAGGGAATGACTGAAAAAGTTGTGGTATATGAAGGTAATGAAATATTATTGTTCTATAAAATTTGATGTACAAGTTAAATTTATAAAGGCTTGGAAGAATTTACATGAACTAATGCTGAGTGAAACAAGCAGAATCAGGAATACATTGTACACAATAATGGCAAGAATGTGAGATGATCAACTATGAAAGGCTTGGTTCTTCTCAGTGGTACAATGATCCAAAGCAATCCCAGCATTCTTTGGACAGAAAATACCATCTGCATCCAGAAAAAGAGCTAAGGGACTGAGTGTAAATCAACACATGCTATGTTCACTTCATTTTTCCTATTTTTTAAAAAATCTCTCCCATGATTTTTCCCTTTTGCTCTGATTTCTCTCCCGACATGATTTTAAACAAATACAATTACTACAATTAAAAAACAATTACGTGACTTTCTTACCAGGGCTCAAATACTGGTCTTGCTTCCTGAATCTGATGCTGACCATGTTCTTTGCCTTCTGAGGGCCTCCATTTATTCACTTAAAAAATATAGGACTTGGACTAGATGACGGTATATTTTTCTCTTCCATCCCTGTTTTACTCTTTCTCTGTCTCTCTGTGAGTCTCTGTCTCTCTCTCTTTCTCTCTCTCTCTCTCTCTCTCTCTCTCTTCTCTCTCTCTCTTTCTCTCTGTGTGTGTCTCTCTCTGTCTCTCTCTTTCTCTGTTTGTGTATGTGTCTCTGTGTATGTGTCTCTGTCTCCCTTTCTCTGTTTCTCTCTCTCTCCAATCCTCCCCCTCTCTCTTTTGTTTTTTTCAATTCCTTCACCATTAAAATGACTATTTGATTGTATTGGAATACAGGAAAGACCTCATAGGTGTGATGTCACTTCCAACCCTTTGTTCTGTGACTGTATAATTAAATGACTACAAGACCTCTAAGTTCAAAAAGCTTTTCTCTTCTTGCCATTGGATCTTCCAGTCACACAGCAATGAATGTCAGGCAAAGCCTTCTTCAGATTTCCATGAGAAGCAAAGCTTGATCTGTATTCCATGCCAGGGAGCTCCTCTGTTCTTCTGTGTGGGAAGTTCATTTGCTTTGAAAGAAAAAAAGCCCATTGGTCGCTCTCCTTTGCCCCATTTCCAGTTGCTGGGTCTTTGGTAAAGTGTCACTGTGATCTAAGTAGGATAATGGGAAGGGTGGAAAAGTTAAATTCTTCTGTGAAATTTCCCAAATAATGAAGACCACAGACCATTCCTCCTTGAGCGTTCCATACTCATTGTCATAAGATCTATTTTATTTAATGAAGAACAAATTAAGAGCCTACTTTGTGCAAGGCAAGAAGCTTGATGTGGTGGGGGGAAATCTGGCCTTCTTGTCAGGAAGTTCTGCATTCAAATCCCACCCTTGACACCTGTTGTTTCTGTGACTCTGGGGACTTAAACTGTGTCCCCAGACGACTCTCTGATGCCATAAAATTCAGGGAACATGATCCTGTGTTCTGTGAGAGGAAATTCCTTACCCAGAGTTGCCAATTCTGATGAAATCATAGGTTTGTTAATAGAAAAAATCCAAGGCACCAGACTGGGCTGTGGAGGCCTGGAGATAAAGATTTTAAATCATTCTTGCTGGTAAAAAATTTTAATGATCCTGGGACAGATGGCATGGGAACAATGAAATGAGCCTAAGAAAAAATGAGAAAGAAGAGAGAAGTAATCCCTGAAGGAGCACAGATCAGGAGGGGCTCTTCTTAGCATGTGACCGGAGGGGGCTTTAATAAAACTAGAGGTGCTCAGAGGTGGCAACAATTAAGGCCACCAAATTGGGCCTAGGGATAACCAGCGTATAGCCTGAGAGTGTGAGGACAGAGCAGCACATACAAAGACTATAAAAACCCAGCTTGGCTGGAATGTCACAGATATGAGGAGTGGTCTGGGCAAAAAAATATGTGAAGGGTAGAAGAAGACAGAGGCTGAGGTTGCATTTTCTTCTGGGAGCAATAGGAAGCCAGTGAGGTTAAATACAGGGGCAGGACTGCATGGAAGGAAAAAAAAAAAAAAACATAGATTAGAAGCAACATGGAAGATGTTCTGCAAAGGAGAGTGACTAGAAGCAAAAAAAGAGGAATGGAAAGAAGGAGAACTGGAGGAAAGAGGAAATGAATGAATGAAGAAAGAATGAGGAGAGGAGGAGAGACAAGGGGAAGGGGAGGACAGGACAAGATGGGAAAGAAAGGGAAGAGAGGGGAAGGGAAAATAGAGATTTTTCTCTGGTTCTGTTAATAAAGAGCAAATATTTCAGAACTGAAAGAATGGCCAAATCGACTCTTTTTTCCCTCTTTGGAAAAAAAAATGTTGTCCCTATTTTGCTTTGTCTTGGAACAAAGAAACCACCTAGACCACAAATCACTGGGTAGCTTCCCTCAGCCCATCCAGAGGATGGCTGTGTGCTATTAAAACAGATGGGATTTCCAAGCATGGCTGCCTCCCTCTAAAATAACAATGCCATTAAGAACAAACAGGAAGCACATGGCCATGGTAATCTGTGAGCAGGCTGCCCAGCTATAGAAATAAAAATGCACAAAGCATTGATTTTCAGCCCCAAACTCAGGATGGGCCACATCACTCCAAGTCTATCATCCCTTAGCTTCAAATATGCTGACTGGGCAAAGATGGAGCCAAAACTCTCTATCTGCCTGTAGCTATTTAAAATAAGTATTTCCGCAAATACCCTCCCCATAATCCTTTGGAGGCTCATCGCCAGGAGAGTAGGCAAAATCTACTTTGTGCATGTGTGAAAATACACTGAAGCTGTTGTGGTGTTCCCCCTACATGACTGAGGGGCATCTGGAAGAAGAGATCCATTTTCTATACTCTTGGTCACTCTAAATTGCTTCAAGAAACTGGGATAAGGGACTTCAAAAATACTTCTTTTCTAATACACACACACACACACACACACACACACACACACACACATATATATATGTGCATGTGTATGTATATGTGTGTTTGCAAGTATGTATGTGTGTGTATATATTTATATATATGCATGTATTATGTGTATATATATATATATATATATATATTTCTCTACCATATACAACAGAATCCCTGTCCTTTTCAGTCATCTATCATCTCTGGAGTGGGAGCCTATGCTAGGTTTATTTGACTTCTTTATTGCCATGGAGGGCCTCAGAATACAGGCTCAGAATTCCCTGCTAAAATAAGCCAAACCTAAGCATTGTCAGTAGCTCTATGAGCTCCTGGGGCTCCTATCATCCCCAGAATCACCTTTAATATCCACTCTCTGGCACTGAAAACCCTTCATAAATTGGACCTTTCTACCTCCCTAACTCTCACTCGTATGCTTGGTTCCTCTCTTCCAGTGTTAAGCTTTGATGACATTGCCCTCCTTGCAATTACTCAAGCACTCTACTCCATTTCCTCTCACTGCTTTTGAACTGGTTTCCCTCATTCTTTAATGTTATTAACCTTCATCTTAGGGCTCCTGACATCTTTCAAGAACAATTTAAACTCTGTTTTCTTCAACAGGTTTTTCTCCTTTCCATAGTTATTCTCTCTCTCTCTCTCTCTCTCTCTCTCTCTCTCTCTCTCTCTCGCTCTCGCTCTCGCTCTCGCTCTCTCTCTTGCTCTCTCTCTCTCTCTCTCTCTCTCTCTCTCTCTCTCTCTCTTTCTCATTATCTTCCAACTCTTTCAGACATTGGCAGCTAGGGGACTCCGCAGTCTAATGAGAGCTTGGTCTGGAATCTGAAAGCTCTGAGTTCAAAGGAACTGGTTGAATGACTTTGGATAAGTCAATGGATTTCATATCACCTTAATTTTTCTCATATGTAAAAACAAGGAAACTGAGAAGTCTCGTGGGATTGTAGTGATGAATGTTTGTAGTGTTCTTTGTGAAACTCTGTGTAAATGTTGCTCATTAGTATTATATCTCTCATAAACAGAATCCCTGTGGGATTGGGAGCTTCTTGAAGGCAGTGTCTGCCTTTTTTGTGTGTGTTTTGGGTATTTAACACAGTTTCTGGCATATAGTAAGCACCTAATTAAAGCTTGTTGATTCACTAACTCAAGGACTACTAGTTAAGTAATTGCCTCCAAATCCTTCCATCTTTACACAAATCTATGGAGACCAGTTGTGGCCTGTAGTGTCCTTCTGGAGGTTCCTGTTGAGGTGCCAAAATATAGTGTCTGGACTAGCTCTCTGGGGGATCTCGGGGCCAGCCTTGATTTTAATGGAGGAGTGAAGGAGGCAGGGGAGTCACCAAGATGGTCAAGGATGGAGTCCTTCTGTTTTCAATCTTCTCAGCCCTTAAATACCTCAGAATGATTATATCATTAAGTATGAGTGAACTAGAGAACCATTATCTAATCAATCACACTAAGGTAAGGGCTAAGTATAAGCACCCTGTTGTAAGTATCCCTTGTTTCAAGTAGAACATGTGGTCACACCCTCCTTGATTTTTCAAGAAGGGAGATGGGCACCACAGGGAAATAGGGAGCCTAACTAGATATTGTTAGCAGGTTTCCTCTAGGCTGAAGGGTCTTATACCTTACCCAGAGTTCCCCCACTATCTGCAGCCCTCTATATCTTCTTTTTTTTCCAGGTACAAAGAGAAAGCACTTATTTAATCCCTGCTGGGAGAAGCCCAGACACATCTGGAAGCCATCCCAACTCTACCATGTGCTCCTAGAACCTAGTCAGCTTCCGGTTTGTCCAGGGTTTAAAAGCTCAGTTACCTCTGGGCCTTCAATGGAACTCTGCTTCAGGGACCCCACATAATTTTCCTGATATCATAATTTAAAACAAAACAATGGCAGCAAGCTATTGTGCAGCCATGTGTCTGTGGAAAAGGAATGACCCAAGCACTGGACACCAGAGAGAGGCTCTCTTGAGCAAGCCTCTTGGTGCCCACAGGCTCAGCTCAGTACACGTTGTCCCTGCAAGAGGCAGGCTAAGCAAGGAGGACATGGTCGCCCCATGGTCGAATGCCCTTGTTGCTGCTTCTGCTGCTTCTTCCTACCTGTGCGGGGCACCTCTGACACTGCTGTGTGCAGCATCCTTGGCTGCAGCCTAACCGCCAGCCTCAGAGTCTGCCACTCAGCTGAAAATCTTGGCTCCTCTCCTTGGCTCTAACAGGCCCTGGAGAGCTTTGTCACAGCCCTTTTTGTTATGGATTCGGGCTTTATAACCATACTTGACATTTGGAAATCGTACTGTTTCCTTCATTTCTTCCATAAACATAACTATTATTGGTTATGTGGCTGCTGATTTGCCAGTGTGGCATAAGAAGGAGAGATTTGACCTTGGAGCCAGAAAACCTTGATCACAACTCAGCTTTGCAATGCCCCTATGACAATTCTCTAAGATTATATAAACAGCAGAAAAATGACGTACCTGCCTTGGGAGACAAATGAGTTTGGGGGCTGTGTGGAGACTTGGGCTCTGAGACGGGCAAACCCAAAAACAAGTCTTGTTCATGATTGTGCCTTGTGAGGAATGCCGATGATTATTATCACCCACAAAACTCTCAGAATGATGAAATTTGACTCTTCTCTGCATAGGTAACAAGTTGTTCTCATTTCTTAGAAGAACAAGAGAGAGCAGTTCCATTTCCTTTGGGAAAAAATGAACTGAGATAAGCCAAATAGTAAGAGATTTATGCTGGTGCCATAGAGAGCTACAGGAAATCTTCAAGGAGATGAGACCTGAAGGCATGATTTAATTACCAGTTTATGTTGCTTATCAATTTACCCATTTGTTTGCCATTGGGATTATGATCTGGGGTCATCTCCAATGTATATCACCCAACATTGAAACTGAAAGATAGCCGTGGATTAGTCAGGAAAAGCATTGGGCTTGGAGCAAGGAAAGCCCAGTGTCCAAATCTCACCTTTGACCTCTGACTCCTAGACTTGTATTACATAATTTCTTTGAACTTAATAAATTTCCTCATCTGGAGCAGAAGAAAAATGCACCAGCCCCCCTTCCCCTGGGAGTTCCTGTGAAGGTTGCAGGGAAGCTTCAAAGCTCTGGCAATGGGAGGCCTCCTTATTACCCCTAGCTGTGGATCCTTATGTAAAGCATATTACAAGAAGTAGTGTCTGTCCCAAGGAGCTCAGACTGGATAACGGGTAATCCCATATAACCATATATGGATGAAAACCCATCATGAACATAGTCATTAAAAGTATAACCGATAATTTAACTAAATATTTAGAGGTTCAATGTATGTCAGCATTGGGCAGGGGACAACCTGAAGCCTCCCCATAAATCAGCTTCAAGGTTCTTACTTTTCATGCAGAAAGAGCCTCAGCAGACACGTTACCCATGGTCCATGCTAACCAGATTATCTTTAAAATTAAGCAACACAAATATACAGCTTTCTGCTTCATACCTGAAATAATTAAACTTTTAAATCTCCACTCTTTCTTATTGATCTAGCTTTTGTCAGCTCAAAATGTGTTATATGAAAAGGTTTGATTTTGGGGTGTGTAATTGCTCTAAGATGAAGGTGGCAGCTTGGTGACAATACCTAATCAAGCACAATCCTCAGTTGAGTCCCACTTTTTTTTTTTTTTTTTTTCACTAGAGGAAATTGAAAGTGGGCCAGGAGAACTACTATGGCTTTGATCCTGGCTTTCTGCACACTCTTGATCAAACTGAACTGAATCCTTTTATTAGAGTATTTGACGTTCCTTCTCAGACAGCAAGCACTGTGTCGGTTAACTAATGGGGGATGTGGGGTGGACCCGCTATCCCAAGGTCAAGCATAATAGAAGTAATAGCTTTTTCATCTAAATCACAAGATATTCCTGGGCCCATTTTTCTTAAAGATGGCAAGGATTTTCTCTTTTATAAGGATGTTCTGATGTTTGACATTTGGTATCCGAAAACCAGAAACAGAGGTCATTGATTGTCTCCTTCTTTAAGAATCAATTAAACTTTTTTTTTTTTAAGAATTAATAACAATGACAATATGAACAACAGCAAAAATAATTAGCATATAAATTAGTCTCTAAGATTTTGAAGCATTTTTTTTATTTTTACCTCATTTGATTAAGCCATTAAGTATACAAAGATTAAAATGAAAGACACCTGTCCTCAAGGAGCTTCTGGACTGGGAGCGGGTGAGGGAGTGCAAGGAGTTTAGAACATGAGAGAAGTTAATACAACTTGACATTAAAAGAGAAAAAAAGCATCTGCTAACAACTTTTCATCTAGCTGTTTTGACAGACACTAAAAGATGTTGTGTAATAGAAAAAACAAGGAAAGATGGCACACAGATTCAAGCAAGTGAATATCAAGCATTTATTAAGTACTTACCATGGGCTAAGCATCATGCTAATTGTTGGGGATCCAAATCTAAGGGGGAAAGCAAGATAGTTCCTGGCCTCAAGAATAATGGGGGATAGGGAAAACACAGAAAAAAGGACCTGAAATGGAGGAATTGAAGTGGAGGAGTATACCTGCTCAGGTCCACAGCTGGGGAAATCGATCAGAAGTTGAGTGAGGAGGGGAAGGAAGGATGGCCAGTATGGGTTCCTTTCCAAAGTATAGATCCTAGGAATAACTCAACAATGGTAAAAGGTGTCCAGAAAGGGAAAAGATGCTTCACCAAAAAGACCATTTGTAGAGGGCATATCTTGTGCCAAAAAAATAATGTGTTGCTTGCTGGGGGGAGGGGAAGAGGGAAGGAATAAATGTAGGAGGGGGAGTTGGTTTCTGCTCTCCAACAATTTATAATCAACAATAATCAACTGATATGTGCAGGATATACCTGAGTCACCAAAGATACAAAAATAATTTCCTTTGGTTGGTAAAATAATCCCTTTATTCAATATATAGTACTAGGAAATTTGCTATGACTTAAATGATTTTTATAAAAGTAGAGAGTTACAGACTAATTTAAGGAGAATTGGGATTACTAATTCAAGGAAAAAACACTGCAGTGGCAATGAGCACATTGGGACAATAAGCATATCAATGCTGAATGGAATCTGGGTGGAGAGGCTAGGTGGCTTGAAGATGGTATAAATAAGTTCAGGCCAGACAGAGTAGCCACTCCCAAAGAGAAATAGTCTGCCTTAAATATTTTTTTCACTGAAGGTCTTCAAGACAGAATCCAAAAATAGTCTTATCGTGTCAGTTAAAATGGCAAGGTTTCAATTTTACTCATACCTGGCAAGTTCAACTGCGTGACCGTTTGTAACCCTAACTGCCTTCCCCAGAATACATCATGTAATAGTTATTTGCCCAGGATGTACATGAATGAAAATAGAGATGGGATGGTCATGTAGCAAGAGTGAAGAAAACAGAACTAATTCTACTGAGAAGACTCACAAAAAGTTAAAGAACAGGTTCTGTGGGTCTAAATCAGAAGGGATTAGCATATATGCATGTCAGATTAATTAAGAAACCAGGGAGAGACTATATACACTGAGGTGAATGCTGAGCCTTCTAAAAACTGTTTTAGGAAGAAATGATTTTTTAAACTGATGACAAATGTGATTTTCAGTCATATGGACAGACCTTATGTTTCAATAAAATAATATTTAGTAGATTAGTGGAAATTCTCTGGAAACTAAATGACTGATCTTTTTCATTCATTCAATTTGGGGAAAATAACATGGGGACATTAGTAATTAATTTGTTAGGTAAAACAATTTATTTAATAGCCTTTCAGTTCTATATGTGGACACTGTAGACATATGACTTTAGAAATGCAAATTAAAGACTTCTTTTACCTCTGCTGAGTCTAATGAAGAAATATCTATGTTTGTAACTAATGAAAACTTGCCTAGTTTTGGTCTTAATTATTTGGAATAAGTACAAGCAAAAGACATGGATTCTAATAGACACTCAGTGCAGCTGTTGAGTGATGGAAGCCCAGAACATCAACCCTTCCAGAGTGTTGACAAGATTAATTAACTTCTCCCTGAACTTTCTGCAATTGAAATCAGAATTAAAAATGAATTTTCCCTATCGATTTCTTTGTTCTGCTCCTTGGCTCTGTTCTAAAGATGAAAGTGAGGTACATACTTTAATCAAATCCAAGTCTCTGAGCTCCTACTTATCACCAACTGACATCCAAAGTTGCCACTTGGTACTTATGGGGGCAAACTGAATCCCCATCTCTCCTTTCTATCTATCCTTATTTTTCCTTCAGCATAATTTCAAAGTGGATTTGGAGAAAATATCTCAATCAGGAAACATTTTGCTTTGAAATTCTCTCATTTTTTCCTCCTCTTTATTTAAAAATGGGAAAACATTAATCTTCTGAGTCTTAGATGATTTTTATTATGTTTGTTTCCCAAAATAGGGGTAGCATCTGCCATTTTGAAAAACATATTTAAATAACCTATGATAAATAAAATTATAAACATGGAATCAGAACCTTTTATCCTAATTAATAAACTGCAAAAGTTACCTCCCCAAAGTCTATATGTAATCTGCTTTCTTGTAAACAGCATGAAATAAATTGACAGGCAGATTCATCTCACAATCAAAGTCTCAACCATCCAATTTAGCTTTTAATTATCAATGGATCCAGCAATCAAGCATATGGTGTCAATGACTTTGCATAACAATAGTAACATTAGAAGTAACAGAAGAAATTTCCCACTGCAGGCAGTCAGATAACAAAGGATAATGAAATGTTGGACTCGGAATCAGGAAAAATCTCAGACATTTCTGAACTGGGAGAGTCTGAACAACAAGTTCATCTTTGCTATCTTCAGTTTCCTCATCTGTAAAATGTGAATAATAATAATAATAATAATAATAATAGCACTAATGCTACAAGGTTTTAGTCTAGAATCAAATGAAATCTAAATGGATGCATAAATGGAAGAACACTTTGAAAATCTTGGAGTACTATTTAAATTCTATTTGCAATGATGATGAGGATAGATAGAGAGACAGAGAGGTCATAGGGATTTTGTCTGGGATTTCATTAATCTGAGAAACTCATATTAATTGTGTTGTTCTATTTCTTTACTACTTATAGTAGCTCATATAAATACTTACTTCCTATGCTTCTTACAGTCTTAATCTTTTTATAAATTGTTTCACATTAGTTCACAGAATTTTAACAGAAAATACTTTTGTTATCCCCTTCACAGTAGTATTAAACAAATGCAATCTTTTGAAAATTAAAAATTGTAATCTAATATTCATAGCATGTAAATACATTTCTGCTAATATTGTAAAATGGATATACTTGTGAAAAATATACTTTCAAAATTGCTAATTTCAAAGACTAATTAAAGATGATGTAAATTATATATTTCAATAATGAATGTTGAATTCCCTACCCATTGCTTAGGTTTTTTCTGAGGAAAGAAAATGAAAGTCAAAGGGAGATAGATTCAATAGGAAATAGTGAATCTAGTGAAGGACTTTTATAACAATGGAAAAATCACATATAAAAATGAATACATGAAAGAAAATATCAAATTAATCTATAAATTAGCTGATGTTATGGTACTGCAATTAATTTTAACCTTAAAATGTTAAGTGATCTTCCCAAGATAACATATCCATTATTTTAGATGTGGGACTGAAATCTAGGCCTTGTTCTGAAGCCAATCCTCCACCTGGTTTACTGTGCTATGTTATATTGTCTATACACTAAGCTATACTTCATTCCATAGCCTTGTCTTACCTTACTCTGTCTTATTCTAGACTAGACTACAAAGCTTTTGTTTAAAGTTAACAAACTGCTGTGAAACAAAGGAGAAAAATAAATCCTCCATAAATAATAGCTATATTAACTAACCCAACAATATGTCAATTAAGAAAGTGAACAAATTTAAAAATGAGAAGATGATCATAGTGTTTCAAGATCACACCATTGGCAGAAGAACTTACAGAATGATCCATAAAGAACTCTAACTTGGTGATAAGTTTAGATCATACCAAGAATTGAAGAAAATTGTGTAATATTTCAGTTCAGACGTTAAAAAATTTAAACTTAAGGAACAGTCATAACCTCATAGCCAGAATTATACATCAGCATGATGTTCATATTTCATGAATTGACAGATAACAGATATTCATATGAGAAATACAAGTATCAAAATATTCTCAAAAAATCACCTAATAAGTGTTTTTCTACCTAGAATTTTATGTGAAAATAAACTTTTGATCACAATTGTCTGGGCATCATGTTGATTTATATAAGTTTTTAAAATGATTTTGGTAAATGTTGCCATAAAAAGTGCTTAACAGAGGTTAAGTTATATCACATCAGAAACTTTCAGACTATACAGATCACCCAAAAAGAATCAAAATTATGGGATGACAGGATAACAGTTCCCTAGTGACTCTTCTTCTACTGGGAGTGAACCTAAGATGCTTTCATTGAACCTGCAGATGATGAGCTTATATCCTAACACCTTTATTAAATTAAAATAAAGATGTTAATTCTCCACTTTGGCAATAATTTGGAAAATACTATGTAACATTAATATACTGATTGAGCCAGGACCATTTAAATCTGAAGGCCATTGGGGAAAATGAGATGATAATTGTTGACAATAATACCTGTTATCATAATTACTATTTTAATAGAAGGAATCAAATATTTATTTCAAACAAGATAATACCAGCAACCCCTCCAAATATGGGTTGAGCACATGATTATATAAAATAATTCAAAACTTGTATCAATGAAGAATTATAAACAGTTACAATAAAATAATGTATTCACTTGTGAGTATTTTCCCCCCCTCAGGAATTACTGAGATAAAAAGAATGATTAATTATCACTATGGTGATTATTGAAAAAAGATAATCAAAAGTGCCATAAGCTTTCTACCATCTTTATCAATTATCAAAATAGTCATTTGTCAGTTCTTCACTAGTGATTTATTCATTTACCCAAAATATATAAAATAGAGACAATAGTAACTATATGAGAATATTTGTGCTCCACTTAGAAAAATTAATTTCTATTTAAAGTATGCTACCAAAATAATAAAGTAAAAAAAAATTATATGTAACTATTTTTCAAGAAAAATAAACAATTTGAGTCCAATATATTTTGTTACTTCCCACAATATTAAATAGAAGAAAGCCGATCTTCAAGACAAAGAGGCATATGATCTCCTTTGGGTCATATCTCTGACTCATTTCTCACAAATTGAAAGGTTAGGTCTCGAACAGAATGACTGAGGCTAAGCTTTTGGATGAAGTCTTAAAATCCATAATCTTAAAACTAGTTCACAAGCTATGATTGTGCTCTTGCCTTTACTAATTGGCAAAAAAAAAAAAAATTAACTCCAAAAAATAAGTTCCAGAAATAGCATAGTAATTCATAGCAAAGTAAACTGTGGCAAGAGAGAATACTGCTTCAGACATGTCTTAAACTCTCCCTTGGCTTGGAACAAGCACCTCTTCAATTCAGTGCTGGGTCTGAGAGATGCAGGACTCCTGCACAGCTAATTGCCACTGAAATACTAGGTGCCAAGTTGCACCTACCTTGATATTGATATCAATATCAATATCTATCTATTTAACTGAATCAGAACAGGTGCTTAGGGGAGAAATAGACTAATAAATACCTTGAATTTAGCTCTAGCTTTCAGAATCTGTATGGGTTCACATTCATTCCCCTGAAGAACTCAACAATACAGTTAATTAAGTTCTGACTATACTAATCAATGAACAATCTAAAAAAATAATGAAAATGATTGATTTTTGATATGAGAGCTATATTAGAATAGTTATCTATGTGCAGTCAGACCATCAAATATTTAAAGCAAAGGTCAAATTGTCTATAAAAAGAAAAAAAAAAGATGAAAAGACCAAACTGTGCTCAAAGGACTATCAAACTGTGCATATTCTTTGATCCAGCAGTATTTCTACTGGACTTTTATCCCAAAGAGATCTTAAAGGAAGGAAAGGGACCCACATGTGCAAAAATGTTTGTAACAGCCCTTTTTTTAATGGCAAGAAATTGGAAATGGAGTGGATGCCCATCAGTTGGAGAATGGCTGAATAAATTGTGGTATATGCATGCCATGGAATATTATTGTTCTATAAGAAACAATCAGCATGATGATTTCAGAAAGATCTAGAGAAACTAACTTGCACTGAGTCTAAGTGAAATGAACAGAACCAGGAGATCATAGCTGGCAACAGCAAGATTATACAAGGATTAATTCTGATGGACATGGCTCTTCTCAATGATGAGATAAACAATACAGGCCAGTTCCAATGATCTTGTGATGATGAAAGTCATCTACACGCAAAGAGAGAACTGTGGGAACTGAGTGTGGATCAGAACATAGCATTTTCACTTCTTTTTGTAGTTGATTGCTTGAAGTTTATTTTCTTTCTCATTTTTCTTCCTTTCTAATCATATTTTTTTAATGCAGCAAGATAATTGTATAAATACAAATGCTTATATTTGATTTACACATATTTTTACCATGTTTAACATATATTGGATTACTTACCATCTAGAGGAAGGGGTGGGAGGAGGGGGAAAATTGGAACACAAAGTTTTAGTTAGTGCTGAAAAATTAATCTTGTATATGTTTTGAAAATAAAAAGATTCAATAAAAATAGAAACAAAAAAGATGAAAAGCTCTGGCATACAAATGCAATATTATCAATAGCATCAAGATGAGCTAATAACATAAGCTAGTAATGATGAAATATAGGAAAAGAAAGGAGGTAAATACTAGAAAATGATATGGATTATGAAAATCAATATCCCTTGCACATATTTAGCAGTAGTCACATTGAAAGGCTGAAAATTGTCCAGAAATTGTATTAGTAGCCAACACTAGTTTGGCATGTTTGGCATGGTAGCCAAGTAAAATACTGACCTAGAATACAGAATCATCTGAAAAAAACCAAGGAAGGACACAAAGATGATGAACCTTAGCATTTCATAAATGGGGGAGGATGCAAGGATTGAAAGCATCAAGAGCAAGGAAAGCTTGGCACAGAACCCAATATGTCACATCATCCCAAAATCATCCATAAGTGACATTGGCAGAAAGACAACAAAACAAAGAACACATTTGTCATCATTGTTCAAATAATCCGTTTCCGTCATTAGTAACAAAGAAACTGCCACATTTGCAATCTAATAGTCAAAGTACTTTCTGTGGATGGAGAAACAGCATTTTAGAAGATGAAACTGGGACAAGAGGTTGGACTAGCCTAAAGATAAACAGTTAAAACAATGCTGGAAAGGCGTTGATCTTCAAAGCATTGAAGGATCATCTTACAAAATTTCTCAAAGAAAAGAAACCAAGAGAATAGTGTAAAAAAAAATTACATTATTTCCCTAGAAATTTCCTGAAGATAACGAGTAAATACTGACTCAGAAATCAATTTTCTGATTTTGATTTTGATTTTTAATGGAACTCACAGGTGCATTCAAGTATCATTTTTCCCCAAAATAATTTATTATTTATTTTTTAACATTTGTTCAAAAACCCTTTCGTGTGTGTGTGTGTGTGTGTGTGTGTGTGTGTGTGTGTATGTGTGTGTGTTTGAATGACACTTGGGATTAAGTGACTTGCCCAGTATCACTTAGCTAGTGAGTTTTAAGTGTATGAGGTCAGATTTGAACTCAAGTCTTCCTGATTTCAGTTTCTGTGCTCTATCCATTGCACTATCTAGCTGCCACACAAAACATTTTTGAATTCTAAATTATTTTCCCCTCTCCTAACATTCCTCTACTACCCATTGAGAAGGCAAGAAATGTGAGATCCCATAAAAAAGAGAAAAAGACCCACGTGTGCAAAAATGCTTATAGCAGTCTTTTTTGTAGGGGCAAGAAAATGGAAAAATAAGTGGATGTCCACCAGTTGGGGAATGGTTGAATATGTTATATTAATGTGATGGAATATTATAGTTTTGTAAAAAACAATCAGCAGGATGATTTCAGAAAGGCCTGGAGAACCTGACATGAACTGATCAATCACTGATGTTCAGTGATTAGAACCAAGAGAACATTTTACACAACAACAAGATTATTTGATGATCATCAGTTCTAATGCATCTTGTGAAGTGAGGCATGCAAATAGTATTGTCCCTATTTTATAGAATAAGCAATGAAGCCTTTAAGGAGTTAACCACTTGCCCAAACTAACAATTATTGTGTAGGTAGAGCTCACAGTTGGTCTGAAGAACAAGACCTCCCCATCCAAAGGCCCAAACATAGCTACACACACACACACACACACACACACACACACACACACTTTCTTTATCTAGTAATTTGTTATATAGTTTGAATCCTCCCTGATGTTCTCTTTTATTTTGCTTTATTTTGTTTTGTATTTCTTTTCTTTTTTTCCTTTCTTTTTCTTATTCTGTTTTTTTTTCAAATAAAAAATAATAAAAAGGCAAAACAAAAGAAAATGTAGTTAGTTAATCAGGATACATCCAATAGGATTCTAAGTATTTGAAATGTTACTGTAGCAGGAATTGAATTAGATGGTAGAGGAAGATATTAAATATGCATTAAAGAATAATTTGGGGGAAAAAAGAAATGAGACCTTTATCAGAAACACTGGCTATAATTTTTCCTCACAGCTTTTTGCTTTCTTTCTAATTTTGGTTTTCTTCATGGAGACATTTTAATTTAATGTAATCAAATTTATACATTTTTCATTTTACAATGTTCTCTAGCTGTTCTTGGCCATAAACTCCTTCCTTCTTCACAGATCTAAAAGTTAGATTAATTTGCTTATAGTGTCACCCCCTTATATCTAAGTCATGAACCCATTTTGACCTTATATTGTTATAGATTTATTATTTTGTTAGATATTGGTCAATGTCTAGTTTATAACATACTAATTCCCAGTTTTCCCGATAATTTTTTGTCAAATAGTTAGCTCTTATCCCATAAGCTGGAGTCTTTGGGTTTATCAAATACTAGATTAATATAGTCATGGGCTATTGTGTCTTGTAAAGCTAACCTATTCCACTCATCCACTACTATATTTTTTAGCCAGTACCAAATGATTTTGATGACTGCTGCTTTATAATTTAAATACAATAATAAAAATACTAAAGAAGGTGGCCTACTTGTACAACTTTCCTCGTATTTTTTTCATAAATTCCTTTGAGATTCTTGAGTATTTGTTCTTCTAGATGAATTTTGTTATTATCTTTTCTAGTTCTACAAAATATTTTTGGCAGTTTGGTATGGCACTGAATAAATAGGTTAATTAGATAGGGTTGTCATTTTTATTGTATTAGCTCACTCTAACCATGAATACTTGATATTCTTTCAATTAATTAGCTCTAATTTTATTTGTAAGATTTTAGTAATTGTGTTCATGTAGTTCTTGTTTTGGGAGGGGGCAGATAAACTCCTAAATATTTCATATTATCTGCACTTATCTTAAATGGGGTTTCTCTATCTATCTCTTGCTCCTGGGCTTTATTGATAACATAAAGAAATGCCAATGAATTATGTGGATTTATTTTATGTCCTGCAACTTTACT
Organism: Antechinus flavipes; assembly: GCF_016432865.1. NCBI lineage: Eukaryota > Metazoa > Chordata > Mammalia > Dasyuromorphia > Dasyuridae > Antechinus > Antechinus flavipes. The sequence continues at coordinate 4,575,052 of NC_067400.1, read as the reverse complement.
AAAGTTTCTAGTAGATTTTTTAGTTGATTCTTTAGGATTATTTATGCCATCATATCATCTGCAAAGAGTGATAGTTTTATTTCTTCATTAACTAATCTAATTCCTTCCATTTATTTTTCTTCTCTTATCACTAAAGCTAACATTTCTAGTACAATATTAAAGAATAGCCGTGATAATGGGAAACCTTATTTCATCCCTGATTTTATTGGGAATGCTTCTAGCTTAGTCCCATTACATATAATGCTTGTGTTTCTGTTTTCAGAGATACATCTAGGGACCTATAGATTCTTCCAAAGTTCTTCCAAATTTAGTTCTTCCAAAGTATTATGATTTAAGGAGAGGTAAATTTACTACTCTTCTGGCCTGTGCTCTGTTCTATGAGTGAGCAAAATCACTCTTTTCTGTCCTGGAACTGTGAAGGAGAATCCCTACTACTTGGAGGGAGGGAAAGGAGCAGGGAGGCAAGCTCTAATGTGTTAGTGCTTTTCATGGCCCTGGGAATGTCACTCAGGACTATGACTTGTATCTGAATTTGGGGAAAGCAACAAAACCCCACCTGAATGCTAGAAAAGAGAGCCCCTATATTCCCTTTTTAATCAACTGTTCAAACCCTTTGTAATCTATGGGCTGAGAGTTCTAAAAGCAGCCACTGCTGTTGGTCATTCAGTGGCTTCCAAGCCTACTCTTCATTTGTTGGGGCTTGATATGCACTGATAGATCTTAAGCTGAAATGTGCTCCACAGTTGGTGCAACAGATCTTTCCTGACAATCTTCTAAATTGTTTTGTTGTCTTTTTGTGGGTTCTGCTGTTCTAGAATTTGTTTAGAGTCATTATGTAAAAATATTTAGAGAAGTTTCCTCCATCTTATCTCCACCTCTCAAGTCCCTTTTTATCATTTCATTTGTTTGTTTATTCTCTTTCTCTAAAAATAAATGCATTTATTTATTGGGAAGGATGATCAACTCCCATCAAAAGATTCTGTCTCAATCTCCCTGCCTCAAGCCTCTCCCTACCTCCAACCCATCTTCCATACAGCTGCTAAAGACTACATCAAGCCATTTCACTGCTCCAATTCTCATTCAGAAAACTCTAGACATAGCTATCTTTGGCAAAGAGAGGATCCAAATCAGTTCCAATTCATCCAGTGATGAACAGAACCAGCTACACCCAGAGTAATAAGAATGCTGGGAAATGAGTGTGGACCACAACATAGCATTTGCACTCTGTTTTTGTTTGCTTGCATTTTTGTTTTTCTTTCCAGGTTATTTTTACCTTCTTTCTAAATCTGATTTTTCTTGTGCAACAAAATAACTGTGTAAATATGTATATATATATATATATTGTATTTAACATATACTTTAACATGTTTAACATGTATGGGACTGCCTGCCATCTAGGGGAGGGGGTGGAGGGAAGTAGGGGAAAATTTGGAACAGAAGTGTTTGCAACAGAAAGTGTTATTTTCTCCACAAAATTTTCTAGGAGATTCCCCCAACAAAAGAAAACAAAAAAAAATTAGTTTTCTCCTTGTCACTCAACAAGCATTTATTACACCATTATTTATGATATTATCATAAAAAGATTATGTGTATTACTTTGTTATGTTTTTGTTTCACTTGCTTGTTTCTCTGACCTAGTGAAATGATGCATATAAATATGATTTCTAGTCTACTCCAATATGTCTATTCCAATGAAAGACACTAATCACTGAGTCAAGTTAATGATCATTTATTAAGCACCTACTATGAGTCAGGTCCTGGACCAAAAGGACTCAAAGAAAAGCAAAAGGCAGTCCCTGTTTCAACTAGCTTACAATCTAATGGCAGAGGCAGCAAAGAAATAACTACACAAGGGGATGGGATGGGAGTAATAGCATAAAATCAAGGTAATCATAGAGGGAAAGTACTAAGATTGATGAAGATCAGGAAAGGCTTTTTGTAGAAAGTAGGGTTTAGTTGTAACATAAAGAGAAAAAGGAAAAAGGATAAATATTTATGTAGGAAGTAGAATCAATGAAAATGCTAAGAGCAAAAAAAAAAAAAAAAAAAGACGGAGTGAGTTGTGAGAAGACGAGCAAAAAAGTCAATGTCTCTATATAACAGAGTAGATGATGGAGACTTAAGTATAAAATACTAGAAAAGACCAATAGATCATATATTGAAAGGCTTTAAAAAATAAACAAGAATTTTTCTTTCATTGATCTTGGAAGCAGTAGGGAACCCCTGAAGTTTATTGAATAGAATATTACATGGAAAGATCTCAATTTAGGAAAATCAATTTTATAGAGGTGAGGATAGCCTGGAGTAGGGAGAAGACTGAAGCTAGGAAGACCACCAAAAGACTTTTGCAATATCACAGACAAAGGCGATGAGGACTTGCACCAGGACAGTGGCAATATGAGAGAAGAGTAACATCTATGAGAGATGTTACAAAGATAGAGTCTACAGGAGGTGGTGATGAATTGGATATGGGAAATGAGAGAGCAAGGAGTCAAGAATAACACAGCTTGGGAACCTGAAGGACTGAGAGAATGGTAGTATCCTCCACAATAATTGAGAATGTAAGAAGAAATAAGGAATTAACTGAAAGAGACTGATTTCAACATTAGTTGTGTTATTTGCAATCTTATAGTATGTTAAGTTGGAGATACCTAAGAGGCAGTTATAGATACTAGAAGCAATAGGAGCCTATGGTGCTTGCTGAATAAAGGCCGGTGATGATAGAAATGACATAACCCACTGGGTAACACATGACAGTATTAAGCACATGACTGATATTTTAAAAAGAGGGTAAAAAGAAAGAGAGAGTAATAAAGAAAGCAAGAAAGAGAATGAGAGATACAAGCAAACAGATAGACAGACACACAAACAGACAGAAAGAGACAGAAAGAGAGAAACAAAGATAAAGAAACACAGAGAGACTCAGAGATTTCCCAGGATAGAGTCTTGAGGAAAATCCTAGTTGAAGGTGAGGACTGAGAAAACATCAGGCAAAGGAAATTGAGAAGGAATAGTCAAACATGTTGAAGAGCAACTGGAAGAATGCATTTTATCAAGAAGAGTGTGATAAAGGAGAAGTGATGAAGATTGTAGAAAGACCATGACAGATATTGAAAAAAAAAAAAGATTATTAGATTTATTAATTAGTAGATCATAAGTAACTTTGCAGTTTCTTTGTATCCTCTGTGCATGTATGTAATCTACTTAACTGAATGCAATTTTTATATTAAAATAAAATATCCTTGAGATTCCATGGAACTTCTTTCCCCACTTGTCCCTTCACTCTGAAGTATTTCAGTGCTCCACTGTTTCCCACTTCCAATGATGAGTTTTTAAAAATCAATCTAGGCCTTCCAGAAGCTGCTTGGACCAGGATTTCTTAAACTTTTCCCATTCAAGACCCATTTTCTCCCAAGAAATTTTTATGTGGCCCTAGGTTTAAAGGTACATAAAATAAATATAAAATCAAAGATTTTAATAAATCGTAAAGAAATTCATTTTAAAACAATTCTTTGGTGTACATGGAATTTCATTTTTTTATTAAAGATGAAAGCAAATTTGTATGCTAATGAGATGGACGTGCTTCTTTATTTTTAAGCAATTTAAATCTTGGAGAAATATTTGATTCTGAAAGCCATAGAACATTCCGAAAGCTTTTACGGTGGCCATAAGACCACAAGGGGTTCATAAGTGCATATGGGGTCAAGAGCCACAGTTGAAGAAGCTTTGGATTGGAAAATGACTCTGTCTGGAAATGGAGGAAAGGCTGCTGATGCCCTGAGCAATTTGGGTTTAGCCTGAGATGTGTCTTTGCCCAACATCATGTGAACTTGACTTCCTTTTCAGCAAATTTGATTTGCCTCATAAAGCTATCTACATTTTAAGGAAAAAGAACAAGAAAATGATAAAGTGGGCTTTTTGCTTCTTTGTGTCTATCTAGTCCAAAAGGGAGCTGAACCAAAACCACTTCTGTGATACTTCCTACAAGTAGTCATCAACACTTCCCGATTATGATACTTTAGAAAGTGGATGTGTCATACAAATTCACTAAGACCAAATCAAAGGATTGTAAGTAAGGTTTGCAGTTTCAGACTTTATGGTTTTCCTTTATATAGATCTGAAATAGGCTTCTTTGAAACTTTCACCCATTTTTTTCTGCCCTACCCTCTGGGGCCAAGCAGAATGAATTCTATCAATCATTCCAAATGCTAAGTTTTAGATTATGGAAGATACTGCCTGGTGTTACCTGGAAAACTTCGCCTTGTCTCTTACCAATTCTCTGACTTCTGACAGTTTCCCTATCCTTTGGGCATACATTTGTCTTTTATACAGTGTCACTATCAGATATTTTCCCTCTCTCAGCTTTGCAGCCATCTCTCTCTCTCTCCCCATCCCACTCTAGTGGCTACTAGCCCTTGGTCAAATATACGTATACACGCATACATAATCCCCAGAAACAGGATGCCTCCAGGCTTTCAAGCTGGGTTTTTTCAGCTCTCCTTTCACAAACAAACTTTTCAAAAGCCTTTCGCTTTCTTTACCTTTCTCCTCTTTTGGCTACAATTTATTTCCTGCCTGCTCCTCTTCTTTCAGGGTCACCATGAACTTCTTTAAATGACAAATGTACTAATCTTTCTTTAGCCATTCTCCTCCTTAAGTCTTTCACAGTACTGGATGTCAAGGATTAGCTTGTCCTTCAGGAAAATTACTTCTCTTAGCTTCTCTGTTACTTAATTCCCAAATTGTCTTCTACTTTTCTGACTTTTCCTGCTGTTTATACTTTATTGGTCCATCTTCTCTCTCTCACATCCTAAATATTGCCTAAAATTCTGTCCTGAACTTCATCTCTACTTATATTCTCTCTCCATTTCATTTACGATCTTGTTGTCAACTCTCAGGTCTGTATGTATAGCTTTCAAATGAACAATTGTAGTTCCCTCATCTCTTCAGAATTCAGTTTCCCACTTAAACTTTCACCTGAGGATTGTCCCACATGAAACTCAATAACCAGGCCTCAGTCTTTTCTTCCTATCACACTGACATACATAATCCACTCCTGAGTCTATATATCATCTGAATTGGACTAACATGAGGTTCTCCCTCCACAATGTATTTTACTTTATACCTTTTCTTTCATAGTGACTGCTACTACCTTTGTAGATCTTCATTAACTTCTAAAAATCAGCCTTCTATCTCATACCTTAATTGTCATTCACTCCCTATTACATTTCCCCTATATATCGATGCCTTATTGATCTTCCCCATGTACTAAACTTAACTCTTCCTTAATTATTAGTATTCTAAGTAGGGAATGCAAGGTCTTCCAGTGCCTTTCTCCTAGCTCACTTTTCATCGTGATCTCCAATTATTCTCCCTCATACACTGACATTACTAATTTATTGCTGGGACTGCTTTCCTTAGCCTCTATTTTCTGTCAAAATCCTATTCATTTTTCAAGACCTCACTCAAATTCATTTAGCTGTCTAATTCCATCCAACCAAATGTGCTATTTTCTCTCCATTGGGTTCCTCAACTAGTTCCTAGTCTGCTATCTGTCTCTCTGCGTCTGTCTATTTCTCTCTGTCTCTCTCTTCTTGATGTCTGTCTCTCTGGCTCAGTCTCTTTCTTTCCATTTATCATATCTTCCTTGTAATATTGTTACTTCCATCATTCCTCATCCTCAATACAAGACCATAAGCTCTATGAGAACCAGCATGTGCCCTACTTACAACTCATTATGCCCAGCTCAGCACCATATGTTCATGGAGCAATTAGTAAACTCCTGCTGAATTCTAGCAAAACCAGCTCTCATCAAATGAGGAATCTGGATAGGAGATAATGGGACATTCTTCTTCCTCATGACAAAGAAATACAAGATATATATATATTTTTTTGCTGATAAGTAATTTTTTCACTTCTAAGGCAGAATTAATTAGACATCTTTACAGTGTTAGGTGGTTTTTGTTTTGGTCCTCTTCCTCCTCCTCTTCTTCTTCTTCCTCCTCATCTTTCTCTTCTTTCTCTTCCTCCTCCTCCTTTTCTTCCTCTTTCTCCTCCTTCCTCAAGGGAGGCTTCAGTTTTAATGGGGGAAAAACAAGAATGCCTTTTTATTCCCTTCAAAATGTGATGTGATATGACATTTTATTTTTTTATTAGTATTTTATTTTTCAAAATACGTGAAAAGATAGTTTTCAACATTCGCCTTTCACCTTTACATTGTGTTCCATTTTTTTCTCTCTCTTCCCACTCCCCACACAAGAGAACAAGCCAATATAGGTTCAACATGTGCAATTCTTCTAAACATATTTCCATATTTGTTAGCCTGCACAACAAAAATCAGATGAAAAGAGGAAAAATGAGAAAGGAAAAAAAAACAAGCAATCAATCAAAACAGCAACAACAAAAAGATTAAAATACTGTGCATTGATCCACATTCTGTCTCCATAATTCTTTCTTTGCAGGCAAATGACAATTTCTGATGACATTTTTTAAAAGAAGCTTCAGTAAAATATTTTAACATATATGATAAAAGTCCCTCTCCCACCCATGTTTCGAGTTGTTTGCTAGTACACCTCATCAGAGAAATTCCAATAGTCAAGGTGTCATTAATTCTATTCAGACCTGGGGGTTTGTGTTGTTATTGCTGTTATTCTGTTATTCTTTCTATGGTTTTGTGCCATCTGGATGGCCTTTGGATAAAGCACAAGGTATTTTTCCCAAGTAGTTCTTTCCATTCTGGACATAGAAGAGATCATATGAAAGTAGGAAGAGGCAGAAGAGAAAGAATAAGTTCCTAAAGACATTAGAAAATAGGTTCAAATTATTGAAATCCACCTTTCTTTGGGGACATATATATATAAACTATTAAACAATATGACTAAGTAAATGTGTCTGAAATTATGCATAATATAAATGGAAAGGTTTAAGAGACTTCAAATCTCAAATCAAATATTGATCCACTTCACCTCTCTTGACCTCAGTTATCTTATCTGTAATAAATTCTGAAAAAAAATTCTGGAAAAAAATAAAAATAAAATCTGGATTAAAAATTACATCTTTTCTGGCTTTGTGATACTGGACAATTCTCTTCTTAATGTCTCTGACGGTGTTTCCATTTCCTTTTATGCAAGAAGAAAAGGTTAGAAGAGGTGATTTGGATTTCAGAAACGCTTGAAGAGATGTACATGAACTGATGGTAAGTGAAGTGAGTAGAACCAGGAGAACATTGTACACAGCAACAAAAGATTACACAATGATCAATTCTGAGGAGCATGGCTCTTCAACAGCAAGATGATTCAAGCCATTTTCAATGGTCTTGTGATGGAGAGCGCCATCTGCACCCAGACAGTAAACTGTAGATACTGAGTACGGATCACAGGATAGGATTTTCACTTTTTTGTTGTTGTTTGTTTGCATTTTCTTTTCTTTCTCATTTTTTTACCTTTTTGATTTGATTTTTTCTTTCTTGAGCAGCATGATATTTGTGGAAATATGTATAGAAGAATTCTACATGTTTAACATGTATTGGATTACTTGTCATCTAGGGGATGGAGGGAAGGGAGGGAGAAAAAAATGAAATACAAGGTTTTGCAAGAGTGAATATTGAAAACTATCTATGCATATGTTTTGAAAATAAAAAGCTTAAGTTTAAAAAAAAAGTGATTTGGAACATCTCTTCCACTTCTGAAGCTATTATCCTAGAAGAGAAACAAATTCAAATGATTACAGTAGGAAGAATGAAAAGGTTATTTTCTCCTTTTGGTACTGTTTCTGCCGTCCTCTTGACCTCAAAATTGTTTCCTGATTCCCTTTATTCCACCACTCCCTGTTTTTTAGTTCCCTTTTATGTGCCATCTTTCCTAATTACAATGGAAGTTCCATGAGTACAGGAATTATCTTTTTTATCATTTAGATTTGTATGCTCAGTACTTAGTACAGTCAGTAGCACAATGTAAGTGCTTAATAAATATTTATTTTTTTCTCTTCCTTCCTGCTTCTTCCTTCCTTCCCTCCCTCTTTCCCTTCTTTCTTCTCTTCTTCCTTCCTTTCCTTCCCCCTTTCATCATTCCTTTTCTTCCACTTCCCTTTCTTCCCTCATCTCTCTCCCTCCCTTCTTTCCTTCCTTCTTTCTTTTCTTCCTTCCTTAATTCCTTCCTTTCCTCCCTCTCTTCCTTCCTTCCTTTCTTCCTTCTTTCTTTCCTTACCTCCTTTCCTCCCTTTCTCCCTCCCTCCTTCCCTTCCTTCCTTCCCTTTATTCTTTCCTTCCTTTCTTCCTTCCTTCCTTCTTCCCATCCTGTTTTGAAAAATTTTACTGAACAAGCTAGCAAGCGACCTAGATTTTAGTCCTCTTTCTTCCACTTCATAGACGGAAGACTTGGAAAATCTTAGCCTCAGATATTTCACTTATAAAATAATCATATTCATACTTCATTTGCCTACCTCTCAGAGACATTACCAGGAAACTTCTTTGTAACTGTGAAAATCGTATATTGGGATGAGCTCCAGTGATTTTTGCTGAGACTGGCTTGCTGTCACCATCACTTTGCTAACCCAGTGTCTTATACAGGCCAGGTCTAAGTCAAGGCTTCTCTCTGCATATGTCAAGGATTGGATTTGGGTCAGAAAGATGGAGTTCAAATCTTGTGAGTGACACCTGTGTGATCTCTAAATCCTGTGCATTAATTGCTGGCATCATTTTAGTTACTGGAGATACAAAGCCAACAATTAAGCCACTTTTTTCCCCAAGGACTTGGGGAACCTGGCCAAGTCACCTACCTTTACCAAGCTGGTTCCCTCACTCGTGCCAAGAACAAACAATGCACTTAGCTTATAGGGTTTGTGGAGCTTGATGTGAGTTGATGAATGTGAAGTCTTTGGAAAATTTAAAAGACAATATACATTTCACTAGAAAAGAAGGCAAATAAAGGCAGGAGATGTGTGTGTGTGTGTGTTTGTGTTTATGTGTGTTTGTGTGTGTGTAGCATCCATATTTGGCACCCCAGGCACAGAGGAAGTTCTCAATAAATGATTTAGGGGTTGGATTGGATTCGGTGACGCCTACTGCTGATGTTAGTGACAGTACATTGGTGTTAATGACATCCTGGCTTGAATTCTGAACTACTTACATTCAGGCTGAAGAAAGTAAGCATTCCTGGCAAATCTGCATTTGAGCCCCTCGGCATTTTTATGCTCCTATTAGAAAGTTTGCGTTGCATTAACTTCTTTGCATTTAATTTTACTTTTAAAGGAGAAATGAAAAATAATAAAGTACCAGTGCTTATTAATGGTTGAGACTGCTATTGCTCATGCCGGCTTTGAAGTTAATACTTCATTGGAGATGAATGGGGCTGGGAGCTTGGAGATTTCACACACCACTGAGGTGAATAATAATCATGTCCCTGGCTCCATTTGCATAATGCTTTCCTCACAGAGAGCTCAAAGCACTTTGCATTCCCAAGACCTGGAACATTAGTACTTGTCTTGGACTCTAGGACTTAAAAGAATCAGCGTGTCGACTTAATGAAATCGGGCAACAGCACCTTCAACCCATTGTGTCTCCTTTGTGTCTTTTGGTCTAGAGATAGTATGCAGGGATGTGCTAGGTACTCTCATTGGTCATAGTCATCTCCTACCCGCACAAATCATAAACAGACTCATCCTCCTTTGGAACACTGATCAAGAAGCATCTTCAGCACTTTATAGCAAAGTACAATGTCCCTACAAGTCTGCTATCCTTGTTCTGTCCTCCAGGAACTCATACCCCAGAAAGGAAGGGAGCCAAGAGTACACACTAGTAGCTCTGCTATTAGGGATCATTGATAAACTTCTGTCTTCTTTCCAGTTGCATTTACATTCACCACCACTGGCCATTTATCTCTTTTCATTCTTTCCTTTACAACTCTCTACTGGTATGTCTCATCTTTCTGATGCTTCCTTTTTTGTCTCTTTAGTGCTGTTGATGTTCCTGTTCTCTGTCTTTCAATGTTTCCATCTCTCAGCTTCTCTGTTTCTAAATCTCTGTCTCTCACATCTCTTTCTGTATCTTTGTCTTTCTGTCTCATAGTCCTTATCTGCATCTTCTTATCTTTTTGTGTCCACTTGTCTGTCTCTGTGTCTTTGTCTCACAATTTCCATCTTTCTCTCTTCATTTGTCTATCTGTATCTCTATCTCTTGTCTCACAGTTCCCACCTTTCTCTATTTCTATATCTGTCTGTCCATTTGTCTGTCTGTCTCTTTCTCTCTGTGAATCCCCTTTCTCTTTCCATCTTTCCACTATGTACATTTGCCAAAGATTTTGATTTAGATTCTCTCTTCTTGCTTTATTCTTCCTGGTTTATCTGATACATATGCAAGGGTTCAAATCTCAGGCCAAGTAAATGTTTCCTGATCCCACCAATGCAAGTTCACTCCATCCCTTTGTGACTTTTTGAAAATGTGCTCATCTTTGTCAATCTGGTTCTCATGTCCCATGCCCATAGAACATGAGCCCACTGAGGACAGAAGATCTCTGATTATGTTGGTGCTATCCCCAATCTTCAGCAAAGTTTCAAGCGTATGGTATAGTGGGCACTTGGGATCATAACATCAGAACTGGGAGAATCATGATGTAAAAGCTGAAAGTTAATCCAGAAGTCTTGGAGTCCAGACCCATTGTTTTATGTTATGATTGAGGAACTTTAAGGGCTTCCTTTTGAGAATATAACTACTTGGTATCCAAGGTATGATTCTCACCCAGCTCTTCTGACTTCAGGATATGTAATAAAGATATTGAAACACACTTATTAAATGAATAACATCCCATATCTCTTTCCAAAATACAAGAACAAAATAACCAACAGAGTGCTCATTGCCCAGCCTCAAAAGTCTCCAAACCCAAATGACCTTCTATCTCTTTAATCCCAATTCTTCTACAGATGCATTACTTGGAAAGCCGTATCATGTCTCCGAGACTCGGTTTCCTTATTCTTAAAATAAGGGGATGAAGATTGGACTAGATGACTTTCAAGGTACCATCCAGCCTTAGATCTATGAATTCATAATTCTCCCTGTAGTAATGGCATGGCAGCCTGCCCAGATCCAAGGTTTCTGAATCATCTTTGATTTTCTCATCTCCTACAGCCCCCACATCCAGTCAATCATTCAGTCAGTGACTTTGACCTCCCTGATGCCTCTCAAAGTCTGATCACTCATTGAAATCCATGTCACCTCCCTTGTCCAGCTTCTCATTAACTTTCAAAGGGACTGATCTAGTAGTCTCAGTGCCAGCTGTGCTCATCCTATTCAGTCTCATTTCCAGCCTCTCTCCCTAGAAATTTATCCAAAGCATCTTCTGAAAGCTCACTTATCAGCATGATATAACTACAATCTTCTCAATATTCAAATTAAGCTTTCATTTAATAAACTCCTCCTCTTTGCCAGAGAATATTCAAGAGGGCAAGAAGCTAAAAATGAAACAGTCCCTGACCTCAAGAGGTTTCTATTATATATAGGGGCTACATCTTAAAAAATAAAAATAAAAATAATTCAGAGTAGGAGGGGGAAGAAGAGTAGAAAAAGGAAGATGGAAGAAATTAAGAGAAGAAGAATAAGAACTGAGGGGAGAGCAGTGATCCCAGTAAGATCTCTCCAAGAATATGGCACCTGAGTTGTGTGTGGAAGAAGGAAATTTACTTCGGCAATGGCAGCTCAAATCAGTAAATGTTTGTTAAGAACTTTCATACCAGATCCTAAGATAGGTGCTAGAGATACAAATAGAAAATGAAAACAGCTCTAGTCCTTAGGGAACTGGAATGATAATGGAGGAGACAGCATCTGTAGTTACTGGTCCATACAAGACACAGTCAAAGACCATATAACTTATTTTGGACACTGGCAGCTGTTGGATCAGGAAGAAGCTTCCTCTCTGCAAAAGGCAGCCCGAGAGCTTATTAAGCAAAGAAGTCATTGATGCTGATGGCAGAGAGGAGAATGTAAATGCATGGACATAGGAAATGACATTTTTAGCTAGACCACTTTAGCCATGACTCAGAGGGCAGGTAGGGAGTGTAGAGAGAGATTGGAAGTCAACCTTGAAGGGCACTAATGCTGAGCTAAGTTCTTCTTTGGTTTTTTTATTTGGTTATTTCACTTATTTTCATTTGTTTGTTAATTTTTGTTCTTGCTGTTGTTGCTATTCTCGTGGTGGTGATTAATCTGCTGAAATGAAGGCTGCTCCAGAGACCTCCAGAAAACCAACTAGAACATTACAGACATGTTCTTGGGATACACACTGAGAGCAACCACTGACTATTCACCATAGAACCTGTTAATGTATAGCCTAGAGGTTACTGCTTGATTCTCCTGAGGGGAGGGAAGAGTCAGTGAAGACTCTCATCCCTTCTTGGAGATAGTCCAATGATGGTTCAATGTTGTGGTGAAATCTTCTATGACAGGGTCCCTAAGTTGCCTTCTCACATCCTTGCTAAAACCTAGCTATGAAGGAAATAATAGCTGCTATCTAGCTCTCCTCCAAACTCTCTGCCTTATGACTACCACTAATACAATATATATTGGTTTTGATTCAGGATTTCAAGACAAAATCAGGGGTCCTCAAAAAGTACTGTAAGAAAACAAGGTTATTTTTCTAACATCACAGAGAAAAAAAAATAATTACATTTTGGAAATAAAGGACCTTGAATTCTAGCTCATATTGCTAGATAATGCCTTTGTCACAATTTGAACACATATCTCTGGAACACAAAGTAAGAGCAATAGAAAGAAGTCTGGTTTCATCCTCCAGGAGAATGAATTCAATTTGTGGCAAGGACACTGTGCTAACTATGGAAGTTTCAACAATATGGTTTGGTTCTTTTGGGGGTTGGAGAAAAGTAAGTGGATTTATCTATAAAGTCTTTTTTTTAATTTCTCAAACATATAATATTAAATCATTCAAACTCTTTCAATCTTAGTTTATTGATTTATCAAATGAGACCAATAATTCTTCAATGATTCCTGCCCTTCCATGGGAGTATTATGGAAAACAACCAAACAAAAACCCAAACAAGAAAAATCTTTGCAAGCTCAAATGGGATTTTTCAATGCTTTGCCTCTTGTGAGCTGATCCCATAGATGAGTATTCTCTATTCTATGTCCTCCAATGATAGGTACCATTAGAAAATAACTCCCTTCTTTTGAATTGCCCTATTAGTAATGAGGCACCTCCACCTTCTCAGACATCAGGATCACAATCTCAGTGTTCTCCTTAACTCCTCATTCATACCCATTCCACTTATCCAATTGATTGTTAAAACTTGCCGTGTCTTCCTTTACAACATATTCATAATTTTCCTTCTTTCACTTTCATAGTGAAGTACCATTAAAGTCCTCCATTGCTTCTCTCCTGGCCTTCTAATTGGTTTCTTTGCATCTTCAATGTTAGTATACTGCCCAGCACATAGTAGGTACTTACAATGTTTACTTCCTTGATTTGACTTGTCTCTAATCTTTCCTCATTATAAAAATTATCTATCAACATGTTGCTCTTTAAATCTAAGTCTGATTCTGTTCAAAAAAGATCTCTCCTTATTCCTGAAATAATCTCTAGTGTCTCTTAATGATCTTCAGGATTGAATATAATATCCTCTAGCATTTCAGACCCTTCACATGTCATCCCCCTCCAACCTTTCCAGTTTTCTTCCATGTGATTCACCTCCACATACAATGAAAGACCTTTATATTGGCTTTCTTGTTCTCCTTGTATGGGACATTCTCTTAGATAGGGTTACACTGATTATCTGAATTGAATGTTTTTCCTCTTCAGCTCCTCACCTTGGCACTCTTTCAACTTAGTTCAATTCTTCCCTTCTCCAGAAAATATTTTCCAGTAACTGCTCTCTGATAATATCTTGCTTCAGATATTGTCTTCCGGGTATTCTATAGAAATTATAGTGTGTCTAGTTATTTACACTTGTAGCACATGCTGAGCAGTCAAATTTTTAAGTCTCACATGCAACTGTGTCTACTCTTTCTTCCGTTAAGACTTGAGGTAAAACCTAAAAGGTTGATAATTGAGAAGGTTCATTTCCTTTTTTAAATATTTATTTTTAAGTTTATTTCTTTTATTTTTTTGTTTTAATTTTAAAGCTAAACACATAATACAAAAGAATATTTTCATGAAACATAGAACATATGGAGAGGATTCAATAATGGATTTCCCTTTCAACTTGTTTGCTGCTTGTTTTAAAGCTAGTAATAAACAGAATATCTAATTTTGAGTTCTTTCTCAGGAGGTGGATAGCATTTTTCTTCATTGATCCAAGTCTTTCATTTAAAAAAAATCAATCAGTTTATCATTTCTTATAGTACAGTAGTATTTTATCAGAATCATATAACTTCATTTGACACACAATAGAGTTTTATAGATATCAATTACCTCTTTTCCTTGGCTCCAGAATGAACTTATGCTGACCTTGGATTTCATTGAAATAATCTCAACAGATAATAATATTATCTTATTTGACCATGAGTTTCTGAGAATAGTAGACTCTACAATGAATGGAAACAATAGATCAGAATGCTTTCATCTGTGAAGCTCAACCAAATAACTGAATGCCCACTGTGGCTCACAGTAATTTGGGTACCAGTTCCAGGTTCAATGGGTCCCTGTAGGATGGTGGCAATAGGTGTAGAGTTGAAAAGCATGGGAGACAATACATCTTCTGACCACGTTCTTCCACCCCCCAGTTTAGGAGCTGGTTTGGTTTATATTTTATGTCTGTTCATGTCTATACATGGTCATTCCCCTCACCAAGAGGATATTCATTTAAGGTTAAATTTCTGTCTTTGTGTTCCTAACATATAGAATACTGCTTATTACTAAGTAGCTGTTTGATATCTGCTGAAATTGAATTTAATGTCTCATTCACCTTGGGAAAGCCTTTGGGGACATCTTCTATTCTCCAAAATGTAGCAATAATGAAAGGACATTTTGTGTGTATGGGCTTGGGGGCAGTGTTGCGGGGGAAAATGTATTTGAAATGTTTCACAGATTTGAAATATGAAGGTTAATCACTGCAAACAAATCCAGTGAACACATTTCAAGTTAAGAAATAATACTTTGATGAATCATCTACCTCCATCAAAGAAATTCATTTTTTTATCAATATAATTTTGAATATTTCAGCATCTAATTTGGAATATTGCTTCATCCCTCTGCTCATGTATTTTCAACATCAAAAAATGCAGGGGAAAGAGTTCTGTGGAATGCTCTTTCTTAGGTAAATTGAAGAAATGCATCTAGGTGATCTTGGAGGTCCCTGAGAGCTTTGGATCTCAATAACGCATAATGCCCAAGGTGAAGAAGAAATGCAATATGGGGGAAAGACTGTAGGGTCTTAAGAGTCAGAAAGAACTGGGACAAACACCTTCCTCAGGTACAAACTGATTCAATTACTGTGTGGCTATGTTCAAATAACTGAGGCTTTTACAAGGCTTTCCTCATGTGTAAAGTAGAGGTGATGCACCTCTCCCACTAGAAGGAGTTAAAAATATCAAATGAGAGGTATTCTATACAACGTATATTGCAATATTTAAAGTTTTGTGTTAAAAGGCCCAGGGATTCAATCTGAAATCCTCTCACTTGAGGGGCTCTCATATGGATAGAGGAAACATATTTTACCTTGGCACATTAACATTTAGCTGCAACTTATAAAAAAATAACATAAATAAATAAGGAGGAAGAGGAAGAGAAAGAGGAGGATAATAGCTATAACAATTATAGAACTCTAGGTATCAGCCATTGTGCTAAGTACTTTACTGTTATGTGTCATTTTAATCTTCACCAAAGCCTGGAAAACGAGTCCTATTAAAATTCTCATTTTACTGAATCTGAAGTTGACAAGAGTGAAGTGACCTGTCCATGACTAGGATCCAAAAGGCCATCTTCCTGAGACCAGAACCAGTGCTCAATCCACTCTACCACTTTGCTTCTCCACCTTCGATATTTAGAAAGATATCTAGGAAATTTAAAGACTTGCTCTGAATGCCAAAAGCAAGTATGTCTATGCACAAGGTAGGAATTGAGTATGTATTCCTGGCTTCTAAGCTTATTTTATTTTTTAAATATTATATTACATTTAATTATATTTAAAGATGGTTTTAAATTGTTCCAAGTATTATGATCTTATACACCATGCATTATAGCTGTGTCTCATCATACACATATTAATTGCTGCTGCTGCTGTTAACATGGGAAGTTGTAAAAATGAGGTTAATGGTTAGCAGCAATAGCTTTACAATAAAAAGCTTGATTCAAAGTTTTAGGCATACTATTTACTGACTTATGCAAGATTACTTTCTCTGATTAATTGGTTCTCAAATCTAATCATATCCCCTTGAGGAAAAGAGTGAAAACCATGATATATCTGCCCCCAAACTGTTTTTTTTTTTTGTCCCTTTTCAAGTCTTCTTGCTTTCACTTGAAAGTACAGTCAGGGGCCACCTCTTCCACTAGGTATTTGTGGACCTCAGCAAGATTTTGACTTTTCTCCTTGAAATTACATTGCACAAAAATGGTTATAGCAGCCCTTTTTGTAGTGGCAAAGAGCTTGAAACTGAGTGGATGATAATCAGGTGGGGAATGGCCGAATAAGTTATGGTATATGAATGTAATTGTTCTATATGAAATAATTAGCAGGTTGATTTCAAAAAACCTGGAAAGACCCACATGAACCAATGCTGAGAACTTAGATATCATACACAGCAACAGCTTGGCTCTTTTCAACAATGAGGTGATTCAGGCCAATTCCAATAAACTTGGGATGGACAGAGTCATCCCATTGGGTGACTAGAGTGAGGTCCATTGGGACTGAATGTGGATCATAACATAGGATTTTCACTTATTGTTTTGCTTCTTTGTTTCCTTGATTGCTTTTTTCCCTCATTTTTTCCCTTTTGATCTGACTATTATTGCACAGCATTATAAATAGGGAAATATGTTTAGAATAATTACATATATTTAACTTATACTGGATTACTCACTGTTTAGGGAAGGAGGGAGATAGGGAGGGAGAAAAATTTGGAACACAAGGTTTTGCAAGGGTCAGTGTTGAAAACTAGCTTTGCATTGTGTGTATTTTGAAAAACAAAAAGCTAATACAAAAAAAAAGAAAGAAAGAAAGAAAGAAATTACTTTGCACAATACAGAAGTGAATTACTGATATCCATGCTGCAAACTCCTCTCCCCAAGCTGCTAAAGAGCTTCAAAGCTCTTTGGAAGCAGGTACTGTTGGATTTGTGCTTTCAGCTTCCAGATATGAATTCAATATGCAGCTCATGGATAGTAGGTGTTCAAGAAGGGCTTGGTCATTTGAAAATCATTGGTATAATCCTGGTAAAATCAAACCATCTTAAAATCATACATTTAGCCTGGGAAAAAGCTTGAATAATCTTGACCACACTTGTCATTTTACATAGCAGGAAGATGAAGTGCACTTTGACTGTACATCTTTACAGACAGCTCTCCATTAACCTGGTTGCAAACAATTCAAATTCCAGATCCTTTCCCCAGGGATATCTTGTGTCAGAGAGGGTTACATCCATTCCACCTCTGCAATTTGGAAGAAAAGGAACCAGAGAGAGGGACTTTGGTTCTTGAGCTGAGCCCATTGGTCTTTTTCTAACACCACAGGAAGCCACAAGGATGTTCACTGGAGTATTAAGCCAAGGAGAAGAGAACACTGGTAAAAGAAACACACTTTTCCTATTAGCCAACTGCTTTTGTTCCAAAAATAAAACTAGTCAATCCAGGCATGTTTTGAGGAAGTGTGTGTGTGTGTGTGTGTGTGTGTGTGTGTGTGTGTGCATTATTAAGAATCCATCCTTTTTTGTCTCCAGATAGGAAGATTCCATTACTGCACTCTGGCAGTATCAAGAACTAGGAAAGAGGATGATAATAAGACAAATTATAGGAGGCTGTGGGTGAACAGAGCCTCATCATCTATTGTGGCTCAGAGGTATATGCTGACACAAGGGAAAACCCCTGGGTGCCAAATGGGACTAGGATTGATGAACCCACTGATCACAGAAATGGCCACATTTTCCAAGCTCAATTATAGACTAGAAAACTTGGCAACTTGAAACCTACTTGTTTTATCTTTCAATCTCTTTATTTCTTCTGCTGGTAGAGTAATCCAGTGCTGCATCATAGAGGACAGAATGAAGAAGAGGTAGGGGAGGAACAGGAGAAAAGGAAAAGGGAAGAAAAACAGAAGAAGGGAGGAAGAGGAGAAGAAAATAGAAAAGTAGAGGGAAGAATAATAGAAGGACAAGAAAGAGAGGAAGGAGGAGGAGGGGAAAAAGAAAGAAAAGGAAGACACAGGAGACCAGCTCTACATGCCGTCTTTGACAGGGATAATGCTCAGTATTCCCCTGCTGCTTCTTTTTTCTTTTAGTCTTTGTATACTTTTCTAAGGTTACTTAGGGTGCAGTTTCTAGCAGTGGGGACAGTATGATGCTGATCCCTTCCTAAGTCCTCACTCAATTATGATAAAGCCACAAGTTTCTAAGGGCTTATGTGACTTGCCAGGCTCTCATAGCTACTAAGTGTTTAAGGTTAGATTTGAATCAAAGTCTCCCCTATCTCTAAGTCCAGTGTTCTATAGATGACACTAAACCACATCTTGCTCCGCCACCATTCTGCTCATATATTTTGGAGCTAAATATGTATCTATATGCTTTCCCCTTGATTTATTTAGCTTAGAATTATATCAGCTCTCAGAATTTGAGAGTTAAAAGGAACCTCTAGTCCAATATATCCACCAAAACAACCCCTTTTATAAAAGACCCAGTAATGATCTCCACACTCTGCTTGGAGATAGCCAAAGCAAAGAAATCCATTTTCTATTAAGGAAGTCCATTTCACTTTTCAACAGTTTACATCATTAGGAAACTTTTTTCTGAAATTCAATCTAAATTGTTCTCTTCACATGTGGCAAAAAAAAAAAAAATCAAGTCCCCAAGCCTATAAGATAAACTACCAAATGCTTGAGTATAGTAACCATGTCTCCTTTAAGTTTGTTTCTTCATGCCAAATGTGGCCAATACAATTGAGTAATCCTCACATGTTATAAATCAAGTTTTTCCCCCCCATACTATTGTCTTCTTTTGAATAAGCATTAATTTATAAATATCCATCTCACGTTGTGATACCTAGGATTGAGCTGAATCCTACAAATAACATTAGAAGGGCAACTGACAAAACATTATTAATTTGGTACTCTCAGAAGTAAAGTTTTTCCTGATGCAGTCCAAGATTGCAAAAGATTTTTAGTGTTCACAAAAGCACCTACTTACTTTTTAGTGTGAGTGATGTACATCTGACCCTCCCTAATCTTGTGTTTGTGGAGCTCATTTTGTTGTACCCAAGGGGAAGATTTTAAGTTTATCTTTATTAAAAATAATTTTGTCAGTTTCAATCCCCAGCTAATCAAGAACCTTCTGGATTCAGACTCTGAAATCCATTCATTACCTGCCCAGATCAGCTTGATATCATCTATAAATTTGCAAAAAATAAATTTGTGACTATGTGTAGGAGAATGTATCATAAACTTTAAAGTGTGAAGGGAGGAGGGTATGTTTTGTTCTAGTTATTAATATATAATATCAAAACTTTTTTGAAAGACTAATTAAAGATGGATGATTCTCAACTAGTCATTTTATGGTGTGGGTGGTAACACACCGCTGGAGGCTCAAATGATAACATTAAGAAAAAAAAAAAAACTCTCCAGTTCCACCTCAAGCATATTCTTAAAAGTCTGGGTAGGTGGGGAAGAATAACCAGCCTGGCTCTGGGAATTCAACTCATCATCAGGAATGGGATTTGGGATGAGGATACTCGGAGCTTATGTGGTCTACAGCTATGTAACCTTATTAACAACTTTCTTAGGAAGATGCTATCATTATCCTCCTTTTATAGTTAAGGAAATTGAGACTGGGCAGAATAGGTGACTCGGTCAATTTTTAACTCATAAAGCAATAAAAAAATTATCTAGTGAATTTATAAGGCAGGATTCGTGACTTCATCTCATACTTTGTACATTACAATAAAAACTGCAAAAATCGCTATTTCTGTGATTTTTTGCATCCTATTTATCAATTCAGTATAAATTGGATCTTTAGGCCCTCTCCAAAGTAAAGCATCAGGCATATAGCCAAAGCTATTCTTTCAAGAGAGGAATTCCTTTCACCGTGAGTACTTCCCTTTCTCTTTCCATCCTTTATAGCTGCTTCTTTTCCAACTTTACACATTGGTTTGTGATCCTTGTAATCTGTTTCTCCTACCTCACAAAAATAGCTTTTTATACATTTTTAATATAGCCGTATTTATTTGCCTGTGTACATGTCATTTCCCTGCTTCAATGTCAGTTTCTGGAGGGGTTGGGAATATTTTACTTTTGCCTTTGAATCCCAGAACTTAACAGAATGCCAAGCATATAATGCTTAAGCTAGACTTTAATAAATGACTGATTTGTTCCTCTTGTTTTCTCAAATATTGAAGGGGGGGGTTGTTATTGTTTTTATTTGTGACAAATGAAATACATAAGAAATGCGTGTTCAAACATTTAATGTTTTGTTTTGTTTTGTTTTAATTTGAGACAAGTGAGATACATACCAAATGCTTGTTCAAACATTTAAGGGGTTTTTGTTATTGTAGTTTTGTTTTGTTTTGAGACAAATGAGATGCATGGGAAATACTTGTTCAATTGTTTGAGAAATAATTTGACCAAAGATTTCAGGGACAATGTCCTTCCTATCCCTAACCACTAACTATTGCTTCCAAAATCAACTTTTTATCTGTACATAAGTACCCATAAGATCCACAAATCTTCAGAGATTTTATGGGAAACTCTGTGCATATGGTTTGTGACAAATTCATACAAAAACTGTATCTGCACATAGCAACAAGAAATGGAGATGTGAATCATTATGTTAATCTGCTGTTTAGACAATAAAGTTCCTATACTTGGAATTAAAAACAAAACCTCATATGATGATACTAGTGACCACAAGTTGACAAAGCCAGGCATAGAAACTCAGTAAATCAGGACCACAAAGAAGACATGCCATTGGACTATCCCATTGCTTTCAATCTGGTATGGAGTATTTGCATATTGATGATATGACAGTTTAAGTGAAATGAAGTGAAATCTATGTGAGAGTGAGAGGAGACAAAAAAAAAATGATTAAAAAGACAAGGGAAAAGGCAGAAGGAATGCTTCTCCTCAAGTCCCCAGTCTTCCTTGTGTTGTGCTCCTAGGCAATACCACTTCACTGCCACATTGTCATTTCTAAGTAGGATGAATGTTGCACCGTGCCATTCTATGCATAGTCTGAACCAAATGAAGCGACATTGCTCCACAAAGCAAAGAGCTTCTAAATTACCTTCTGTCCCAAGGACATGAGTTGTGTGTGAAGAGGAAAGCGAAAAACCAGCAAACCATCAGCTACAAAAACAACCACAGTTCACAAATTGACTGAGCTTTAAATTTAATTAATTGATGGAAGAGGATATGAGACTATTGAATGAGCACTGACTTTGGAGTCGGAGCAAGAACTGATGCTGCCTGAGACAATTGGATTTGCCCAAGGTCACATCAATATCATGTGAAGGTACTGGGACTTGGATGTCTATGTATTCTAATTTCAAGATCAACATTCTTGACCATGTCATCAGGTCTCCTTCACTGAGGGCAAACATGAAGAAATAATGCTTGTCTACTTTTTCCCTTAAAGAATACATTTTAAGCTTTACCTCTTCATTTAATATATTGTAAAATAGAATCTTAATTTTTCTTTTGTCCACTCGTTTTTGTCATGTCCAGCTCTTCACAACCTTACTTGAGGTCTTGGTAAAGGTACAAAAGGGGTTTGACATTTCCTTTTCCAGCACTTTTTATAGATGAGGAAACTGAGCCAGACAGAGTTAAGTGATTTAGTTAGGGTCACACCAGCTAGTAAGTATCTGAGGTCAGATCTGAACTCAGGAAGATGAGTTTTCTTACTTCAGGTCCAGGATTCTGTCACTCTAGCTACTGTACCATCTATCTGCCCCCATGTGTATTTGTACATGCATGCATATATGCACACATGTATGTATATATGCACACACATACACATGTGTACATATACCCACACAAATGGACATATCTGCACATGTATATATGGGCATGTGTATGCACTGTGAATGTATTGCAGACACATGAATACATAGAAATGGAGATTCACCAGGGCAACAGAGCAGATAAGGATAAAAACTTCCGAGTTTTGTGCTAAAATTGTCTGGAGCTGAACCCAAAGTGGCAATTTAAAACATGACTTATGCAGAGAATTGAATCTTTGATAGGTCTAAGCAACCAATGCTCTTTCAAAAGTTAAAGGAAATTTGTGGGCAAAAGGTCTCTCTGCTGCCCTGTTTTAATGTCTCCTAAAGACTCTGTTCAACACTACTGGAATCATATTACTACCTTCTTGGAGATGTTGATATTGCCATCTTCTTGGAGATGTCTGGATGCTCAAATCAAGGCCTCAGCTTCATAATTATTGTTGTGGGTGATGTGTTCCTTATCTTGGAATTTATTAGCTCACCAAGAAGAGATGAGGTGATGTCTCAGAATTGTTTTAATTTACATTTCTCTGATCAGTAGTCATTTAAAACATTGTTATGTTACTATTGATAGTTGATTTCTTTTTCTGAAAACTGGCTATTTATATACTTTAATTCCCACTAGGAAGTGATTTGTATTTTTATAAATTTGGGCTCAGTTCTCTATGTATTTGTAAGCTTGTTTTTTTCCTCCAGTTTCCTATTTTTCTTCTAATTTTGTCATCATTAATTTTGTATTTGCAAAAGCTTTTTTTATTTCATTTAATCAAAATCATATATTCCCATGATGCTTTCTAACTCTTCATTATAAATTCTTCTTTTGTCCACATATCTGACAGGGACAATTTCCCAACATATATCCTTTAAAAAAAATTGCATTGGTCTATATGTTCCTTGCTATTTTCTTCACATAACTTCTTTCCCCTTCTATACTAAAGTTAGTTCTTATTTTATCCTTAAAATATCATTCTTGAAAATCTTCCATTCCTTCAGGTTGATATTCCTTACAGAATTTTAGACTACAGAATGTCAGCCTTTCCTCTCAAATCTTGGATATCTGCTTTCCCTAAAAATTTCATTTTCCTGTCAGATTATAAATCTATCTTTCTTTTCTATCACAGACTTTAAGATCACCATTTCAGAAGATCATAGTTCATTTAGTACAAACTTTCTGTGAATCAGAACTCATTTTGCACCATAGGTGAATAGTGGACATCTCATTTTTGCTTGAAGACTTAGATGGGGCATGGCTTGGGAGATTAGGAGACACACCACTTGCTCTACATAACATTCATACCTTTTTCCACTCCACGGTTCCATTACTGTCTCAACAATTCATTTTTTTTTCTTGTGGATGAGAATGAGATCGACAATAAAAAGTTATTATTATTGGTTCCTCCACGTTCACCTTTAAAAATCACTTGAACCTTTTTTGTGTTTGTCCAATTTGGAGGAATTGCTTTCCTTGTACAGATAAGGTCAGAAAACTTATAAGGTCTCTTCTAAGTCTATAATTTAACAAAAGCAACAATGACAACTAATTTTCCTAGCAATTAGAACTGATGAAAAGAGAATTGGAATATTCTACAAGGTAGTGATTTGTCTTCCTTGTTGTCGCCATCACTGGAAGTTGTCAAATGGAAATAGGATGATTTCTTATCAAATATATTGTGCAGGAGATTATGGCTGAAAACATGGAATTATGTCTAAAACTTCACTAAAATATCAAATAATGAGAATGTTCATCAATGTAATTAATATAAATATTCACTTAATCCAAAGCAGTCGTGGTTTGGTATATAGAGTGCTGGTACATTCATGCCTCCCCTCTCTGATGATCTTAGTAAAAGAAGCATCCAATCAATGCTCCCTTAAGAATGGCCTTCATTCCCCCTAACTTTTCACTGAAGATGAGACATTATTCTGAAACTGTTCATGCTCTGTTTGAGCCCAAAGGTAAATTGGTTTGTGAAGCTGGAAACACATCCATTTAGTTGTCTCCGTAGCTCAGAAAAAATGAAAGAAGACCTGCTTTGAAGTTTTTGGCATTTTTGATCACTAACCTTTAAAAAATGGGAGAGGAAATAAGAAGACTTTAGTAAAAATAGAAAACTGAAAAATCTGCATCTTGCATTTTTTTTTCATTCTAGAGGTTGTTGTAATGATTCTTTGGGAAAATGGTGAATTTGCATTGAAACTGTGGTAAAAGTGAGCATGCCAAAGGAACTCTCAGAGCCTGAAGGTAGCCATTCAGTGACCAGATTAAGCATGGAAAAGACTTTAGAGGCACTGCCTCATTTGTTTCTCACATGTCTCATAAGGCGAGGACTATTATTGTGTCCGTTTAATAAATAATGGCATTGAGTACCAAGATGTGAGATTATTTTTCTAGGATCATACATTCAAAAATACTAGAAGAGGATTGGACTCCCTGTTCTTTATCCCAACTCCACTTCCAGAACTCTAGCCTCTGATTCTTTGCACTTAATGTACTCTCTTTCTAGTAGTTGTATTTTTGGAATGATGGCTGCCTGGTATGTCCAAATTTCTTTTTCCTATAAAAAAGAACAACTCTGAATTAATAGTGACCTATGGGTAAACTAATTTTTTTTTAAAAACAAAAACTACATCCAGGACCCAAGCTATCTCTATTCTTTTAGATTTCAAGAATGAGATTCCACAGTATTTCTCAGTCAACTTTTCCCTAGGGCCAATTATCCTTGAATACCATTCATAACTTTTTTTCAGATGAGCCAGCACTGGAGAAGATGAGCTTTAAATACCATCCTCCTTATGACATTTATCTTACATGATTCAGGCAACATTATCTGCTCCATGTCTTGTCATCCTTCCTTGTACCTTCCAGATCTTTTCGACTGCCCTGCAGTTTCCTCCAATGGAGGTATGAGCTAATTGATAATTGAAAACAGTGACTTACTTCCTTTTTATACATGTATTCTTAGGCAACAACACAGTGCTTGGCAATATTGTAGAAAAAAATATGATTTTTCTTTTTTTTTTTCATTCATTCTAAAGTCAAAATTGGATCCAGTTCAAACAAAAATCTGGGAGGAGGATGAATTTTCTAAAATGTTGCAAGAGTTAACAACAGACATTTCCTTTCATTTGATTTGTAGATATTAGGCGTGCTTAGGAAGCACATTTTAAATAGACTTTATGCAACCAAGCTAGACTTTTCATGCTATCAGTTAATTGAGGACCAAAGGCTCTCGGGACATTTTTATCTTTATAACAGTTCAAGCTATTATTTTATTTTCCATTTTCAAAGGCATAAAATACTTCCTTTGACAGTCAGTCCAAGTAGAAGACTTTGCTCTCTCTCTCTCTTTTTTTCTATTGCATTTGCTAACCTTTCTAGATAAGCTATTGCTCCACAGGTTTGAGCATATTAGTAAGCATTCATCAGGAGCAGTTCCTTTTAACAGAACCATTTGGGGGAATGATCTCCATCTATGTTGCTACAGATGCACGCTCAAAGTGCAGTCAAAGGGTTCATTTGGGATGAAAACTCACTTTGAACATGTCTTCTGCTTTCTTCAGCTTTCTTTAAAGACCTCTCCATTCCTATGAATCAATTGGTTCTATTAGCTAAGGTAACTTGTCTCCTTTCTTTGTCACTTAAGGAAAAAATGTATAAACTTTCTCTAAATTCACTGGTTTATAAATTTTATACAGTCATGAGAAGGCTTTCATGTCACTGTTTCTCTTTATTGAGTTTTGTTACTGTTCAGTCATTTTTCATTTCTTCAGTTATGTACATCTCTTCACGAACCCAATTGGGGTTTTCTTGGCAGAGATTAGTGTCTTGCTATTTCCTTTTCCAGCTCAATTTACAGATAAGGAAACTGAAGCAAACAGAGTTATTAAGTTATTAAGCTCAGGGTCACATAGGTAGTAAATGTTTTAAATCAGATTTGAACTCAGGAGGATTTTTCCTGATTCCAGGGCTGGAACTCTATCCATTGTGCTATCCCCAGTTAAATCCTGTAAGTACTGTCTCTTTCTATCTTATTTCTAACTCCCCCACTCCCCACCTTTATCCTTCTTAATAATTTGGAGCTTAGTAGGATGACTGTGATTTCTTCTTTTTCTATCACAGAAATATATTGCTCTTCAATTTCCATGGACGCAACTGGTCTCGACCTCAGTCAGGAAAACAAACTCCTTTGGTGTTCACACTGTTGTGTAGCTGGATAAGTCTCCCTCATTGCTCTAAATTGCAATGAAAATATGCTATTTCCGTGCCTCTTCTTCCTACTCCTGAAACTAGGCTTTTGAAAGCTGTATCTACATATCAAATGCGTACTAAATGAGGCTGACATATGTCTCCTGAGCTCTTCAGCTACAAATAACAGAAGAACCTCCTAGCTATTGTGTACTTCTGATGGTGCAGAATCTATTGTCCTTGGTCTCCATGGTTCTATGTTCCCCACACCCACCACTTGACATTGATTTCTTCCCACTCCCTCAGGAACTTGTTCTTTTCTTGCTTCTTTACTGGGAACATTATTGGAGCACTCATTTTCCTTCCCAATGAACTCCGGCATTCAAGAACTTTCATCTTCACATTCAGCAAGTAAACCAAATTATGCCTGTGGTATATATCACTGCTGTTTAAAGTCACAAGGTTGCTTTTACACTGATTGCCCCAGCACACAACCAAAATGTTTCAGTGTCTCTTAGCAACTTACCAATTCTTTAAATCAACTATAAGGACACGTCCATTTAATCATTTAGTCATTCAACAAAAAATACATCGAGCAGCCAATATGTGTCAGGTACTGTTCTAAGTGTTAGGGCAAAAAAGATCAAGAGGTTATAATTTAATAGAGAATACACAGAAAAAGAAATTGCAAATTATGCCCAAGGTAATTTCAGTGGGGATGGTAATAGGAGGAAGAAATAGGCTAGATGACACCTGAATTGAGCTCTTTAGGGAGCCTGTGAGATGAAAAATAAGGATATGGGAGAAAGGTACATCCCAGACACTTGTGTACTTTATATCAGTAAGCTAAAAGGGAAATGAGATTGAGGGCTGGGAACAAGAGATATAGACTATGACAGTGAGATGACTGACAGAGTATAGCTAAGCAGTCAATGAAAAAAAAAGCATATTAATGGATATGTTGGGTGATTTAGCAGTATCCAGCAAAGGTTCAGTTGAGGCAGGAAGTATGGTGGGGAGGATGGAACATTAGATTTAAAATGTGATTCAATTCAATTTCACAAATATTTGTTGAGCCCCCTTATGAATCAGGTGCACATTTAGGCACAAAATCCAAAGTCAAACTGCCCCATCTTCCAGAAACTTATATCCTACTATGTGTATCAAGTTGAATATCTTTTTCAAACACTTCAATCAACAAAATGATAGTAAAGGTTTTCTACATTTGTAAGATGGGCAAAAATATACAAATAAGAGAGTCCCTCCTGCCAAGGAACTTGTAACTTCTGTATCAGGTTTGCAATCTTGGGCACATTACTTAATTTCTCAGAGCTTATTTCATATTTTATAAAATTGTAATAACAACACTTTCATTTGTTGCATCCTAGGGTACCCATAAAAACACTACTAAACCATAAAAGACTACATAAATATGAGGACTTTTCATTAAATGATGTTCAGTATCCTGTCCTTAAGAGGTGACATAATGCTATAAATGAGAGAGTCTCACATAAAAATCATTGAAATAGTTTCTTTTTCTTTCCTGTTTTTTTTTTAATTTTTGTAGATTTGCTTCAGCTATCTCTGAACATTTCCTTATGCATATCACATCTGTTATCAGCCACAGGCAAATAAATTGGGTTATACATGTGATTTGCCTTAAAGGGCCTTCTGAGAGCAGACGTCCAAATCTCGTTAGAATCAGAATAATTTATAGGTATCGTCCAAGGTGGAGCTGTCAATCATTGTCACAAAATAATGGGTTCCTTTGGCCAGATAAAGTCTGGTGCATTTAACAGATATATATGTCTATGTTAGTGAAGTAGCAAGATGAAAATGAGAGATGGAAGTGTCACTGAGCCAGGGAAGCAAGCATCACCATGATTGTGACGTGCATTGGTCAATATGGGTTCAGTCACTTTTATCTGATTGATTTAATTAAGTTGTGACAACTACTTCTGACTCCAGGAGAAATTTCCTGGGACTTGGAAGGACTTATCTTAATGGAGAACTAGGAGTCACTTATCAAGGAACATTACTGGCTGGAGAAGACCTAACGCACTAACCCAGTGGAGAGAAATTGACATGTAACAAGACAATGACCTTCACTCTTAAATGTGTATGTTAGAGAGAGAGAAAAAAAGCTTCAATTCAAAAGAATAGCAAGAATGGTTTACAGAGATGCCCATCTATCCTGGGTAGTAGATACAGTAGCTAATTCATAATCAGAAGGACAAATAAAGATGCCATAACCTCTGAGGGCATCTTGATACTTGTCTTTCTGAATGAATGCCATTACATATCTTGAAGGCTATCAGTTTCTGGATGCTCCTAAACTGAGAATTATTAAATGTGCAACTAAGTGTCCAGTTTTATTTCGGCAGTTTTCCTTAGCTGAGGGTCGGAAGCAGTGGGAGCTGCCAGTCAACATCACTGAGTGAGTGGTTGAAAGGTATTCATTCACTTCATCTAGTCCTGACTAGGAGTCTGCAGATTTACTTGATAATTAGATATTTGAACACAAAGAAAGTGCTTCTCTCTGTTAGGTTAATGGACTTGGCTGTTTCTTTGTTGAAGTTTTACTAAAATAACTTTTCCCCTTTGAGGCTTTTATCAACAATATTTTAATACAATAAATGTGTCTTGAAAGTGGAGGATAATTTTGTTTTCACCTTTCTGTCTACACATCTACCTAAATGTCCTTGACATAGTAGGTGCTTAATATATGCTTGTTGCATTTGATCTTCTGTGTGTGTGTGTATATGTGTGTGCGTTATGTTTGTAGGAAATTTTTATGATTCTGTCAAATTTCACTATTGAAATTTTCCTTCCTTTTGAGAAACCAGCAGTCTTAATAATACATTTGTACTTCTGCCTGAATATTGCTACTTCCATTTGTTCTTATTCTTGGTTCTTGTGCATTGTCCTTATCCCTGAGTTGCCAAGAAGCAGCAATAGTCAAAGCAGTGTAAAATTGTGAATTTGAATGTTTTACCTCTCCATAATAAGGTTTGAATAGGAAAACAGTCATTTGTATCTCTATCTGGATGATGAAGTGCCTAAAGGAAACAAACCAACAAAAATCTCTAGTTTCAAATTAGAAGATGACTACATTTTGCACTTTTATGCAAATATTTGACAGTAAGTAGGCAACCAAATTCACAAAGGACTTGCTCTAAAAATGATTAATATAAGAATATAAAAATTGAATATTACACAACTGACTTTTAAATTTAATTTATAAATATTTTATGTTATACATATTCTAGCTTCTCAATTCATTTGGTTAATTATTTAAGTTCTAAGGTTATTCTGTGCCCATTTTCCTTTTTTCTTCCTTAATTTAAAGCACCATTCTCATTATCTTGTGGTTCAAGTTCCTTTGGAAATGCTGAACTATCATCAGTCAAAGAGAGTGATTACTTTAAGTGATTTCTTGAAATTTGATTATAAATGGGGTTGGCTAGGGAAATCTAGAAATTAGAAAATTGAAAAATCGGTATGATACTAATATTAGCCCTCCTCGTGAAAAAGAAAGTTATTTCCTTCTAGCAAGTGCTTTTGGAATTGGAGTTATTATATATTTGTCTAGGGTATACATTGGGCTTAGAAACCAAAGATCAAGCTTTGAATCTTGGCTTTTTCACAGACACACAAACTCATACCTATTTTTTATTTTAGAAAAGAGAATCTCAGAGAATTTAATCACCATATACTATCTACTTTTATCTCAAAGTTGTTAATAACCATATACTACCTTCTCTTCAAGGTTGCTTTGAGCATCAACAGAGATAATAGATTTTAAACACTTTGTAAATTTTAAAGGACTAAAGAGGTGTTTTATGAGATTTGAATGGGGTTATAAAATTTTGTTTGAATGAAATTTAGTGTAATATCAGGAAGACATTTGGCAAACATTTTCATAATACCCTTGTAGAAAAGGTGAAATTTCTTCACTGGATGCTAATAAGTACTGCTCAGTGAAAGTGTGTGTGTGTGTGTGTATGTGTGTGTGTGTGTGTGTTGGTAACACCTGGAAAGCAAATGGGATGAGAGACAGATTCAAGTGTGTGAATTTCATTCTGTTATTGAGAACTTAATGAGAAAATGCTCATCGTTTGAGGTACTAGGGAGGACAGGTTCATAAAATATTACCTGTAAAGAAAAGAACCGGTCCCAAAATTCTGGAAAGAAGCTTAAAATTATACCCTCAAGATATTAATTTGTGCCTGCTTTGAGCCAGCAATAATACTACTAGGTTTATATGACAAAGAGACGAAAGGTAGAGGGAAACATATACTATGAAGATAATTAAAGACAGCACATTTTGATGTAAAAAATAGATAAAAACAAAGCACTTGGCCATCAATTGGGGACTAGATGAACACATTATGGGACATGCATAGAAAAGAATTCTTTTTGCTCTGTAGAAAATGACAAACAAGAGAGATCAGAGAAACTAAGAAAGGTTTCTCTGAATTGGTGCATATTGAACTGGCAGAATCCAAACCCGTATTTATTCAGTGACTATCACATTGAAGAGGAAAACAAATTTGAAAGATTTAAGAACTCTACTCCATTCACTGAGCAGTCATGACTCCAGATTGATGGTGAAAAAGGAGAAGAAGAAGAAAGAGAAGCAGAAGGAGAAAGAAAAGGAAGAGGAAGAAAAAGGAGAAGACAGGAAGGGAAGGAGCAGCAACTGGAAACAGTGAAACAGACATAATAAGAATAAAAAGAATAAAAATAAGGAGAACGGAATAATAAAGAGACAAAAAATAAGCAAAATAGAAGGATCAACAAATGTTAGAATTTTTACAAGGTGCTAAGTCAGTGGAATTGATATAGACAATGGTTGTTTAGTAGGGTGCTTAACAGTTCTCTAGATGTACTTCGTACTTATTAGAGTTCACACCTTTAAGAGAACATATATAGATGCACTTCTGGAGATTCAGAGCCAGGATTCAGTCAAAGAGATTCACAAGCCAGGCAGAATGAAGGAAGACAAAGAAGTAGTGGCAGGCTGCCCTGTGGAGAATACTGAAATCAAGATCCAGAAGGTCTCCAGAAAACTAGCTGAGCCCCAAGTGAAGAAGATAAGACTTTGACAGAATCAATAAAGGAGTTTGACTTTTACCTCCTGGCTGCATTTGAGGCGATTATTACTCTGAACTGAAACTAAGGCTGCCTCCAGAAGCTCCCCAGGAAACATACTCCCAGAGAACATTATATTTTAGAGAAGAATATTACAAAGAAGCATATATTAATTATCTATTATGTAAAAGGTCATATATTAAGTACTGGTCACAAGAACTCACCAAAGCTATAATGCTAGAGCCTTAGATATGGTGAGATTATCTAAGGATTATGGGCTTGCCACAAAAGCTTTGGGGGAAAAAAGCAAAAATAGAACCTAGAAATATTGGACATGGACAAAAAGTGTACTTTGAAAGTAGAATCAGAGCATCAATAGTATATATGTGTGTATGTGTGTGTGTGTGTGTGTGTGTGTGTGTGTGTGTGTGTGTATTCTGATAAAAGAAGTATTTGGAAATTTCAGTAAAGAAAACTACATTAGTAAATCAATATTATAGTTAATTGGATAAAAAAGAAGAATTCATATTGGGAGGGAGATAGGATCAAGTACAAGGAAGCAAGGCAGAGACTGTTCAAGAGGCAAGATGGCTGGGGACATTGTGATTTGTGAACATTGAAACAGGTGATTTCTCTTGACTTTTTTTGTTTTTTATTAAAAAAAAAAATCAACATGAAGTTGATGAGAGGTCCAAAAAGTGACATAATTTGAAGTTAAAAACATCAACAAACCAGTTTACTTTATATTTAATAGTGTCTTATTTTTGCTTTCCTGCGAAGACCCCATTAGCACCCTGGATACTTTAAAATCAGCCGGAGTCAGGCTAAGCTAAAGTCCTTGATTTTTATTCTTTATCAAAGGAAGAGGAGAGCTTGCAGACACAGGATTCTCCTCTTTCTTTTCCCCCTCCGAACCACCTTGCTTATCCTACTCTACCCTCTAAATCCTGCCTCAATCTCTCTATATGCCAACAGATCAGAACCTGCACAGAGTAGTGGGCAGGGCCATTCTTTCTCCAAGCATATGCTAATAGAGTATTGTCCAATTGGTAATTAGCCTTAAGTGCTCTGACCTCAATGCATCAACTCAGTTTCAGACCATTACACTTCCCACAAGAGTAATTAAAGGAATAATATGAAAAACAAATGGAAAGATGTTTTTTTTTTCTTTTTTTACACAGTACAAAATGGAAGGTATTGTTGTTATTAATAATCATGTTAAATTATTCCAAAGAAGTTTTTTAGAGCTTAGCAGGGCACAGCAAAGCCTCTTTCAGGGTAGGATATTAGAGGAAAGCCTGCTTTTGTCATATTTCACACAGAAGAGTTCACAGTATCCTCTTCTCCCACCCCTTAGCTCCACATCCATCCTCAAGGGATCTTACTTCCATATCCTTATACCAAACATCTGCAGAAGGAGTGGGCTGCATATTAATTGAATTTATAATATCATAAAAGTGAAATGTTGGTAAAAACAGAAACATTCTGATTGAGAAAATGTGTCTGCTTTGGGAAATTGAGTCCAAAAAAGGTCAAAGAAAAAGGCAGAAGTGACAAGCATATCAGTAGCAAAGAAGAGAGAAATGACAGAGAAAAGAGAGAGAAATACTTCTAATGTTAGAAAAGGCAAGGAAGATATCGAGAATCAATGCAAATTTATTTTCCCCTTAAAAAATCAACTGCTAACAAGCAATGAGAATGTATCTCTTGCAAATGTTACATAAATCTGAGAGATAGAGATAAAGAAAGAGAGATATCGAGACAGAGAGAGGGAGGGAGGCAGAGTGAGAAGAAGGGAGAGAGAGGCAGAGAGAGGGAAAGAGATGTGTATATATATATATAAAATATCTATATCTATATATCTCTTTACATATATTTAATCTATTATATATACATATATTTATATATACAGAGAGAAAGAAAATTGAAAGACACACACACACACACACACACAGAGAGAGAGAGAGAGAGAGAGAGAGAGAGAGAGAGAGAGAGAGAGAGAGAGAGAGAGAGAATCCTTCAAATTACAGGTCAGCGAGTTTGACTTTGATACCTGTCAAAATTCTAGAATATATAATGAAATGGATGCACATTTGAGCAGTCAATGTGGTGCTGCATAAAAAAGCAAAGAAACTTATGCCAAAGGTCTGATGAATTGAGAGAATAGAGGAAGGATGTTACACCTCTAAGAGAGTTAGTTTATAGAATGGGCTAAGGTTATTATGAGTGGACTAGTCCATATGAGTGAACATGTCACATGCCTTACAAAGTTGTGGGGAGGAAAGTGTCATAGGCAAGCAGAGAACACGTATTTATCAAGGGCTTCTCATATGCAGGGCACAGTGTTAAAATCTGGGGATACAACTATAAGAAAAAAGAGCCTTTGCTTACCTGAAGAGCTTGTATTCTAAGGGGGGTGGAGAGAAAAATAAAAAGGATCTGAAAGTCAAGGATGGGGAATAGCCTTGCCTATGCATGGTGACAAAATTCAGAGTCAAAAAGCCAGGAGGAACATTTAGGACAAGCAAACCTGGTCATTTTTCTACATGCATCAAAATGCAAATTTTGTCTTCCCGACTCCTTTTTTGCAACCTGAAAAGGAATTTTGCTCCCTTATTTTATATAAATCACTCTTCCAAAATTCGGCAGATTTATAAGACTATCACAAGACAGATTCATTATAAATAGCAGCTAACTCCAAAAGGAATAATACGATAAATTCTAAGATGACGTTGACCTATATAAAACCCTAGTCAACTGTCAATTTCCACAAACTCAATGCAGTCGACTACTGGTTTGCAGTCTAAATCCACTCTATTCTGTTCACCCAAAGACAAGAATCTTATCCAAGATTGATCACTACCAAAATAATATCTGAAACACAAAGCAACCATGGAAAAACATTGACAATAAAAATCTTTCAAGTTCTATTCTAATTAAACTAACTATATAAATGCAGGTTCATCAACCATAGAATTATAAACATCATACTCCATTTTTAATGATACACATGCATCTCCCCCAACACACATAATGTGGGCACTTTGCCTACATAGTAGCTAGTAAAATTTGAGATTTTTATATAAAGTAATCAAAAATCATCTACATGAGCTTGCACATGGGACATTAACTTCCCTTTCTATTTGATGTGTTCTTTTTAGGTCTAAACATTAACTTTGAAACAGACATGCCCAGATTAAGAGAAAACTTCCTGAGTTTGAAATTCCTAAATTATGTTGGTCAGTTGGTCATGAAGGATCAGATTAAATGGTGAACAGGAAAGTTTCTTAATCTAATATGACAAATAGCCAAAGGATGAATAGGACCTGCAGAAATGAAGTGAGCCTCCCCAGGACTGATTCAAAATATCTCTAGGTTTAGAGCAAATATGTTATCTAGAAAAAGAGATTGGGTTCAAGGTCCCAGTAATCTGGGTCTAATCATGGCTCTAGATGTTAGCAATGGATAGATAAATATTACTTACTAAGCAATATCCACAATATGTTTTTATTTCAGAATATAGAGAACCCAAGTCCCATTGGTATGACACTCATATTTTTGAAGGAAATGAAGGCCCTGCCCTATGTAAGACATGGGGAAGAGTTGTTGCAAGTACAAAAGAATCAGTTCTAAGCAGTTTTCCTTTTAGAGACATTTCAAGGAGGAATTCCCCCTCATAAATTTTCAAGTACAGTCTCCTTTTGGGATTGATCAAGTCCAGTTTTTTTTTTTTTTCACACTTCAAGTTGGCTTTCAACTGTGAGTGAAAATAGATGAAGACAGTTCCACTTCAAGTTGCTTAAAAGACTTTAGGAAGACATAAGAGGAACAGGCTGTCTCTACCATGTCTTTATATCCACCTTATTACTTTGGAGATTTTGGGGAATTTCCTCCTTGGGTGATATCTAGGGCATTCTTTCTTGGCTAAGCTGAGCTATTTTGCTCCCGCATGAGATAATTAACTGTGAGCTTTCTGGTATCTATTCTCTTATGAACAGTTTTTTCCTGATTTCTACTTCTGTCATTATTACTACTATTTTAAATCTAGACCTGACTGTGACTTGGTTTGGTTTAATGTAGTATGAGTTTATACATATTCAGTTACATATGTTATTAAGTGAGTTATTTCCCCAAGATAAAACAATGCACAATAAGAGCCACAGTAAAAGATGACTCTGCCTTAGTTTCCAATTCTTTGTTATCACAACCTTATGTCTGTATTGTCATTTCCCTCTGTCTTTGATTTCTTTGGGTTATTAACCTAGGAATGGTATAGAGCTGACTCAAAATTGCACAGTTGGGTGACTTTTTCATCATTGTTCCTAAATGCTTTCTAAGACAGACAAATTCCCAGCTCCATTTCCATGCCTATTATGGCTTAACAACAGCCAAAGCTGAAACTATAAATTGAAATGGATAAAAATAACCCATAGCTTGTTCAAAGCTCTTGGGCCTGGCTTTGAACTTTCCATCTTCTCTTCCATCTTTTGGGAGAAATAAAGAAATAATAATTTAAAAAAAAACTATCTGGTCAATGGGAAGATCATCGGGATTTTTGGAGTGCTCATGAGCACACAAGGTTCTTATCCTAGCAGGGATTAAGGTCTCAAAGAAGGAGAAAGACCAATAAGATGCAAAGTACAAGATCTTTGAAAGTTTTACTCACATAAGAAAAGACAGTACAGAAACTCTTAAATGAGAGTCATAATCACCCAAAATAGTTTGTCTTCCACATGTGTAAAAATGTTTGTTGCAGCCTTTTTTGTAGTGGCAAGGAACTGGACACTGCGTGGTACCTATCAGTTGGAGAATGATTGAATATAAATGTCATATTTATATAAATATAATGAACATGGATGTTACAGAATATTGTTGTTCTGTAAGAAATGATCAGAAGGATGATTTTTAGAAAGTCCTGGAGAGACTTACATAAACTGATGCTAAGTGAAGTGAGTAGAACCAAGAAAACATTGTACACCACAAAAAGAAGATTATACGATGATCGATCAATTCTGATGCACATGGCTTTTTTCAAGTGTGAAGTGATTTAGGTCAGTTCCAATGGTTTTATGATGGACAGCCATCTGCACCTGGAGGGAGAACTTTGTGGACTGAGTGTGGATCACAACTATCCATTTTCATTTTTTGTTGTTGTTTTTTTTTTTTTTTTTTTACTTATTGTTTTCTTTCTCATTTTCCCCTTTTTATCTGATTTTTCTTGTGTAGTAAGATAACTGTAGAAATATGTATAGAAGAATTGCACATGTTTAACAGATATTTGTTTACTTGTCATATAGGGAAGAGGGTGAGAGTGAGAAAAAAATGGAACATAAGATTTTGTAAGGGTGAATATTGAAAACTATCTATACATACATTTTGAAAATAAATAGCTTTAAAAATAGTTTGTCTTGGATATCCTCAAAGGGACAAACAACAACAACACAATCAAAAAAACAAAAAGCTAAAGACTGTGTTTTTCAGAGGGCTGTATGAAATTGGATTGCCAATCTATAAAGTTCATCCATTAAATCTTAGAAAGACATTTTAGATGGATATTGACCTACGGTCTGTGATCATTTTTTGATTGATACATAGAAAACTGATCTGAGTTTGAGAAATTAGACAGTCTATTTTTTATTATTATGGCTTTTTATTGACAGAACATATACATGGATAATTTTTCAATATTGATCCTTGCAAACACTTCTGTTCCAACTTTTCCCCTCTTTCCCTCTACCCCCTCCCCTAGATGACAGGCAGGCCCATACATGTTAAATATATTAAAGTATATGCTAAATATAATATCTGTATACATATTTATACAGTTATCTTATTGCACAAGAAAAAATAGATTTGGAAAGAAGACAAAAGTAACCTGGGAGGAAAAACAAAAATGCAAGCGAACAACAACAGAAAGAGTGCAAATGCTATGTTGTGATCCATACACATTTCCGTGTTTTTTTACTGGGTGTAGCTGGTTCTGTTCATCACTGATCAATTGGAACTGAAGTGGTTCCTTTCATTGCTGAACATAGTCAATTCCATCAGAATTGATCTTCATATAGTATTGTTGTTGAAGTGTATAATGATCTCCTGGTTCTGCTCCTTTCACTCAGCATCAGTTCATGTAAGTTCTCCAAGCCTCTCTGTATTCATCCTGCTGGTCATTTCTAACAAAAGAATAATATTCCACAACATTCATATACCATAGAAATTAGACAGTCTTAGTAATGACTGCAACCTTCAACCCTAAATTAAGAGCCCATTTGTTTTTTTTTTTTTTTTAAACAGCACTTTTTAAAAGCCAGGTAAGTGTGTAGATAGAACTCTGGGCTTGGAGTAAGGAAGATATAAATTAAAATCTGTACTCTGATATTTCCTAAGTTGTGTGACCCTAGGCAAATCACTTAACCTCTGTCTGCCTCATTTTCCTCATATTTAAAATGGGGATGATAATAGTGTCTATGTCATAAGACTGTGGTGAAGGAACAAATGTTTATAAAAATCATCACAAGTACCAGACACATAGTAGTCACTTAAAATGCTTGCTTGCTTCCTTTTCCCTTTTTGATATATTGCATAATCTCTAGACAACTGAAGCTGAGGCTTAACCAAAGAGTAATGGAGATACATAATAAAAGGCATTGACTGCATTGAAATGCATCACAGATGTATATGGGATAGATGGTATCTTTGCAGAAAAGTATTACTGAAAGTTAAATAAAAAGATTGGAGAGAAAACTGGTGAAGTAGATCACAATAACTGCCAGTGTCTAAACACACACAGTTAAGACAAATAGTTTGTAAGGATGATTACCAAAGAGCATTGCTTTACCAGACTGTTATGTAGAAAATACTGAGTAGATAAAAAGGGGGGGGGGAGTTGAAAGGAGGCTTTAGGATTGGGCCAGATCTGGAGAATTCTGTCTCCAAATTAAACAGAATATTTGTCTCTTCAATAATCTGAAGCAGCTTCTAGATTCCAGGCCTAGAGCTGAGCACTAACTGGTCAACAACTCCCCAACAATAAGCCAGAATAGTACAATGACCTGTGTGTTTGGCTTTTGGGAATCCAGTCTTGGAGATAATAAGAATGGTTATGAGGCTTTTCTCATGATATTTCTAATACTTCTTTAGACCCAAGAAAAGTCTTTTTGCATTCAAGGTTCAAGCAGATTCTAAGCTTAATGCTCTAACATGTTTCAAAGAGTGAGTTCTGACACTTCACCAGCATAGAGTAGTGGAAAGCACATGGCACATAGAGTCATACATCTGGGAGACGATCTTGACTTTGCTGTTAGCTGTGTGGTTGAAGGCAAGCCACTCATCTGCTAGCATCTTATTGATTCCTTTTTAAATAAGGGAAAAAATTCGGGCCAAACTCACAGTCTTGCGTACCAGATTAGATAATCTATTCAAAGAGTTTAAACTGCAAATTAGCTACTGTTGCTGTTATTATTATCATCTTTTATCACTGAAAGTCTTCACTTCAATAAAAGTCTCAATGAGAACCTTTAGAGGGGACTTCTGGGTACTCCTCAAAGGCATTTTCTGATGTAAAGACCTTATGAAGTTTTTCAAAAGAGGTCCTTAGGGCCCAAGGCAAATGTTCTAATTTTCTTAAGATTGAAAAAAGCATATTACCATTTAGAAAAAAAAAAGCTGCCTTGTATTAGCATCATTAGGGCATTACCTGGTATTCTACATGGCTGATAATCTCTACCAAAGAAATTAAACCCTCTGCTTCCCTAAAAATGATCTGGGTCTATAAGTGACCAATTTTCTAGATTGGCTGCCTTAAAAATCTTTTAAGAAAATAACAGTAACTATTTGTTGATGGAAACTTACTAAATATAAAATCAATTTTGAAAAGATGGAAGATGAGAAGGGAAGAAGGAGAGAAAGCAGGAAAGGAGGGAGAGAAAGAGATTTAGCAAGAACAAAGACTTTCAAATTGGTGGGGTTTTTTTTAGCTTTGTACAAATGTACAAAATATACATTTTAAAGCTGCATATGGTATCCTATACCATTTCAGTATAGATTTTATAAATTCAGAATATAACTATTTCATCTATTTCATCATCATTACATTTTTAAAGGGCCAGCTAGATGGTGAGGGGGCAACTTGGTGTCTCAGTGAATATAATGCTTGACAGTCAGAATCCCAAATGGAATCAAGGGAGTCACTTCTGACTGAAAACCATTGAATAACAAAATGTTTTTTTTTTTTAAACTCTACCTAGTGTAGTCTCATCTTATCTTTCTAGTTTCATTGAATGTTATTTCCAATCCCACACTCTGGTGTAGAAAAATTGGCCTTTTATCTCAGAAACAAGAACAACAATATACAAACACACACTCTTCTGTCTAACTCACAAAGGTCACTCAATCTCCTACCTCTAGGCCTTTTTATTGGCTGTTCCACAGGCCTCCAATGGACAGCTTCCTCATATTTTCTTCAGAGTCACCCTCTTCCTTAAGACGCAGCTAAGCACTATTTTCTGCATGAGGCAATTTCCTTTCAAGATCCCTCAAATATTATTGATCTCCCTCCTAAAATACCTGATATGTAGCTACTGTGTGTGTGTGTGTGTGTGTGTGTGTGTGTGTGTGTGCAGTTTATATTTTTATATGTAGTTTTCTTTCTCCTTGGAGATATACCTTGGAGTTTTGGGGGTGATTTCTTTGTACTTTTGTTCTTAGTCCATAACTCACAGATGAGACTTACTAAATGCTTTGGTAGTATCAATGCTAAGACTTGACCTTCTTAGGGTCAGACTTATGAGTCTTTATCCTCATATTTTGAATTATACTGTGTTCTCCACAAGAAAACATCCCATCAAGAACTAAGCTCAGAAAGATGAAAAAATGTTTCAAGGAAAATGAGATATATAATTCAGCTTTCCTTCTGTACTGATCCTTATCTTCTTCATATTGGTATTCTTTCACTTGCTTTCCAGAAAAAAAAACAAAAACAGAAAGAAAACTTCCCAGGCTGGGAGTGGAGCACTAAGAAATTCCCTGACATTTCAAAATGTTGATTGTAGATGACACCTTTTTTTTTCCCATTCAGAAAGATAGTAGGACAAACCTTTTATGTCATGGTGATTATTTGAGGGTCTACAAAGCCTAGCTGAGATTTAAAAAGAAAAAAAGTGGAATCCCATCTTCTCATTTTCTAAGTCCTTTTCTGTATTTTTGACTGAACATCGTGGGCGTCTTTGAGACAAGTCAAAGGACAGAAGGCCTGGGGAGCTGCACAGCTGCAACAAAGAGGAGACAAAACCATTTGTGGATCTTTGTAGCTGAAGCATGTTCCAGCTGTGAGGCAGCATTTTTCAAAGTCCTTCCTAGGGGATTGACATATTTGCCATGGGGACCTTGTGTCTCACAAGGCAGTCAGCTGCCTGAGCAAAGCAAAGGTATT
Organism: Antechinus flavipes; assembly: GCF_016432865.1. Lineage (NCBI taxonomy): Eukaryota > Metazoa > Chordata > Mammalia > Dasyuromorphia > Dasyuridae > Antechinus > Antechinus flavipes. The sequence continues at coordinate 4,534,206 of NC_067400.1, read as the reverse complement.
TCAAAGGCTGATATCTTCCCTTTAGGGAAATGTCAGTTTCTCCTAGAGCTCTCATGCCAGAACTCAGCAGTCAGGAATCATTTTTCAAATGTGATTTTAGAATTCATCATCTTGCAAGAGTGACAGCTGGATTGAACATTCCCAAAGAAATGGGATGTGTTTTTCTACAACAGAGAAAGAACATATGGTCCCTTGAAAATGAGACTTCAGCAATGAAATGATGATTTTGTCAGGCTTTGTTTGTTTCGGTGCACAATAAATGGGTGCCAGACATGAGCACCAAGAACCTGCCACCGGTGACACAATCACTATGATCTAGAGGCATTTTTTGGCAGGGTGTTTTCTAGAGCACTAAGTTTTATATTCATGTTTCTAGAAAATCAGGCATAAACAAACAAATTTACAGCTAGGAAAATTGGACCTACATTTTATTTATAGTCTCAGGATAGTCAGAAAAAATGTAGTTAAAACATGTGAATATATGAATGGATTTTAGCTTTTTAAATTAAATATGTTAGTAGGGTAGTACCTCCTCTAAACTTCCCTTCCTTAGTGAAACACCCCATGGTGATGCAAGAAAATCACAAAGAGGATTGACACCCCAGTAAAAGAGGCACAAAAAAGATTAAACGCCTTTAAAAATAGCCTAAATGTAAAACAGGCCAAAAAATACTAAAGAAAAACATTCCTTTATAAAGTTAAAAAAAAAGAACAAGTAGAAAAGGAGGTACAAAATTTCACTAAATAAAAACTTCTTAAGAAAAGGAATAGGTCAAATGAAAAAAAGAGAGAGAGAGGGATGGGATATTTCAGTGAAAAAAATAATTCCTTAAAAACGTAAGATTAGGCAAATGGAAGCTAATGAGTCCATGAGACATCAAGAAACAATAAAACAGTGTGAAAAGAATAAAAAAAAAACTAAATATGAAATATCTCATCAAGAAAACAGCTAACTTGGAAAATATATCAAATAGAGGTAATTTAAGAATTAGTCTTATATATAGAAATTGAACATAATGGAGAAAAAGGGGAAAAGGTTATAAGAGAAAGAATGGGAATATTTTAAAAGAGGGACAGGTTAAGGGAGGTAGCAGTTAGAAACAAAATTGATTTTTGAGGAGGAAGGGCATAAAAAGAGAGATGAAATGAAAAAAAATGAATAAAGGGAAAATCAGTAATCATAACTGTGAATAAGGAGATGAGTTCATTTCTCAAAGATAAGTGGATAGCAGAATGTATCTGAAACCAGAATTCAAAAATATGTTGTTTACAATACATATTCTTAAAACAGAAAAACACAGAGAGCTCAAGAAAATGGCAAGAGCAGAATCTAATAAGCCTCATTTAAAAAGGAAGCTAAGTGACATGTGAATAGAAAGCCAAGCCAGAAGTAAGGAGGACTTCAGTCAAATCCAGCCTCAGAAACATATTAATTGTATAACACTGAGCAAAGTCATTTAATCTCTTAATCCATGGGAGCAGGATATGACAAACCATTCCACTTTCTTTTCCAAGAAAATCCCATAGATGGCATCACATAAGAAATCACAAAGAATCAGACACGACTGAGTGACAACAAATAAAAAATATTTTTTCTAGAAGGGTTTTTTAACATGCAATACAGCTAGTAAAAATTATTAGAGAGCTACTTAAAAGTTTTATTTTGGATGCTCTCAAAACATTAAGCAATTATTTGAAGAAATAAGCTTAATGTCATGTTCTAAGTTTGATTTTTTATTATTTTTGTTCATTTATGTTAGCTAGATTTTTATTCTAGAAATCTATATTTAAGTAATGGGATTTTAATATTTAGATTTTATCTTTTAATAAATAAATATATAAAAGGTACAAAACCAGAAGTCAAGCTCCTTCAATCAGAAGATGTTCTGTACCCAACTATAGAAGAGCAGAGGACAATTATAAGTAAATACAGAACTAATAAAGCAGTTGGGTCAAACACCAAATGAAGTTCAGCAACTGATGTGTCTAATGATGAAAAGAAAGTCTAATACATAATGATCAATATTACATAGGAACCTGGAAAGTAAGATTGATGAAGCAAGTTAAATTGGATGTGGCCAAAAAGGAGATAGAAAGATTAAATATCAACATGTTGGATGGGAAGTTAAATGAATGAGAAAAGAAGGTTTAATTCAAGTGACCATTACATATACTACAGTAAATAAAAATATCTAGGAAAAAACTAGTAGTGCTCATACTTGATGAAAAGTTGAAAAAAGAAGAGTAAAATCTCAAAAATGACAGAATGATATCTGTTCAAATCCAAGCCAAATCATTCAATATCATTTTAATATGATTCTATGCTCCAATCACTTGCCAAAGAGGCCAAGTTGATCAGTTATATGGAAATTTATATCTTCTAGAAATAACATGCACATACACATGCACAATTTCACATTCATCATAGGGAATGGAATGCTAAAGTAGAAAATCAAAAGGTAGAATAACAGAAGGAATACACAATAAAACAGGGCAAAGACTAATTGAGTTCTGTCAAGCTAGTTATCTGGTCAATGAAAATATTTTTTTTTCTTTTTTAACTTCATTTTTAAAATGTAATTTTTAATTTATGGATTAAAACAAGCATTTCCAAAAAAAAAACCACAATAAAAAAGATAATTGCACATAAAATGCAAATCTACTCTGTACAACTTGTTATTCCTTTCAAATATATAACAAAGTTATCATTTAGATATCTTTTTTCATCCCTCCCTTCCTGCCTTAGAGATGGCTATCACACAAATAGTCATATTTACATAAATTTATTCTATACGTATTCCTATTTATTATCAGTTCTTTCTGTAGATGAAGATAGTGCTTTTTGCTTAAGTCTTTTAAAGTTATTTTGGGTCTGATAATCAAAATAACTTATTCTCTCCAAGTTTTTTTTTTCCCCTTAAAACAATATTGTCGTTGCTAAATACAATGTTCTTTTGATTCTGCTCATTTCACTCTTTATTATTTCCTATTATTTCCATGTTTTTCTAAAACAATGGAGCTCATCATTTCTTATAGCACAACAGAATTCCAACTCAAGCAAACTCTTTAAGAAAGATTTTAAATCACCAATAATCACATCTGATTTGGTTACTGATCTAGAGCCAGATTCCTGAAGAATAATCAAGTGGTCTAAGGAAGTCTTGCTAACAATATGCCTAATAGAGGAGATGCAATCACAGATGAGCTATTTAAAATCCTAAAAGAAAATGTCCATTAAAATGCTGCACTCAATATAGTAGCATATTTGGAAAACTCAGCAGTGGCCATTTATTGGGAAAGATCCTAAAGAATCCTAAAAAATTACAATCCTAAAGAAAAGCAAAATCAAACTGTTTAAATTACTGAACATTTACATTAATTTGACAAGCCAGAAAGGTTGTGCTTAAGATTCTGCAAGCTAGAATTTTGATATCTCCAATTTATCTTGTATGTAACTTTTTGTACATAGTTGTTAACATATTGTCTCTCCCATTATGTCTTTTATGTTTCTTTGTTTCCCTTGGCACATACTATTTCCTTAATAAATTCTTGTTCGCTTAGTGAACAAGCTTTCAATTTCCCAAGACTTTGCTCAACTCCATCCCTAGTTAGCACTGTTTCATCTCTCCTTCTGACATATAAAGAACAAATGTTACTTATGGACAAAATAGTGGATTTTAAAACAAATATTTATTAAATGCCTACTATGTGCCAGACAGATATTAACTCTCTTAGATAGTATTTATTTTGTCTTTACAACAATCCTGGGAGATGGGGTGATTATTTGTCTTTCAACTAAGAAAACCAAAACAGAAAAAAAAAAGGTTAAATTACTAGTCCAGCATACAACTAGTAAGTGGCTAGTACTGGTTTTGAATTCCAGTTTTCCTGACTACAACCACAGCACTCTGCACACTTTTGCTTACCTGCCTATAATATTATTATCTCCCTGCCTTTAGTGTTCTTTCTGCTTCACTTTCCAGACTTCATCTTCTTTCCTCTTTCAGGTACTCAATATTTTTTTTTAGGTAATCCATCCAAATTCACCTAGACCAATATATTCACTCTATACTTGGTTCTCCATTTTCCCATCATCCAAACATCCTGTAATTGTGCCAATTCATAGGCTGTTGCGTTATTGAGAAAACAACAACAACTTTTAGATAATGGAAATTGAAATTAAATTGGGGCATAACAGAGAAAACAAAACATGGAAAATAGTGTCACCTTTACTATTTGCTCTCTTTGTGACCTTAGGAAAAACAGTTAACCCACTCACATTTCATTTTATTTCTCAGTAAGAGTAGATTAAACAATATCTGAGGTCTTTTTCAGTGGAAACAGACAGACAAACCAATAGTCAGAGAGATGGGTGGATGGATGGGGGGTAGAATAGATTGATAAATAGATAGGCAGACAGACAAAATTGGTATTTATATCTGTCAATTATCAGGTAAAGTGGGTATGTGGGTATGATTGGGAAAAGCAATGAGAAAAATACTACTGCCCATAGAAAGAGAAATGAAGAAAAGAATTCTAGGGAGAAAACACTAGATAAAACACAATGAGAAGAGCATAAGTAAAAAAAAAGAAAAGAAAAGAAAAGAAAAGAAAAAAGATCGATGTGAAATGTAAGGTCCCTGAAGGAAACAACATTTTCATTTCTATATTTATATTTGTAGTACCCAGCATATTGCTTGATATTAGGGAGGCCCTTTAAAAATGTTTGCTAAATTAAATGGAATTAAAGAAGTGTCATAAATAGCAAAACACACACACACCCACACACACACCCACACACACACACACACACACACACACACACACACTTCATTTCCAAAATAAAGGGAGCAAAGTGTTAAAGAATAAACAGTCAGTCAAGTTAAATGTGACAGAGAATACATGGAGTCTGAAAAGAGACTTTTTAATTTGATGGTTAGCAAAACACTGATGCTTCTGGAAATAAAGAACTTCTAGATTGATGTGTGTGTGTGTGGGCGTGGGTGGGTGGGTGGGTGTGGGTGTGGGTGTGTACATGTGTGTTTGTCAAATTATATTTTAAGGGACTGAAAATAAACAGGTAGCTGAAAAGAGAGAGAGGAAGTATCCTATGCAGATAAGTTTGATGAAGTTTACTCATGAAGCATACTAACATTTGCCCTATTAAAAGATAATATAATAATAACTGACATTGAAAATATATAACACATCTGGTGTATTGTATACATTTTATGCACTTCTGGGTATCAAAACAATCCTATGAAGGTTGATTACATTATTTGAATTTTATAGAAGAGGATACTAAGTCAAAATTAAACAGATTGGAAAATTAGAAGAATGATTTGAATCAATGTCTTCCTGACCATGTCCAGCATTATACTCTTTCAAACAAAGTTGTCAATTAATTTTTTTTGTCAAATTACCTTCAAATGAATCGAAGAGAAATATTTAATTTTTTGATGGAGAATTCATGTGATTGTACAACATCATTATAAGGTAATTTCAGCCAATCAACAAACACATATTAAGAGGTTACTTTATATGACACACTGTCTTAAATAAAGAAATAATCTGCAGAAAGACAGTCTCTGATTTCAAGAAGTTCACAATCTAAAAAGAGATTACTTACAAAAGGAAAATGAAAAAAAAAAGTTGGTATGGGCAAGCAAGGTACATGAGGCTGGACATGATGGAAAAAGGCAAAAGATTATAGTTGTGTAGAAAGTGAAGAGATGATTTGCCTGTCTACTCTTCAGAAATGAAAGTTCTGAGAGTGATTCTATGCCCCTTTCTCCAGAGGGGCTCTAGGAATAAATGACTGAAGTTGTAACTAGATATTTTCACAAACCAAAGAGAAAACTGATTATCCATAAGTGGGCTTTCTTAGCAGACTCCATAGTTGCCAAATATCCACCTGCTTACATGTAAGATTGACCTTTTAAATCATGAAGACATTATGACAATATTTTTAGCAATACGGATGAGTAAGAGATGTATGGGAATTCTCTCCTTCTCAGAGAAATCCCTGTAAAATTGATTTTTCTCTTGAACATCAGGGGTCATTTCCTGCCTCTTTTTTTTCTTTTAATCTTCCTTGAATCTATCCAATTATCTCTCTCCTTACCACCTCATACTCTTCTTTATTGTTTTGCCATTCAATGGTTTAATACTATTAAGATTTTCAATCATCATGAGTCTGAACTCAGTCATGTTCAATTAAATAAGTACTGAGTATGAAATTAAGGCTCTGAGAACTGTAACTAGGACATAGCAATTGAAGCCTGTCCCAGGACAAAGGAAATTTGGGGGTAGGGACAGAAGTGCAAAAAAATAAGCTTATCACTTAATTAACAAGAATAATTCATAATAATAAGCTATGCAGTTAAGTGATTCCTTCTTCACTGTCCCTAAGCCTCAGGTACATGTTGTCATGTGGACCCTTTCTGGATAGTCCAGAGCTTTTCGCCAAAACTTTCTGGTCCTGCTGTCTACAGAATTATCCAGTTTTCCCTGTATTTCTCACCTTAATTTATCTTTGGAAAGTTAATTTGAGATATGTTTTATGCTTCTTGCCCTCAGATCACTTAATGAAGCTCAGTTAAAGCAATAAGATCACTCATTATAGCTTGGAGATGAACCCCATCCCTTAAGCATCATGGATTCTGGGCTTCCAGGCTTCACAGACTTTCTCTATAGTCATTCTTTCAAAGCCCTACATCAAGAAACAATTTTAATTCACATTCACATGAAGCAAACATACAATATTAAAACTTATCCTTGAGATGGGTATGGTTCATTTTAAGCATAATCCACTCAAAGCTTAAAGAAGATTATTGGATTCAGACAAGGGTGGTTTTTGTTTGTTTAATTCCCTCCCCCCACTACAGGATACATACATAACTAAATTCTTGTGAAATAGATATACATTAATAAAATTTAATGCATTGAGTCAGTAAGAAAAAGTAGGTTTCCCCTCAAATTTAATTAGTCTCCATAATTAGAAATGTTTCTTTAAAGAGAGAACATATTCAATTCATATCTCAGACATATAATGCAGGTTATATTTTGCTGACAGACACCAAAACCAACCGTGCATAGCTAACACTCAGAGATATATTAATTACCTCACTTAATGAGCATGTACACAGACATCAATAACTATGCTCCACAGAGAATGCCTGAGCACCAAAAAAAAAAAAAATCCCTTTATTAAGATGCCATTTCTCCAGCTGAATTCCTGCTTCAGTTACATGCAGCTAAGGATGTACCAGGAAGCATGAGCCAGGTTGAGGGAAAAGGGAATTGTTTTAAAGACAGAACATTTTTAAGTAAGGATGAGTTTATAGTGTCACTCTTCCATATCTATACCCTTCCCATCTATCTCTCTATCTATCCAATCATCTATCTATCTATCTATCCATCCATCTATCTCTCAATTTTTCATTTTCTCAGTGTACACTCAGTGCTTCCAAGTTAAAGGAAATGTACTGCTTCAAAACACTGCTCTGCTTCTGTCAGTTCTCCTGTTTCATTTTCGAATGGAATCTGTGTTGTGGCTTAGATCTCAATGTCAAGACTGTAGGCACCTAGTTCAATTTCTCCCTTCCTTCTGACCTTGGAGAAGAGACTCAAGCTATCTAGTGAGACCTCTGATGACCTCCTTCACAAATCAAAGTTCTTGTGCTGATATCCATCCTAGACTATTTCAAAAGCCACTGCATCTCTGCTCTTTGTCAAAGCTCATTCTTCTCCCATAAATTTTGTCACATCATCTCCTGCCTCCTCCAACTATGTAACCTTTCCTCAATGATCATCCTCTTCTTTTTTTTTTCTTTCACCTTCAGTTTTCCTCCATGTCTATTTCTATCTTTTTTCGGTCTCATCTCTCTTTCTCTCTTACATATATGTGTATGCATTCACTTTCTCTCCATTAAAAAAATCAATTACTTCTTTTCTATGCAATCAGATTACTCTTTTCTCTCCTCTTCACCATCATATTTCAGACTTTTGGGGAAAATCATCTATATTCCCTGAATGAGCTGTTATTACACATTTATCCCATTGAATTTTCCCCACAATGTGGCCAAGTAGCCACAGTCGCTAGATCCAGTTTCTTTTACTCAGTCATCATTCTGTTTTGTCACTTGGTCTATTATTCCTTACTTTCTATTATATGCTACTTTCTATATTCTTATGGTACTTATAATAAATCACTCTGAATCTCCAATGAATTCCTACCTTTTTCTTTTACCCCTTTTTTCTTTGTCATTTTCCTTTACTTGCTCTTCTCTTGTGTTCTATACTTGCTCCATGCTAACTCTTGGAGATTTCATTTAGTATGAGGTTTTCAGCTGTCATATTTACATGATTGGATCCAAGACTTAAGATCTTCTGCCAAAAAAAAAACTGTTTGTGGCAGTCCTTTTTGTAGTGGCAAGAAACTGGAAAGTGAATGGCTGCCCATCAGCTGGAAAATGGCCAAATAAGTTATGGTATATGAATGGTATAGAATATTATTGTTCTATAAGAAATGACCAGCAGGATGATTTCAGAGAGGCATGGAGAGACTTACATGAACTGATGCTAAGGGAAATGTGCAGAATCAGGAGATCATTATACACTGCAACAGCAATATTATACGGTGATCAATTCTGATGGATCTGACTCTTTCCAACAATGAGATAGATGACTAAGGCCAGTTCTTGTGATGAAAAGAACCATCTAGACCCAGGGAGAACTGTGGAAACTGAATGTGGATCACAACATAGCATTTTCACTCTTTTTGTTGTTGTTTGCTTGCATTTTGTTTTCTTACTCATTTTTCTCCCTTTTCATCAGATTTTTCTTATACAGCAAGATATTTATATAAATATATTTACATATATTGAATTTAACATATATATTTGACATGTATAACATATATTGGATTACTTGCTATCTGGGAGAGAGGGAAATTGGGAAGATAGAGTTTTTCAAGGGTAAATGTTTATTTTTTTTAATTAAAACTTTTTTTATTTTTCAAAACATATGCAGGGGCAATTCTCTAACATTAGCCCTGGCAAAACCTTGTGTTCCATTTTTTTTCCCTCTCTTCTCTCATGCCCTCCCCTAGATGGCAAGTAGTACAATATAGTAAACATGGTAGAAATATGTTAAATCCAATATATGCATACATATTTATACAATTATTGTGCTGCACAAGAAAAATCAACTCAAACCAGTAAACCAGAAGAAGGAGAAGAAGAAGAAGAAGAAAATGCAAACAAGCAACAATGAAAAGAGTGAAAATGTTATGTTATGAAACATATTCAGTTGCCTCAATGTAAATGGCTTTCTTTGTCAGTGAACATTTGGAATTTATTTGAATCATCTCGTTGTTGAAGAGAACCATGTCCATCAGAATTGATCATCTTATAGTCTTGTTGTTGCCATGTATAATGATCTCTAGTACTACTCATTTCACTCAGCATCAGTTCCTGTAAGTCTCTCTAGGCCTCTCTGAAATCATCCTGCTGGTTGTTTCTTACAGAACAATAATATTCCATTACATTCATAGGCCATACTTTATATAGCTACTCTCCAACTGATGGGCATCCATTCCAGTTTCATTTTCTTGCCATTACAAAGAGGACTGCCACAAACACTTTTACACATGTGGGTCCCTTTCCCTCCAGTAAGATCTCTTTGGATATAAACCCAGCAGAAACACTGATGGGTCAAAGGGTATGCACAGTTTGATAACTTTTTGAGCATAGTTCCAAATTGCTCTTCAGAATGGTTGAATCTATTCATAGTTCCACCAACATGTATCAGTGTCCCAGCTTTCCCACATCTTCTCCAACATTCATCATTATCTTTTCCTGTCCTCTTAGCCAACCTGACTGATGTGTAGTGGTAACAAAGAATTGTCTTAATTTGGATTTCTCTGATTAATAGTGATTTGGAGCACTTCTTCATATGACTAGAAATCGTTTCAACTTCTTCATCTGAAAATGGTCTGTTCATATCTTTGACCATTTATCAATTGGAGAATGGCTTGAATACTTAAAAATTTGAATCAATTCTCTATATATTTTAGAAATTTAGAAATGAAGCCTTTATCAGAACCTTTGAATGTAAAAATGCTTTCCCAGTTTATTGCTTCCGTTCTAATCTTATTTGCATTAGTTTTGTTTGTATAAAAACTTTTTAACTTAATATAATCAAAATTATCTATTTTGTGATCAATAATGATCTCTAGCTCTTCTTTGGTAACAAATCCCTTTCTCCTCCACAGATCTAAGTGGTAAACGATCCTATGTTCTTCTGATTTGTTTATAATATAAGTCTTTATGTCTATAGCATGAAACCATTTCAACCTTATCTTGGCATATGGTTTCTGCTATACTAATTTCCAATTTTCCCAGCAGTTTTTTATCAAATAGTGAATTTTTATCCCAAAAGCTGGGGTCTTTGGATGTGTCAAATATTAGATTGCTATAGTCATTGACTATTTGCAAGGGTCAATGTTAAAAATTTATCAATCTATATGCTTTGAAAATAAAAATCTTTAATAAAAAAGAGCCAAAAAATAAAGAAAGTAGCTTTTCCATGATAAAAAAAAAATCTGTCAAATCTTCCTCACCCCATCGAAGTTCCTGATTTATATTTCCAAGATTTTTCCTGGCATCTTTATATTAAATTAAATTAAAATATTACAATTTATGTTAAAACTGTGCATGAATTCAACTACATCATGCCCTAACATTAACTTGTCATGTTTACATTTAACCCAGGTGCTCTTCTTTATAGTCCTGTTTCTGTAAGACCATCATTCACTTAGATCCTAATACTAAGAATGCTAGTATCATAGCATACTCTTTTGCCCTTATTCTAAAATCAAATAAGCTACCCATTCTTGTAAATTCCATCCATAAAATATCTCCCATGTCTGTCTTCTCCTTTGCATTCCTATTGTTATTAATCTAAACTATTATATCATTACCTCTTTATTTAAAAATTTCAATTCAACAAATCACTCTATTAGGTTTTGGAATAAAAATATACAAAAAATTCTTGATCACAGAACTTCTATTCTTTGGAGGGAAACACATTAAATCAGATAAACAATTGTAAGATAAGGTTAAGAAAGAGAGAGCATCAACTAAGAGGAAGCTCTCAATTGTTAGAGATGGAGATGAAGAGGAAATAATTACAGATGGGAAAGACCAAGGTGGAAATTTAGTATTGTGATCTAGAAGACTGAGATGGGAACTAGATGTGGAATATCTAGACACTGGAAAATATTGACAATATTTGAAAATATTGGAAACTAAGGAGAGGCCGTTTTATTTGAAAAATAATAAGGGACTACTTTTTTATGGGAGCAGTGATATAATCAGATAGAATGAACTTCCATGCATTTACTCGCTCCTTCAACTAACCCCCTCTTCATTTTGCCAAATTGACACACAGACATAATCTCTGCATGCCATTGCTCAGAAGCCCTCCATATTTCCCTTTTGTCTATTAAATAAAATCCATAACCTATAGTTTTATGAAGGCTATTCAATGTAAAATGGATAATTTTGATTACATTAAACTAAAAAGTTTTTGTAGAAACAAAATAAATGCAGATAAAATTAGAAGGGAAGCAGTAAACTGGGGGAAAATTTACATCCAAGGATTCTGATGCAGGTCTCATTTCTAAAATATATGGATAATTGACTCAAATTTATAAGAATACAAACCATTCTCCAGTTGATCAAAGGATAAAAATAGAAGATTTTCTAGTGAAGAAATTAAAACCATTTCAAATTATATTTTATAATGTTTTAAATCACTATTGGTCAGAGGAATGCAAATTAAGACAACTCTGAGGTACCACCTCACACCCTCCAGATTGGCTAAGATGACAGATAATAATGATCAATGTTAGAGAGGATGTTGGAAAACTGAGAGAATTATACATTATTAGAGGAGTTGTGAACAGATTCAACCATTCTGGAGAGCAATCTGAAACTATACCAAAAGGTCTATAAAACTGTGCATGCTTTTTGATCCAGCAGGGTCTCTGCTGTACTTGTATCCCAAAGAGATTATAAAAAAAAGGGGAAAGGACCCACATGTGCAAAAATATTTGTAGCAGCTCTTTTTGTAATGACAAGGAACTGGAAACTGAGTGGATGCTTATCAGTTGGAGAATGGCTGAATAAGTTATGGAATGTGAATGTTATGGGATGTGATTGTTCCAGTAGAAATGATCAGGAGGATGATTTCAGAAAAAAACTTAGAGAGACTTACATAAGCTGATGCCAAATGAAATGAGTAGAACCAAGAGAATATTGTACACAGCAACAAGATTATATGATGATTAATTCTGTTGGACATGGCTCTTTTCAACAGTGAGGTGATTAAGGCTAGTTTGAATGGTCTTGTGATAGAGAGAGTTATTTGTATTGAGAGAGAGAGCACTGTGGAGACAGAGTGTGGATTACAACATGGCATTTTCATTTTTGTTGTTATTGTTTTTTGGATTTCTTTCCCATTTATTTTCCTTTTTGATAAGATTTTTCTTGTGCAGCATGATAATTGTGGAAATATGTATAGAAGTATTGTGCACATTTAATATATATTGAATCACTTGCCATCTAGGGGAGAGGATAGAGGGAAGGGAGGGAGATAAAAATTTGGAACACAAGGTTTGGCAATAATGATTGTTGAAAACTATGCATGTGTTTTGAAAATAAAAATCTTTTTTAAAAACTATGAAGGCTATTCAATTTAGAGTTGGCAAATTTAGGTTCAAATAATGATTTTGCTACTTCAGATGTAACCTTGGGTGTCACTACTTCCTTTCGGAATTGTAGTTTCTCTCTCTCTCTCTCTCTCTCTCTCTCTCTCTCTCTCTCTCTCTGTCTTTTATTAATAGCTTTTTATTTTCAAAATATATGCAAAGATACTTTTTAATATTCATCTTTGCAAAACATTGTGTTCCACTTTTTTTCTTCCTCCCTTTCCCCCATCTCATCCCCTAGAAATCCAGGAATCTAATATATGTTAAATATGTGCATGAATTCTATTTTATTTCCTGTCACTGAGAGAGCTGCACCAGGTGATGACCTCAGATGTCTCCTCTAGCTCAAAATCCACAGATCCTCTTTTAAGTCATCTCTCACATTACATATTTTAAAAAAATAAAGAATTGAAATTCTATCCAGATTCTACTGCTATTCTATCCATAAGTCATATAAACTTAGGGATGTTTTCTCTAGCAATTAGTAGATGGCATGATATTGGACTTCCACAGTCAGCATATGATATAGTTACGAGGCCACCCAGATTATATCATATTACATATGTGGTATCACAAGATCCCTGTCCTAAAATGTCTGGCAACTACACCTGGCAACTACATAAATGAAGAGGTTTGAATGGTCTTTTGATAGAGAGAGCTATTTGTACCCAGAGAGAGGACTATGGGGACTAAGTGTGGATCACAACATGGTATTTTCATTTTTGTTGTTTTTTGCTTGCATTTTGTTTCCTTTCCCATTTATTTTCTTTTTTTGTATTTTAGATAGGCAGTAAGAAAGATGAGGAAACTGGTTGAAACATGATTTTTCATCTTCACCTAGAATCCAATAGAAGTTTCATTGTAGAAATTTAAATTCTTTCTGAAATATATGAGGGATTCAATGAGAAGTTGTAGTGCCAATAGATCAGGAATTCAATCCAAATTCATATGCAAAGCAAAGATGCCATCTTCAATAAGTTGACAAGAGTCCAGTGTTGGGGAACTAGTGCCTCTTAAAAGAAACCCATTTCAAACTGCAATTGACATAATGGTTTGAAATACTTTGTTAGTGTAACCAATGTATAAGAGGCTCTTCCATAGACACAAATTATGTATGACAACTTAGGGATGGAGTTTCTCTTTCTCTATTCAAGATAAGTAGGAATGTATATACATACCCCTATGCTCAGGGTATTCAGAGAGATGCTCTACTTACAGCTTAAAAATTTGAATTAAAATTTTTAAAGAAATTGAATATAAATCATGGAAGGGGCAAATATTGGTCATAGGGATATATGAAGATCCTGAGATTAAGTCCCTGGCATTGTAAGAGCAGTATTAAGGCTTTATACATCATTTGCTTTATTTCATTTGATTCCATATTACAAGCCTGGTGTGTAGATACATCATGAGTTAGCAGTGCTAGCTTCAACAAGCGTTTGTGTCTTGGACTAGATGGTTGCTGAAGTCTCTGTCAATATATGAGTTCATGATTCATTTATTATTTACATTAAACAATTGAGGAAACTGATGTAGACAGTGAAGTTAAGTGACTTGCTCAGTGTCACACTTATAGTGTCACAAGTGGGTTTGTGAATCCATATCTCTTCTGACTCCAATACCATTGTTCTACCCATTTCACAACACTGCTTTTATGCCTCAAATATAAAGATTCTGTAAGGAAGAAGAATTCTTTGAAGTTATGTGTTCAGTGTGAGAAAAGGAAACAAAATCAAAACAAACATTCTTTCTACTTTAAAAAAAGCATTTCCTTCATCCTCTCTTAATGCTCACCAATCTCAAACTACCTGCAATCTTCTCCAGAGTTTGATCAATTTCTGCAGTATTTACAAATCTCATGCTCATCCCTGGGTATCTCTTGGGTCAGGCACTTGATTTCCCCTTGACAACTGTGAGCTGGAGCTCTACTTGGAGCAGGTGCTGATTTAAATTGGTACAGGAAATTTCCTCACCAAAATGTCTTTATAAGAATGAAATCACAGTTATGATACCAAGGAATAGATAAATAAATTATAATAAGTAAGCAATAGGAAAAGAAAAAAAAAAATCCTTCAACCTTCATTTCACTTAACTCAAGATTACAGCTAGCTCTTTGTGATTATCATTCATTGCTCCTAGCTGTATCTCTAGTAACCAATCTCATCTCTTTTGCACGGGAGAACCTTTAAAAGACTTCAACTAGACAGTTAATCAGCCAGTCAATCAACAAACATATAAAAAGTATCTACTATGTGTTAGACCCTGGACTAAGTGTTTGGGCTGCAAACCCACACACATATTTATGTTCGGTGTGTGTGTGTGTGTGTGTGTATGTGTGTGTGTGTTTTGCATGTCAATAACTGCCCTTAAGGAACAAATTATATTTTATGGAGAGACATCATCCCCACCACATCTATCTTTTTTTTTTTTTTTTACAAAAAACATACCAAAACTTATGGGATGCAGTCAAAGTAGTTCTTAGGGGGAAATTTTATATCTTTAAATAGCTACATGAATAAAATAGAGAAAGAGGATATCAATGAATTGGACATACAACTAAAAAGGCTATGAAAAAAATTAAAAATTCCAATTAAATACCAAATTAAAATTAAATTAATTAAAATTAAAACCAAAATATGATTTGGACATAAAAGATGATACCATAAGGAAAGATGTATAAAATTGTAAATTAAAAAAAAATTACTGAATTAACAAATAAAAGTAAGGGTTGGCTTTATGAAAAACAAAACAACAAAAGAGATTAAATCTTTGGTTAATTTAATTAGAAAAAAAATCACTAGCATCAAAAATGAAAAGGGTAAACATACTACCAATAACAAAGAAATTAAAGCAGTAATTAGGAGTTATTTTGCCAAATTGTATGGGAGGAAGTCTTACAATCTAACCAATTGGATGAATATTTACAAAAATGTAAATTGCCCAGATTAACAGAAGAGGAAATAAATTAAATAGTCCAATTTTAGAAAAGAAAAGAAAATGAACAAACCATTAACAAACTCCCTAAGAATAAATCTCCAGGACCAGATGAATTCACAAATGAATTTGACCAAACATTGAAAGAACAATTAATTCCAATGCTATGTAAACTATTTGGAAAAATAGGTAAAGTAGAACTGCCAAATTCTTTCTGTGAAACAATTTTGGTTATATTACCTAAACTAGGAAGCACCAAAATAGAAAAAGAAAATTATAAATCAATCACTCTAATGAATATCGATGCAAAAAAAAAAAAATTAGCAAAGCAATTAAAACCAATTATCAGTAGAATAATACACTATGACAAAGTGGGATTTATACTAGGAATGCAGGATTGATTCAATATCAGGAAAGCTATTTCCAAAATCGACCATATTAATAACATAACCAACAGAAATTATATGATAATCTTAATAGGTGCAGAAAATGCTTTTGTAGCTTACAGCACCATCCATTCTTATTAAAAACACTAGAGGGCATATGGATGAAGGAAGCTTTCCTTAAAATAATAAGTAGTATTTATCTAAAACCAATAAGCATCATTTATAATGTAGAGAAGCTGGATGCATTTCCAGTAAGATCAGAAGTGAAAGAATGATGTCCATTATCACCACTATTATTCAACATTGTACTTGAAATGTTGGGTTTAGCAATAAGAAAGGAAAAAAAAAAGAAGTTAAAGGAATTAGAATAGATAATAAGGAAATAAAACTATCACTCTTTATAGATGACATGATAGTATACTTAGACAATCCTAGAAAAACATCCAAATATATATTGGAAAAAATAACAGCTTTAGCAAACCTATACAAATCATCAATATTTCTATATATTACTGACAGAGCCCATCTTGCAGACTTACCTGCCAAGACAAACCCAAGAACCATATGACCACAATTATAAAACACTTCTGACACAATTAAAGTCAGATCTAAAATATTGGAAAAAATATAAAATGCTCATGTGTAGGTCAAACTAAAGAATAAAAATGACAGAATTAATCTACTTTTTAAATGCCATACAAATCAAACTGCCAAAAATTTATTTTATAGAAATAGAAAAAAAATAACAAAATTCATCTGGAAGAACAAAAGGTCAATAACATCAAGGGAATTAATGAAAAAAAAAAATACAACCAATGGTGGCTTAGGAGTACCAAACCCAAAGCTATATTTAACAAATAGTGGTGTGTTAGTGGAGTAGATTAGATACACAGGATACAATAATCAAGACTTATATTGACCTAGTATTTGATAAACTCCCAAACTCCTGCTTCTGAAATAAGAACTCATTGTTTGAAAAAAAAATGCTGAGAGAAAGAGAAATGTCAGAAACTCAGCATAGACTTACATCTCACAACCCATAACAACAACAACAACAACAATAACAACAACAACAGAAGGCATAATGGGTACATGATTTGGGCATAAAGGATGATACCATAAACAAATTATGAGAATAAGGGATAATTTGCTTCTCGGATCTTTGGTGAAAGGAGGAATTTATGACCAAAGAAGAACTAGAAAATATTTTGAAAGGAAAAATGGATAACCTTGATTACATTAAATTAGAAAGGTTTTACACACACACACAAAAAGAAACAACAGAAATAAGATTAATAGGGAAGGTCAAAGCTGGGAAAAAATCTTTATAGTTGGTGTTTCTGATAAAAAGTCTCATTTCTAAAATATATAAAGAACTCTGTCAAATTTATAAGAATACAAGTTTTTCCCCAATTGATAAATAGTCAAAGGGAAAGAATAGACATATTTTCCCATCATCTTAGTCAATCTGAAAGGTGTTAGGTGATACGTCAGAATTGTTTTACTTTGCATTTCTTTAATCAGTAGTGATTTAGAGTATTATTTTCATATAAATATAAATGGCTTTAATTTTGCCATCTAAAATTGTCTATCTCATTTGACCAGCAATAATTCATTGTTGGTGGAATTGCAAAATGATCTAACTTTTCTGGAGAGCAATCTGAAACTATGCCCAAAGGGCTATAAAACTATGCATAGCTTTTGACCCAACAATGCTCTTACTGGATCCCAAGGAAATCTAAAATCAAGCATAAAAGACGTGATTCTTCTCAGTAATTCAGTGATCTAAAGCAGTCTCAATTGACTTTGGACAGAAAATGCTATCTGCATCCAGAAAAAGAACTAAATAGACTGAATGTAAATCAACACATGACATATTCACTTTTTTTTTCTGTTGTTGTTTTTTTAAATCTCTTTCATGGTTTTTTCCCTTTACTCTGATTTATTTCCCCCAACATGATTCACAAGATAATGTGTACTAAAAATAAATAAATTTACTAGAAAAAAAAATGTACTCTTTGTTAATTGATATCAACTCAGGAATGGGTATACAGAAGTACTTTCTTACTTAGAGGAATCAGAGAAAATTGTCAAATTTCAAGACTTCTTAAATTTAAAATAAAATATCATTTCACTGTTATTTGCTTTATATTATATTACATTTATTTATTTATATATTTAGATGTATTTGTTATAATAAATATATATAATATATAATAGAAATATAAATATAAACAAATATTATAAATATATAAACAAACTATTCTTATTACAAATATATTTATATTATATAGGAATATTTCAGATTACAGTTCTTTTTTTTTTTTCTTAGAGTCAAGTATTTTGAAGGTTAAAAGCAGAAATATATTGAATCCAGAAAACAACTTATTGGTTGTGTACTTTAAGCCAGAGCTCTAGAAAAGACACATTATTGTCTCAAAAATTATGAATCTATTGAACTAAATGAAAACCAAAAAGTATGGAAATGTCACCTGAAAATAAAACCAACCAAGTCTTAAATAGCTACAACACTGGTAGGAGGAAACAATGGCTGATAATAAAAAATAATGAGTTCTGTGAAAATCATATTTGTCTTTGGAATGAATTATTATTCTATAGCAGATTTGCTTTTTTACTTAAACCTTGTTTAAATCTAAAAAAAAAAAGATTCTATGACCAAATACATCAGAATAATTTCATTTTATTTATGACTTTACATGGTACATTAGTATGTATATTGTATATTTAACTTTTTAATGAAATGTTAGTAATTTGAGTCTTTCCTGCATAGTCTAACCATTAAATATTTACTGTTAAATGGGGTGAGACAGCAAAGTAAAAGATTAAAAATCACCAATTATTAGTAGAGCAAGAATCCATGGGATTTTCTTTTAACTTGAGCTAATACTGGCAGAATACTTAATGTTCCTTGGATAAGAACATTTAGGCATGAATCCCAGATTATTGTCCTTCTCCTTCTCCCACACAACCCTTTCCTCATATCCTATCAGTTGCCAGATCTTATCACTTCTGTCTCCTTCACATTTCTGAAATCATAAATCAATCAATATTTATTAAGCACCTACTATGTTCCAGGAACTGTATTGAGTACTGGAAATACAAAAAGAGTTACATATTTCTCCTACCTTTCTCTTTTCTCCAGCCCCTTCTCTACCAACTTAGGCCTCCATCATTTCTGTCCTGGACCAACAATTGGCTTTCTTGTTTGAAAATCTCAACCATCTTCAATTTAGCATTCATGCACTTGCCAGAATGATTTTCCTAGAAAACATGTTTAACCACATTTGACCTCCCTTACTCAATATACTCAGTTGCTCCCTATGACTTTATATGAAAAATAAAAGCTTCTAACATTTAGTACCCTTTAATGCTGCACCCACTTATTAAAGCCTTAAGTCAGTGTCTTTTCTATAATCTATAGTTTAATAGGAGTCACATCCTTGTTGTCCTTCATATTGAAACTGCATTTCTTGTCTCATTTTCTTGGCCCTATCTAGGTAATATGACTGATTTGCATTCCTTTTTGAATCTTTTAGAGTCCCAAGTGGACCCCAAAGCTCTGTTCAAGTCCTTCCTGATACCCCATACTCAACATCTTTTCAGTTGTCCTTTTCACATCATGATTTTCCCCATCATGGTTGTGATAAATAGGAATTTGGGTTTTAAAGAAGCCACAAATAGCTTACAAAGGACAGCAAACAATGCGGAAAAAGCTTAGAAACTCAGAAATTCATGAAATATATCTAGTATATAATAGCAACATAATTCATCTTTTAATGCCTTAATAATTCTGACTTCTGTGGTATGAAAGAAAGGCCAAACAATTTTACAAGAATTGTCACTCCCTTTAACTCTGCAGTTTAAAGGGATAATGTAATATGTCACTCTGCCTTAAAAAAATAATAATAATTAATTTGAATATATTCTGCATACATGTGAATATGTGTATATATAGACACATAAATATACATGTGCATTCATATTCATGTGTATAAATGTACATGTGTGTATATATATGTATACTCACAAGCATACAATTTGTAAATCAAAGAATTGTACCAGAGGCTCATGAACAAGAAAAAGTACCAACAAGGGTGATTTAAGTGACTTTCTCTATGGAGACTTTGAAATCAGAATAGTTCCAATTTCCAAAGGAAATAGCCTTTATTAACCTGGCTTAAAAATAAAAGCTCAGGGAAAATACAAATAAGATCTCAACTATTTCATGGAAGCAAAAAGAATAAAATGATATGTTATCACTCAAAACAAAAAATAAATATTTCATTTGATTTCTTTAACTCCCTAATGCCTCATCTAAAGAAATTGTGTGGTTGTAACATCTTGAACATTTACACAACTATTTCAACCAAACTACTTCTCCAGTTACCCTTTGCTATGATAATAGGGAAAGCTATTTGGGGTTAATTTGGATGTACATGCATGGCTGAAAAAATTTAGTTGAATTAGTTTTGGTCTCTTCCCAGGATTATAAGTTGGGTAAGAGAATGAATTTGAGATATTTGGGGGGGGGGGGATATTCAATTGCCCAAGGGATAAAGCACTTAATGTGGAAACAGCAAAGAATATAAATGAGCAATGAGACTATTTAGATGATCTGGTTTTGATTCTCATTTCTAAAAGGCATTATTACCTGAGTGATATAGCATAGGTCACTTTGTATGTCTGGATCTCAGTTTTTCCAACAGCAAGGTATGGAGACTGAAGTAGGATACCTCAAATATAGATTGTAGATCGAAGGCTTTATGATTTTCTGTGCTTAGAAATTTTCCTTGAGAGGTTTTTGTCCTTGATTTACAAGAGCATTCAGAAAACTTTAGATAAAGGAGAGGGGCATGAAGATCTATGACCAGGGGCCTTGCTCCTTTGTGATTAGCAACAAGTTGTTTCTGCTCTGGAATTGTGACCCATAACTGGTATGGGCAATAGAGTTGCCAGCAGTGCCCAGTGCTGTCCCAAATATCAGCTCAGAGAACTCTGTCATCTCTGATCAGTGATCTGACTTTCTTACTGTCTCTGTGATGAGAGCTCCCAATGCTGCTGCCACTATCCCAGACACCTTCAAAGCTTTCAACTCGTATGGCCATCACATAGGATCTAGGCCAGCTCTGTCCCAGTGTCTTAGACCTTCTAGTGACCTTCTGTCTTGGACTAGAAAGATGTCTCATTCTGACCTTTTGCTGGTTCTGACACTCCAGAATTTGTTTTGAGTTATTTTTAAGTTATCTGAAAGGGAATGTTGGGAGAATTCAGCTGGATTACTGCCTCTATTCCCTGATTTTGGCTCTTCCCTTTAAAATATTTTTTTCTAAAGTACACACCTTACCATGTCACTTCCCTACTCAATAAGCCAGTGGCTATCACCTCCAGGATCAAACATAAAATGCATTTAGCTTCCAAAATGCTTCAAAACTTGGCTCCTACTACCTTCCCTATCTTCTCTCTCTCTCTCTCTCTCTCTCTCTCTCTCTCTCTCTTTTTTTAACCACCTTCCTTTATTATAGTCTATAATCCAGCAAAACTTTGACTTCTTGCTATACCTTGCTGTTCCTTTATCTGATGCCGAGTATTTTCACTGGCTGCCTGCATGCATGGAACATTCTCCCTCTGCACTCCTGCCACCTGACTTCCTTCCAGACACAGATAAAATTCAGTTTTCAGTGGTAGCCGTGTATCCACCCATGCCCCCGATTAGTGCATTTTTCTTCTGATATTGAATTTCATTTGCACTATGTTTTGTACCTACAATTCTGTATGTGTTCTCCTCTATTAGAATCTGAAGTCCTTAAGGACAGAGATCATGGTTTATGCTTCTCATACCCCCAAATTGATCACAATGTCTGGTCAGCTTGAATAACTTAATAAGTGTTTACCATGAAGGTATAATCTTCAAATATTGAATCTACATAATGATAAGGGTATATCTTTCCCTCTTCTTATATCCTCTATCTTCTATTGTATCTCAGCCAAATCTGTTCACTGGCCCTCTCACCTCTCCAGACAATTCTGTTGACTTCCCCTTCACTTATATTACCCTTATCTGCCCTCTCATTCTGATGATCACCATGTCCAATGTTTCCTGATTCTCTCTTTCAGGAAATCTCCCCTAAGTTCCCCCAGTCCCTGTCACTCTGACCATCACTGCAGTCCCTCGGTTCTAACCTTTGATAAGTCTGTGCCCTGAAAGTCAGTGACTAAATCATGCAGTCTCTCAAGTAACTAATAAGTGCTAATAATATGTTAGGTACTGGAGGAGGAAGAGGAGAAGGAGGAAAAAAAGTGAGGAGAAGAAGGCAGAAGAAGAAGAGGAGGGAAGGAGAAAAAGGAGGAAGAGGAAGAAGATGAGGAGAAGGAGAAAAAGGAGCAGCAGATACTTGAACTTCACGTTTATTTGATCTTATCAAAGGAAGAAAATATAAGATATTTCTTGGGAAATTTTTCTTACTAGAATGAATTAAATGAAAATTGAAGAAGAAAAAAAAAAACGTTTAAGCTACTTGCTTAATGAATAAAAAGAGCCTAGATTTTGTATTTCAAGAAATCTTAAAGAACAATCATCTGACTTTTTTACTAATAGAAGACAAAGTGGAAACATGTGTGCATATCTACATATATATCATTTTTCATATATGTGTGTCTATATATGTATATACATATATATGTATGTGTAAGTAAACAAAGACTAATATCATTTTTAAAAATAGACAATATTATTCTAGATATGGAGGAGAGATTAATGCGAATGGAGGACTTTACATATATAAGTATGTGCATATGAAAGATATATGTGTGTATATATACATATAAATGTGTATGCATACATACACACATGTGTTATTGGATATGCACACATATGTGTGTGAAACCCAAGAATAAAATCTCCCAAGAATATTATAGCTAAATTCCAAAAGACAAATAATTTTGATAGAAATTATAGTAATTTTATAGTAAAATTATAGTAAAAGTGGTCAATTTAATAACCAATGAGGATTCTAGAGTGCTAATAATGAGAAATGCTATGTACCTCTTAGGTAGAGGTAGAGGATACAGGACAGAAGGAAAAATATATAAACATACCTGCCTATATGATCTGTGTGTTTACATACATGTAATTTGTAATATGTGTGTATGTATTTATGTATAACATGACCAATATAGAAATTTGTTTTCACTGTTTATGATTTGTAACAAAGAAGTTGTTTTTCTTTTTAAAAAAATCGATGGGAAGTAGAAGGAAGAAAAGCCATTTTTTTTCTGATTAAAATGTTAATTAAAAAATACATTTCTATGAAGGTACATCATCTCTATTTCTAAAATGCTCAGTAGGAGGAATTGCATCATTATTATAATATCTTTTTTATTGTGTTATTATTTGCTTGTGTGTGTATGTATATGTTAATTCTTCTAACCTACTGCACTTCTGTAGATTTTATGTTAGAACTGTGCTCCACATCCTTCTGAAGGAATTGTATGATCCACTCCTGCTGTTTATGTCTTTGAATATTGAGTGTTGTATTATTTTGGGATTTCTGGAAAACCACAGATGGGAGCCCTGCAAACATTCAGCCATTCCCTAGTGGTCTGCTCCAAAGGAAATTCTCATCACTGCTCTATAGTCTGAGCCCTGTGATTTCCTGATGTGAACATGCTTTCTGTGAGATTTCTCTTTGAAATTTCAGGAGTGTACTGCTGGACTCAGACACTGTTGGCCAGTGGGAAAGCACTGCTAGTTTGAAATAAAAAAAAAAAAAAAAAAAAAAAAAACTGCAGGTTCACTCAAGTTGGAAAGAATTTAGACAACAAGGAGCATCTGAGTTATATATGACCGAGCTAAATAATTTTCCCAATTTGGTGACCAGCTTGTTGGCAAGCATGAAGAAGCATTAGAATCCCTTCCTCCTCTGATGTTGACTCCACAGCTATAACATCTGGCTTTTGTTTCTACTTGTCTGATAGAGTTATCATTAGATTAATGAGTTCTCATGTATTTTTTTTAACTTTTGGTTGTAGATATCCCCAAAATACTGCAAAGGAGTATGATTACTAATTTATCCCAACTCTCCTGCTCCTCCCTAACCATAGATTTGGGGTGGTCAGGAGTTTTTTGCTAGGATGTTTTCTCACAAGGCAGTAATAAAACAGTAGCATGGGTAATTGGTACTCAGTTCTTGGCAAGGCAACTGTCAGGAATCCCAATTGCTTTTTCCACCCTAATAAGGGCATGCATCAGCACACACTTCATTGTGTTTCTCAATTTTAAAAGCTCAGAAATAGTTATTAACAGTTCCATTATTATTATCATTAGAGCAGCAAGAGAAAGGGACAGTTATTGAAGAAACAAACTGTCACTGAGCGTCCCCCCTAAACAGAAGTGCTTTAGTGCCAGAGTGTCTCCAGAGACTGTCAGCTTGCAGCAGCTTCCTGGCTCCCACCAACATTATGCCAGGCTATGATAGAGATAAAAATTAGAGAAATATAGATAGAGTTACTTATCTCTCCCTTCTATATGTGAAATGTTCAAATGATTGATCAGGACATAAGCTGCTTATTTATAAAAAGAATAGACAGTTAAATAGATAGATATCTCTAGATAGAGAAATTATCTAGAGATCTATAGTTCTCAATCTTGATCCATCTGTATTTTGTTGTTGAGCTATTTCAGTTATGTCTGACTCTTTGTGATCCCATCTGGTATTTTCTTTTTCCAGATACTAGAGTAGTTTGCCATTTCTTTCTCCAACTCCTTTTATAGATGAAGAAACCAAGGGAAAGGGGTCATAATAGCTATTAAGTGTCTAAGAATAGATTTGGATTAAGAAAGGTAAGTCTTCCAATTCTAAACTAGGCATTCTATTTATTATATCACCTAGATATATGTAAAGCATGTGAGCATACATAATACATATATCCATGCATACATTCATATACACATGTGTGTATAGGTGAATGTGTGTGTCTGGGTATCTATAATTTGTATGTGTAAGTAAATAAAGACTAATATCATTTTTAAAAATAGACAATATTATTCTAGATATGGAGGAGAGATTAATGCTAAAGCTCTTAGAGAAATGGGTTCTCTATGTACATAATGTCTGAGATGTACCCATTCATGAGTATCATTCTAGACACAATTTGAAGAAAGAAAGTAAATAGCAGTCCCAGTCTCAGCCCCGATTAAGCATCTAATCTTAAAGGTACTTGAGAAAACAGGAAATAATTCCAATGTTCTCAAGGTTTCACCTGCCATTGATTTTATTAAGCCAACAAATATGTCACCTTACCCCCTTCTCTAGAGATTAGACCCAATATGGAAAATTCAAGAAATACACTAAGCCAGAGAAAAACATGAAAAGTTAATTAGGAGCGTAACACTGTAAAACTGTTCACCCTAACCAAAAAGATGACTTTTACGTTCTCTCCTTCCATCTAAGTCCATCTTCCTTATAATCCTCTAAATTAAGCTCTGCTGTTATCACCAATCTGTTTGGAAAAGGGCTGGAAACTGGTACACTCTTTGGTAGTCTCAACCCTAACAACTGTTTGCTGTTGCACAACTTGATTCTTCCTTATTGTACTAATGTAAAGACAAACTTGACTAGATCGCAACATTGATACAATGATCTGTGTTTGGGAGATGCAGAATTTGGCCTGTATTAACAATTTTGGTGTGCCTAATTGATCCTGAAAGAAGGCCAAGATTCTATACACCATGTTTAATGAGTGTGAGGGGAATGTGATAATGAAGATGTCAAGAAGAAGAGGACTCAGAGAATCAAGGAAAATCAAACCTATGCCATGGGAGTAACAGTAGAATCAACTGATCACCATTGTCTTGGAAAAGATTGTTTGGGTAAGGAGAAATTAGCATGTTTCCAGATAAGTGAAAGGAAGCCATGGAGCAGAGTTAGTGGGCTCATTCTGTGCTGCTCCATTGGTCAATCCTGTAGCTCACGGAGAAACCAATTGTAGAAGGACATCAACAAACTGGAGAATAGGCAAGATGGTGACACTCTCAAAAGAAAGTAGACAAGATGGTAACAATCCCAGGCTCTATGAGGATCACTGGAGGGGATAAAGGTGAAGGGGGGAAAAAAAGCTCTTCTTTTAATGCAATCTAAGGTCACATTTGGGAAGCAGCAAGCAGTATGGTGTTTGGAGAAACTTCAGTTAGTATGAATTAAGTTCAAGTTCTAATAACTCTGAACATTTGAGGAAGGCACAACTTCCCAGTCCTTCTATCATGTCTAAGGCTGCCACATTAAAATATATGGAAACTTGTATTGGTTGATGAAACTTCCTCTACTGGGAACCATCTCAACAATTGACTCAATCTGAGTCTGAAATCTTGTTCAATCATGTTATTCCTCTGCTCAGAAGCCATTAGTAGCTCCCTATTTCCTTGCGGATAAAATATAAACACCTCAGCTTGCATTTAAAGGCATCCACAAACTGCCTCTAATTAACTTTCCAGATATATTTCTCGTTACTCCCATTCATTCATGCTGTATTTCAGCCAAGCTGCTCCACTTTCTGTTCCCCAAACTCAACATCTGAACAACTGTCTTTACAAAGCCCGTTCCCACTGCCTGGAATGCCCTCTCTCCATTCTGTCACTTCTCACAATGCATGACCCTGTTAAAATGTCCAGCTGAGGATGCAACCCTATGGGACATAGTTGTTCATGTCATCATTTTCCAGATATGCTCATTAATTGAGCTGTCTCCCCACTCATAATATCTTTAAATTACCTTTTGTGTAGAACTTTCTCTCTCTCTCTCTCTCTCTCTCTCTCTCTTCTCTCTCTCTCTCTCTCTCTCTCTCTCTCTCTCTCTCTTTTTCTCTCTCTCTCCCTCCTTCCCTCCCTCCTATCTTTGTCTTCTCAGTGTCTATCTCTATTGTTATTTACAACCTCAATGCCTTTTAGATAAAGCTCCTGGAAGACAAAACATCTCAGAAACTGATACAAAAGAAAAACCTGTGAATCCAGAGCAGAGGGAGCTACCACTATGGATATCAACTTCTATGAATGAGAACTTTTAAGAATAAAATTATTATTTTGTCTTTAGCTCCAAAAGTGTGCTAAATCCTGCCAGACTTGGATAATAAGAATTATGCAGTGCTTTCCCAAGACTCTGTCCTTAGGTTTCAACCAACCTGTACATGAAGAGAATGGCTATTATCATGTCCACTTTACAGAGAAGGACACAATCAAAAGAACTTGAGGTAAGTTCATAGTAGAAGAGGTAAGTCAAAAGCTCCATGGTTCTATACTGAAATGAACACTTTGCCTACTAGGTCACAGATATGAATCTCTCCTAACTTGGGCATAATAATCATTTGATAACTAGCATTGCTTTGGGTGTTGCAAGTTCAACATGACACTCATTTACATCGGGCATTAAGCAGATTCTTTTTCTCCCCTTGTTCACAGAAATGAAGACAACTAAGGTGGTCTAAAGTCTTCAGACAGAACCTCTGCCATGAAGGGAAAGTAAATTTTTTTCATTTTCAATCAATCTTAGATCTGGGTTCTGGATCTTCTTAGTAAAGGAGATGATTGTTTTCACTGAGGCCCTCTTTGGGTTTTGAAACTTTCATCCTTGGTTTACATCAGAAAAAAAATTCTCTAAAAACCAGAAATAAATAGAAGTGTCATTTTTACTTTAATCCACTTTTCATTCTCCAAAAGGAAGAGCTTGTAGGTCAAGTTCAAGCTTCTATATTGGTGATATCCAGGACCTTTTCATCTTTGTCATATAATTTAGTGTTGATACTGACCTTTAACCAAATGATGATCTGAATGCACACTGACAGTTAATTTTGAGATGACTCCCATATCAGCATCCAGACATTTCCTCCTGTCTGATAAGATATCATCCATTTCACTGATTCTGTGATACTGTTTAATGCTCATTTCCAGGACCTTCTGGTTTACTCAGTCAAAAAAGTGTTCAAGGCCTGAGACTTCTGAGCTTTCAACAAATTATTAGCCCTTTTTAATTTCTTAGTTCCCACCCACATTTTGTTCTCACAATCCTTCCATTGTCTTATTTCTTAGTAAAAGCACTGAAAAACATAATGCTTTATTTTTTTCACTTTTTCATAGTTCTGTTGTCATTCAAGATCATGGCTGTTTAAATGACAATTATTTTCCTTATCTCATGTTTGCTCAGGTTTTCATGCACAAAACAGTACAGCATAGCCTGATTTTCCAAGCCAAAGGTTTGGGTTACCTTTTGTCTATATTAATCCACTTCTACTAAGTCATTCTGGTTCTTCTCTAAAGAGAATCAACTAATTTTTTTTTCCCATCAGCTACTATTTCTTTCTGCCCTCTGGCTTCATAAAAATCAGGATAGCGATATGGAATTCTTCAATAGCATATGAACTTATTTATCAGTGGAAGATTACAAGTATAAAGAAGTGAAGCTTTCATTAAATAGTCTCAAATAAGTGAAACAAACAAATGAAATAAATTCAAAATAGTTATAGTATTTTTTTTTCTTTTCTTTTCTCACCCTGCCCCAGAGCAGAAGTAGAAGTTCAGATAGCTGCACAAGGAGACAAAGAAAAAGGGAGAGAGGATGGAGAGAGGGAAGAAGAGAAAGAAAGGAATGAGGGAGGGAGGGTGGTAAGAAGAGAAAAAGAGGAGGGAGGGGAGGAAGAAGGAATGGAGGGAGGAAAGGAAGAAAGAGAAAGAGAGACACACACACGCAGATATAGGGACAGAGATGGAGAGAAAAGCAGCGACAAACAGAGAGAGCAAACAGAAGGGGGAGTTTTTACATTTGTTTCAAGAGTCACTGAAGAGTTCAACATCTATGGAGAAATTTCTGAAAATGACCCTCTCTATACTTATGAAGCTTGGTGTTCCTATAAGCACAGGCTTAAAAACACCCATTAAAATTGAACATTTTAGAAGAATCTTCTATAGATATGAATGTATATATCCCTTTCTTTACTTCTCATGTGTTTTCTTTCTCTTCTTTCTTTCCTTTCTTCCTTCCCTTTCCTTCCTTCCTTCCTTTATTTCTTCTCTCAGAGATTAAAATTATCAGGAGCTCATGTATCTCTCACTATTTCCCTCTTGCAATGGACAGAAAATTCTAGGAGAGCTCCTAAAAGGTTAAGTTGCTCACCACTACTGTAACCTAAATGTACCCTCTATGCTTTGTTGCTTTTGTTGTTGGTATTTAAACTTGTGTCTGTAGCCTTTGTTCTATATCATGAGTTCTCAGTTCCTAGATAATGTCTGGGGGGTGGGGATGGAATGGCTGGCACTCCTAGAATTCCTGAGCTAAAAGAGACATTCAAGGTCACTGAGCCAACCCTCATTTTAGAAAAGAGGAAACCAAAGACTTGAGAAATAAAGTGATTTCTCCCAACCATTTTAGGACTTTCTCTGACCTCATCTCTGAGTACAGAAGCCTTAATCTTCACAGATACCATGCTTTGCATATAAGCAAATGATGTTCTTCACCATTTTTTAGCCCCAGCCCGGAAAGGGATATTATTTTCTTCCCATTATCTCCTGTGGGTCTGTTGAAAATTTTAACCCTTTAACTCCAAAGGCCTTGTTCTGCCTTTGTTTTCATATCTCACCTGCTTTTCTTGGCCACTTCTGAAATAATGACTTTGTAGTCTCTAGCTGGAAGAAATAATGGAAATACTTCAAAATCCTATTTTAACAGGAGAGGAAACAGATACAGGGAAATAATCATCTCTCAAATATATGCTGAATTACTGTCCATAAAAAAATGAAGCTAAGTACCTAGCCCCTATGTACAGTGTTCTTTCCTTTAGAGTGGAGCTGTCAAAAGCAGAGCCTACAGAATTCCTATGTGTTACCTGACACAGATTAAAATATAATTAGGAAATATTTAGTAAAATAAATAAAAATACAATTGAACAGAGGTAACACCAATATTTGGTTTTTCTAAGTCAATATGTAGTCTGTAAAAAAGCTCTTATGTAATGTGGTTAGTTGTACATGTTTCTATCTAAATTTGATACCCCTGTTTTAGATTTAGTTATGCTTCTCATTGTATAAAATTTTCATTTTCTCAAATTTAAAAATCTTCAATATACTTTACGTTGAAGGCCAGGTATTTAATATACTTTATTATCCCTTCCAAATAAAACAATACATTTTTCCATCCATGCATGAATTTCACTAGGAGCTTCCATTTTGGAGATGGGCCCATCTCCCATTTGGGAACTCTTCTTGCGGTTTCCATTTTGGGAGATGGCCTAAGCCACTTATGCTTTATTTCATCATTTGATGTGCTTCAGACTCAAGACTTTTCCTTCATGCTCTCTAGGAATGCCTTCCCTTTTCTCACCCTCTCACTACCTCAGGACCTCTTGTGATATTTTGAGCATTCATTTACTGACAAAAAAATTACACTATTTTATAAATATATTCAATTGAATTCTATTTTTCTTCCAGAAAGCATAGCACACAGTCAATAGAAAACCACAAAACCCCACGACATATACATCATTTTGAATTTTGACAGAATCAGATTTTAGAGCATTCAAGGACCTAAGTGTCCTCCAAATCTACTACTTTCATTTTGTAATTGAGGATGTTGAAACTCAGAGAAGTTCAGTGCCTCAACAGGAGCACACAGCTAGTAAAAGTCAGATGGAGGATTAGAGCTCTGATTGTCTTGCGTTCTCATGAATCTCCTGAATTTGTCCAATAGTACTCTATGCTTTCTTCATATAGGAGATCCTAAATCCACAGAATTGAATTTATTCAGTGAATTGGGTGATATTAGAACCACTTTGGGATATGTGGTTTTCAGTCTTACCTAGATCTTTATCAAATATGAGTTTGACATTGTTCACCAAAATTCTTACTTGTTCATCTATTATTTTTTCAGGCTTATCACTGACTGGGGAAAAGACAAAGATGTCATGTTAATAATTATTTTAGATTGCAGAAAACTTGAGAGACCAATGTCACTAGAATTGCAAAATCAGTTTCCAAAAATGTCTTGGCAATTTGAAAAAAAAATAATTGAACTTAATAAGATTAAATTTATCACAAAAAAGATAAAGTTTTAAATTTAGTTTCAGGCAAAAAATTCCACAACATAGAAGAAGAAGGGTAGAAGATGAGTTTGTTGGGGGAAGAAAGCTGGTATTTCATTAAACATTGGATTCAATATGAGTAAGCAGTAAAATGTAGCAGTTCAAAAGGTAATGGACTTGTGAGCTGCCTTAGGAAAGTTACAGCCATCAGGAAGGAGAATGTAATAGTCACATTAAATGTGCACCAATCAAGTTACATTTTCTTAAATTTTTAATTAATTTTATTCATTTTAGCCACTGAATTTTAGACAGAAATTAATTAGTGTTACCATGTCCATCTAGAAAAAAGGCCACCACTATGGTGACTCATACTCCTTCAATCTATTGAACATGTTGATCAGTTAAAGCAACCTGATATATTAAGCATGAAGAAGATTCAATGGGGACAATATGATAATTGCGTTCATCTTTGAAGTCATGAGCAAGAGAGATTAGAATTATTCTACTTTGCCTAACAAGGAAGAACTAAGAATAATCCTGACATCTTTCAAGAATCACTTCAAAATACTGTACATATTTTGTAGGTTTTCTTGGTCTTAAAGTACTTTAAGTGTTTTACACTAAGTGTAACTTCCTTATATTCTATATGTGACTTGGATAACTAGGTCAACAGTACCAGTACTAGGCCAATTTCCAAAGATTATTTGAGGAAAAGAGAAAGAACCTCTCTCTTCTAAAATGTTTATCAAAGCTCTCCTTGTAGGGGCAAAAAACTGGAAATTGCAGGGATGCCCTTAAATTGGGGAATGATTAAACAAGTTGAGACATATGATTGTGTTATGGAATACTAATGTGCTATGAAAAATAATAGATATTATGAGCTTGATGATCTTAGAGGGGAGAAAACACGGATAGACTTGCATGAAATAATGGAGAGGTAAATGAGCAGAACAAAGAAAATGTTCCATACAGAAATAAGTAACTTTGACTAATATAAATACCCAATTCAATTTCAAAAGACATACGAAGGAAGACACTATGTGCATTCAGGAAAAATAATTGATAAATAGAAATAAGTATAAAATTATTTTAAATATATATGTATATACATGTTTATATGTGTGCAAGTATAGTCAATATGCATACCTACACATGATTTATGTCTAATAGCAGCTACTTTGAGGATGATGAGGAGAAAGGAAGAAAAAAAGGGGAAAAATTCACATGGTAGCTTCAGTATATATTTAAAAGAAAAAGAACATTATATATAATAACAGCAAAATTTTACATACAACTTTGAGCAAATAGGTCTCATTTGTCTACTATTATAAATATTAGCTATAAATGACAATGAACTTAACATGCTATCTCTCAAGAAAGAACTGATACATAAATTGATATAATTGTGTGTATATGTATGTGTATGTACCTATTTGTGTCTAATGGTAGCGATCTTTAGGGCTAAGGAAGAAGGGAAGATAAACATTTACATGATAATTATTTATATATTTGAAAGGAATAGCAAGTTGTACATAGATTTGCAGTTTCAGGGATAATCATCCTTTTTATGTACTAAGCTATGAAAATGCTTGTTTTATTCCATGAATTAAAAATAAAATAAATAAGATATTATTTTAAGATGGAATATCAAAGTGTTCATGATAGATTTGCAATTTTATATGCCATTATATTTTTAAATTATAATATTATGGAAATGTTTGTTTTAGTCTATAAGTTTGAAATTAAACATTTTTTAAAGCAGTTTTAAACTACAGCAAAGGACATTGAATGACATGAATGACAATGTCAAGAAGTAACTTAACCTTTCTAACAGTTTTTCCAATATAATTGAGATTGAAGAACCTAATTCTCATCCATGGAACACACTTTGGGAATTAATGAGATACATAAAACCCAGCTATTATTAGACTGGTAAGGAGTCCTATTTTGTTTAATTAATTATTTCCTTCTCCCAAGCCAGAGGAGTTATGGTTCTATCTTGACAGGTAATCATTTACCTTCCCCTTAGAGACAGATGTCCAGCACCAGGGCTGCTCATCGATGGAATTTTTGCCTCCTGAGATCATGAGATCCTTAATGTCTTAGGTGCACATTTCAACTTGTACTTACCATACTCTTTCTCTTGCCACCTTAATTGTGTTTATGCCTCGTCATGCAACAAGGAGAGTAAAGGATAGTATGAGATAAATATGAATGAAGATATCTTCTAAGTTGCTTAAAATATGGATTTATTGGAGTGTCATCCACGAGTTCCTCCCATTAGAATATAAGTACTCAAAAGAGCAGGGACTCTGCTGTTTTCATTGTTGTTGCCCTATGTTTGGCATTGTGTTTTATACATAATCTTGCAGTGATCTGATTATTATAGAAGAGGCATATACTATCAGCAAATCTCTCTGCAGGTGAAAAAAATCCCCTTGCCTCCTCACCAGCCCCTCCAATCCTAACCTATCAGCCACCTAATCTTACCTAGTGGAACTCAAGCTTATTGAGGGTAATGAATCTTTTTTTTTTATTTCATACTCAGTAAAACCTTGTTAAATTTAATCAAATGTATTAAATCCATGAGGGGCTACTCTTTTAGAAATCTTTTTTGTATCTGTGACTTTAACTTTTACAGTAAGATTTTCATTCCAATCCTGAACAATCAAACCAAAAGGAATCCAGAAGGCAAGAGGCTGCTCACCATGATTATACAGGATAGTTAGCTCACTTGCCTTAATAAAAAGTTTCATGATCAATACATTTTCATTGATTTCATTACATAAAATGGTTTTTTAAACATCTGAAAGTGTTATTCTAACACAATCCTAGTATCTGACTCAATTACAAAGCAATCGATAACTTCAAAAATCCATGCCAAAAATAAAGGGAAAAGCCTTTATTTCCTTTATAAAACCAGCAAGAGATGAATATCAGTGGGATTTGTTTCCTTAATTTACTATTATGAGACTCATAATTTTCAGAATGAATATTTGTAGGGGCTGCTGATATTTCAATAGTTTAGAAGATGCATTGCATACATTAGATATTTCTAGGGAATGGGCAGCTTTAAAGCACAAGACATATACATGGGAAAGGCATTGAAAGGCAAAGCATTTCTGTATAGAGAATCACCAAATGTGGTTCATGGAGCTTTAAGGTGATTCCTGATGAAATCAAGATCTGGGTCCTAAGCCTATGGATCCAGCTTAGCTCACTTATTCCTCATGAACACTTAAACTAAGCAGCCATTGGACCTTTGTTATGAAAGGATGATTTCAGGAAGGAGCTTCTGGCATTTCCTAATACATGTATACATACATACACATACACACCCACACCCATACCCACACACATATATATACACATAAAGAGCTAGATGGAAACACCCAAAGACAGGAGAGGGAAGAATTATGGATTCAGAATGTAATTTTAATAGTGACAATAACTTTTCAACCATGGGAATGACATTTTCTCTTTCTGAGCTTCATTATTCCAGTCTGGAAAATGGGAATAATGATATTCATTCTATCTGTATCACAAGACCATTGGGTAGCTTGAAATTGAAAAGCTTGTCTAGTTCTGGATTTTAAAAAATACTACATATGTTTACATATAATTATTATTATTAATGGTAAATTAGAAAGACTATTTACATAGATGAAAGAGATCTGGCCACTAGCTATGACTTACTTATGAAGCTAAAGAGAAATATAAGATGGCTAATCTGCCTAAGGCTAGAGGATTCTATTCCCTTCCTTTTGTGCTTGAATGAGCCAAAAACAGTTCTATTCTTCTGTGTGTATATATGCATGCATGCTCTATTTCATCTCTGTAAAATAGATAACATTTTTGTCCATTTCCCTCCTTTAATATCTCTTTGGGACATAAGCCCAGTAGAAACACTGCTTGTTCAAAGGATATGCACAGTTTGACAGCTCTTTGTATCTCACAGTTGTCTTAATTTGAATTTCTCTAACCAATAGTGATTTAAAGTATCTTTTCATATGACTAGAAATGGTTTTTATTTCTTCATCTGAAAATTGTTTGTTTCCTTTGTATCCTTTGAGCATTTATCAATTGGAGAATGGCTTGAATTCTTATAAATTTGAGGCAATTCTCTATATAGTTTAGAAAAAGAAGTTTTATTAGAACCTTTGAATGTAAAAAATGTTTTCCCATTTTATTGTCTCCCTTCTAATGACAAGAGTCTGCATTGGTATTGTTGGTTAATTTTTTTAACTTAATATAATCAAAAATACCTATTTTTGTTCAATAATGAATCCCAGTTTTTCTTTGACCACAAATTCCTTCCTTCTCCACAGATCTGAGAGGTAAACTACCCTTTGTTTTTAATTTGCTTATGATATCACTCTTTATGTCTAAATCAT
This sequence comes from Antechinus flavipes, assembly GCF_016432865.1. Taxonomy (NCBI): domain Eukaryota; kingdom Metazoa; phylum Chordata; class Mammalia; order Dasyuromorphia; family Dasyuridae; genus Antechinus; species Antechinus flavipes. The sequence continues at coordinate 4,498,639 of NC_067400.1, read as the reverse complement.
GAACCCATTTTGCTCTTATCTTGCTATAGAGTATTAAATATGAATCAATACCTAGTTTTTGGCATAGTAGTTTCCAATTTTCCCAGCAGTTTTTGGTCAAATAGTGAGTTTTTATCCAAAAGCTGGGGACTTTGAGTTTGTCAAACACTTAGAATTTGTCAAAAACTCTAGTCATTGACAATTTTTGTCCTGTGTATCTAACCTATTCCAAGGATCAAGTAGTCTATTTCTTAGCCATTACCAAATGGTGTTGATGACCACTGCTTTATAATGTAGTTTTAAATCTGGTACAGCTAGGTCAACTTCATTTGCATTTTTTTTCATTACTTCCCTTGAAATTCTTGACCTTTTGTTCTTCCAGATGAACTTTGTTATGAGTTTTCCTAGATCTGTAAAATAATTTCTTGGGATCTCGAGTGATATGGCACTAAATACATAGATTAATTTAGATAGTATTGTCATTTTTTATTATATTTGCTTGGCTTACCTATGAACACTTGATATTTTCCCAATTTATTAGATCTGACTGTATTTGTGTGGAAAGTGTTTTGTAGTTGTGTTTATATAGTTCCTGACTTTGCCTTGGCAAGTAGACTCCCAAATATTTTATATTATTGTCAGTTATTTTAAGTGGAATTTTTCTTTGCAACTCTTGCTTTTGGACTTTTTTGGTGATATATAAAAATGTTAAAGATTTATGTAGATTTATTTTGTATCTTGCAAGTTTGCTAAAGTTGTCATTTCTTTCTAGTAATTTTTTTTAGTTGATTCTCTGGGGTTTTCTAAGTATATCATCATATCATTTTCAAAGAGTGATAATTTGGTTTCCTCATTGCCTCCTCTAATTCCTTTACTCTCTCTTTCTTCTCATTGACAAAGTTAACATTTCTAATACCATATTAAATAGTAATGGTGATAGTGAGCAATCTTGTTTCACCCCTGATCTTAATGGGAATGGTTCTAATTGGTCCCCAATACATGTGATGCTTATTGATGGCTTTAAATAGATGTTACTGATCATTTTAAGCAAAACTCCATTTATTTGTATAATCTCTAGTGTTTTAATAGGAATAGGTGCAGGATTTTACCAGATGCTTTTCTGTATCTATTAAGATAACCATATGATTTTTGTTAATTTGGTTATAGCAGTGGTTCTCAAACTTTTGTTCTCAGTATATTCATGTTGTCAAAAAAACCATTGAAGACCTGTTCAAAGAGTTTTTGTTCACATGGGTTATATTTATAGCTATTTACCATATTAGAAATTTAAAAAATAATTTTGAATTTGTAGACCCTCTGAAAGGGTTTCAGAGATGTCAACAATTCTTTGGACTATACTTTGAGGACCAATGGGTTATAGATTTATCCAATTATGCTAATATTTTTTTCCTAATACATAAACCCCACTTTCAAGATTTATGTGATTACCTATTGAACTTTTTTATCAAATTATTTTTTACTTAAATTAAGTGGAATAGATCCATAAAGAAGTCTTTAAGACAATAAGGGAATGTTTTATTCTTGCTATTATTCAATTGTTTTTTTTTTTTTTAGTTGTGTCTGACTCTGTGAGTCCATTTGGAGTTTTCTTGACAAAGATACTTCTTGACAAAGTGGTTTATCATTTTCTTCTCTGCCTCATTTTACAGATGAGGAAATTGGCCAATAGGTTGAAGTGATTTTCCCAGGATCACACAGCTATTAAGTGTCTTAGGCCAGATTTGAATTCAGAAAGATAAACCAATCTCTATCTACTGCATTACTTAGCTTTCTAAATAAACACAAATATATCATAGTTATATTTTTTAAAAGAACAACAACAAAAAAAAAGCAAAACTACATACATTTTTGCTACCTAGGAACTTGGAGTTGTAACAGAAAGAATTATTGATTCATGTGTTTTAAGTTCCCAGATCAGAGACAATTCAATCAATCAACTAGTTATTTAATTAATGCATACACATCCCTACATACATCTGCACATTGCAGACCAATAAGGATAAGCTCTCATCCTAACTAGGGAAAGCCAAGGCAGAATCAGCCTTGACAGCCTCTATTCCTAACTCCAGAACACTCCTCATTTGGAGGCCATTTTTCTCGTAGCAGAATGTATTTTTCATCAAGATTGCAGTAATATAAACCTTCAATCTTGGGAAAGGATAGAAAGCTAAACTCTCTCTCAGTTTAATTATCCAAGGGGATGGTGAGAATTTGGGAGCAGGATGGAGTTGATCCATTTTGGGCAGCTAACAGTGGTGTCAGATAGCAGATGTTCAGACTCCTTAATGAATCCTAAGCACCACCAAGTTCCTGTCAGATATCCTAAATAAATACAGTATAAAATAAAAAAGATAAGGAAAAAAATTTAAATGTTATAATCCCCTTCCCTACTTTAATAGTAGAAAGTTAACATAGTAAGGGATTTTTTTTTAAATCCTAAAGTTAAAATTATAGTAATTAACTGTGACATTGCATGTAATACCAAGAGAACACTTTCCTATTATGTATGTTATGTTAATTATAATTTAAAAGATTTTAGAAGGAGAAATTAATTATACTTCTTATATGGCTCTGGTAACATTCAAAATGTTAAAGAGTTGGGGGGTGTTCAGAACATCTCATGAAGTTTCCAATTTATAAATGTCTATTTGGATGGCTTTGGCTTCTCAGCTGAACATTCTTTTGACACCCTTCCCCCAATACCAACAACAACAACAACAACAACAACAACAACAACTAAGTTATGACTTCTAAGATTCTTGGAAGTTATAAGAAGATACAGGAATTTTAATAAAGTTATTGAGGATGTGAGTCATACATCCTTAAATGGTTCCACAATCCCATCAATTTAAATGTTCCCTTCATTAATGAAAATGATTGTGTATCCCTGACAACCTTTCTTGTGGAATCATGTCCACATCTTCCTTTCATTTGACACAAGATAGTCATATTGTATGAAACACTTTTCTTTTTTTTTCCCCCTGACAATCATGTTTAAAGTGACATTCATTTAGTACTTCCAAAAGGGTTTAACTGATATTTTTACTTGTTATCTTTTTATATCTCAGAATTATATATTTTCCGAGTTTCAAGGGACTTCAGCAGCTATCTAGTCCAACTTGTATTTTACAAAGATCTAGTACTGCTTATATAAGAAAAAAAAAAGTCATCATGTAGTCTTTACTCAAAAACTTCAAGTAAAGGAAATTTACAATCTGTCAAGGTGGTCCATTCTACTTTTTGAGAGCCTTAATTTCTAGTTTCTGTCTGACATTAAGTCTGTCTGTCTCTGTCTTTGTCTTTGTCTCTGTCTCTGTCTCTGTCTCTGTCTCTGTCTTCTGTGTGTATATGTGTGTGTGTGTGTGTGTGTGTGTGTGTATACATACATACAGAGAGAGAGAGAGAGAGAGAGAGAGAGAGAGAGAGAGACATTAACCTATCCTTGTGTGATAAGGAGTTCCACCATCCTGGGTGGCCTCTTCTAGACACTTTCTGACCAACCAGTGTCTGATTCCAAACATAGTGCACAGTGCTAAACACAATCTTCTTGAATTACATTTCTGCATAGTTTTCCTGTTCTTTCTTTATTAAAATTTTACAACTGGATTGGGTCATAGCAGAAAGACAATACTCTTGAATTAAATTTCTGGATAGTTGTCCTGTTCTTTATTAAAATTTCACAATTGTATTGGGACATAACAGAAGCATTCAGTGTCATAGTCTCATATAAATGCATTTGATCCACATCACATGATACTTTTTTTTTTTGCTACCTTATTACTAATGTATCTTATATTCAGTTTATTTCAATATACTTATAATGTGTACTTTCTCTGGGAAAGTCAATGTATATGAAAGTTATGAAAGTTGTTGAGTAAGAATTTGTAACTATACTCCAAGAGAAAAATTAATTGTGCTTTTTAATATGGCTTTATCAGTTTTTAAAATGTTTAAAAGTATGATGATTTCATCTCTTTGTGAAAAGAAAGAGGGACAAGATGTTCCCCCAAAAGAATATATATAAAAGGTAAAAGTGCATAAGACAGATATAAAGGAGAATAATGACTGGTCAGAGGAAGGAGAAATTCCCTACATATGATGAACTCAAAGAAGGATTTAGGGCACTCTAGTCATAGCATTCTTTTAAAGTGTAAAGTAAATGCCAACCCCAAAGTTAAAATAAAGCCTAAACTATAAACATAACCTAAATTTCAAAAGACAGAAAGGTGCAATGAAAGATGAAAAATTACTGAGGTTATACTAATGCCTGGAGATCATATTTTCCTTTTACTTAAATCATTTTATATGTTCAAGACTCGACTCATTTGACTCCTCTGCAAATCTCCCTAAACCCCCAGATTGTTGGCAAGTTTTCATTAAGTTGTAATTTAGTCATTTTTCTGTCATGTCCAACACTTCTTCATATTTTTTTTTTGTCTTTTCCAGGAGTTTGGTTTGATTTTGATTAGAAAATATACTGGACTAGTTTGACATTTCATTCTCCAGATCATTTTACAGATGAGGAAACTGAGGAAAACAAGAGCAAATGACATGTCCAGGGTCACAGAGCAAATAAGTTCTGAGAATATATTTGAAGTCAGATCTTCTGACTCTAGACCAAATGTTCTATCCTCTGTGTCACCTAAGTATGAAGTAACTTTTGGTATTTGAATAAACTAATCTACTTAGGCATTATTTCTTTCCCAGTCTCACATCATTAAAACCAGGAGTCTCCAAGAAACTTGAGAACCTGAGATGTTGTTAATGTTATTTTTGTATGTTTAGGTACTACATCAGTCCGATATCATCATATAGTGGTGTTCACTGAGAGTTAATTGATTTAACTGTAGAATTTGTAAAACCTGCCTCTGCTTCCTTTTTCATTCCCATTCCTATGAAAATGAGCATTAAATAAGCTGAAGGAATAATTTGCACACTGTGGCCATTGTCACATATTACTCATGTTTTCACACTATTTTAGTATCCTAGAATTTGGCATATAGAAAAGTTCTCTTTGGTCAACCAAACTAATTTATACGTGAAAGTATTTCCTGTGATACAATAGTCAACAAGTAGTTATCCAGTTTCTAAAAAATGTATGCCTTTTCATCATCATCTTGTCCTCTTCCTCTTTCTCCTCCTCCTCTTTTTTTCTCTTTCTTTCTTTCTTTCTTTCTTTCTTTCTTTCTTTCTTTCTTTCTTTCTTTTTCTTTCTTTCTTCTTTCTTTCTTTCTTCTTCTTCTTCTTCTTTCTTCTTCTTCTTCTTCTTCTTCTTCTTCTTCTTCTTCTTCTTCTTCTTCGTTTTGCTTCTTCTTCTTCTTGTTTTGCTTCTTCTTCTTCTTTTTCCTTTTATTTTTCTTTCTATTCAGTTTTTTTTTTTAGTTGTGTCTGACTCTGTGACTCCATTTGGAGTTTTTTCTTCTTCTTCTTCTTTTCCTCATCTTCCTCTTAATCTTCTTCTAAGAAGATTAAATCAAAACTAAACCAAACTTGCCTAGGAAAAACTCTTCCTCCTCCTCCTCCTCTTCCTCCTGCTCCTTTTCCTCCCCCAATTTGTATGTGCAAATAGACACTTTAGACTATGAGATTTACTCCTTGGTTTTTTCCTTGGAGTTTGTGGCTTTGTAAAGTAAGACTTTTTCTTACTTCCTGGTTGTTTCAGTTGTGTGTGATATGTGTGCTTGATATAAGCTGGGTTTTGCTCCACTGTTTTAAGTTTGTAACTTTTTTGATTAGATTTTCAAAACATTGAACAATTAAATTCTTATCAGCCTTTATTTGGTCTACTACATCTCTCTCAGCAGTTATTCAAGTACATGGAATTCCATGTTTTCAAAAACATTCATTGTATTGACTAAATTGATAATATTTAATCATAATGATAAGATTTGCTTTATGGAGGATTCTAACCTGAATGGGATGGTTATTTATAATCCTATATTGAGCTCAGGAGAAGAAAGGATTAAATTATTTCTCTGGATCTTTTTCAGTATTCTACCTCCATTAGATGCATTAGAAGTGATTAATTCCCTAGCCCAACATACAGAGAGGAAAATCTCCATAATGCAAGAATAGAAAAGGAAATGGATTAAGATGTACAGTAATGCTTGGGATGTGTCTGTCCAGATATACCTTTTTATGTGAGTAATATTCAAATAAATGAAGGGGTGGGAGAGAAAGTTCAATTGTAGGCCAATCAGAGCTCTCGAATAATTAGCCTTTGTCATGAGGAAAAGAGAAATACAACAGCAATAGTAGCAAGTGGCTTTCAGAAATTCAGCTCTTATCTGTCACAAGTGTTTCCCAGTTTGTTAGGTCACCTCCTCAATTATTGATTTGACTTTGAGCATTATATTACAGCTTCCATCATCAAGGCCAATGAGAACAGATGTGATCCAAGGAGCCAAGTGTTCCCACAAGTAGAAATGAGCAGACTGGGGTATCTTGCAGTACCACTGCAGCTGAAAACACTGAATCTCAAGGAAAATTATGAGGAAGCAAGAAATAAAAGATTCCCTGACTGCAAATTTAATATCTGATCAAAATTCTACTGAATTCTCACAAAATCACAGTAGCTGTGAGGTGAAGGGACCTCACTGTCTACTAAATCAAATCTATTCCTGAAAAAAAGATCCCTACTGTAGCATACCCAGCCATAGAAGAAGGGCTACATTTCATACACACAGCCTATTATACAGGTACTGACATTAATCTATGAAACTTTCATGAAATGATCACCTATAAACTGTGAATACATTTCATAAGACTTTCCCATAATCTCCACCTCAATGTGTTAAAGTGTATTAGACTGTATGAAGGTAACACAACATAGTTCTTGAAGCTACTAATTATGGTTCATATCCATCTATTTTAGTAATTGGTTAGTGTATTAAGATGTGGGTGAGTATAATCAAACATAATTACTCAACTGTGGGCTGAAAAGTTGAATTGCTCCAAAGAAAGACTCCTTTCTTTTCTCTGAAAATTTGAGCTGACACAAAATGGAAAAAAAGCCTTCTATTTTACATGCAAAAAAAAAGGAAAGAGAAGACAGAGGATGTTCTCTTTTTTGATAATGACTTTTCTTCTTAATAGCCTGTTGTGTATGTAGAAGTGAAGCATTTTGTATTAAAGACATTTTATCCCGTATTCTTAGGAGGCCTAATTCCTCACTGTACCAAAGACTCAAGGGAGAAGAATAAACTTTGTTAGAAAATGAGTTTGAGAACAATTAACTAGTTTGGAACACAAAGCCATAAAGCACAACACGAGGCAAATGTAAAATGACTAATTCATTTAAACTATTGTTCATTAAATGCCAACTATTTGATGGGAAGGGCAGCTAGATGGTGCTGTTGATAGAGTGCTAAACTTAGAATCAGAAGGACTTAAATGCACATCTAGTCTCAGATATGAACTGGATGTGTGACTGACTCTTGACAAGTCACTCAACCCTATTTGCCTCTGTTTCCTCATTTGTAAAATGAGCTGGAGAAGAATATAGCAAATCAGTATCTTTGAAAAAAGAGGGTGAGAGGTCACAAGTTGAACATGACTTACAAAAAGACAAAATAAAAATATCACAGCAACTGAGGTTGGTGCAGCAGATACAAAGATCCAAAAGAAACAGTCCTTGGCCCTCAAGTACTGTATTGAGTACTGGTGGAACAGTAAATAGGTAATCTTCATTGGTCATCTTGCTTACCTTTTGGATTTCATAATTTCCATAATCTCTATCACACTATATCCTTTTGTATACTTGGAATTAGCACTGTGCTGGCACATAGTAGGCCCTTAAAATGTTATTGATTTATTCTGCAAGATGAAATTAATTCTTCCACCTTCTCAGCATTTAATGGCCCTAGGATTCCACCATTCCTCTGATGGGATGATAGATGATAAGATTGATGAACACATTGCAAGAGCTAGCTCAGTGTTTGGGAGACTCCAAATTGAAGTGTGGGAGAAAATGCAGTTTTAGACTGTTTATCAAACTGAGTTCTACAGAGCTTTTGTGCTGATCATATAGTTTTATTCCTCTGAAACTTGAATGTTCTACCAACATCACATCAATAAATTGAATTGGTTCCATTTGAATTGTCTTAGGAAGTCTCTGAAGATCCCCAGACAATATAAGGTACTAGACTCTAAGGTTCTTTCTTGAGATGAACTGCCAAATATTCAAACTACTCAACAGAGTGCAACTCCAATGGACTGACCATGTTGTTTCAGTGCCAAAAACACATTCACCAAAAGACAATTCATACAAGAAAGGAGCTCACATGGAAATCAGAAGTAATATAAGGACTCATTCAAGATGTTTGAGTAAAGAACTTTAGAATTGTTTATGACACATAGGAGATATTGACACAGGACAACCTAGCATGATATGCCTGCATTGAAAAAGTCATGTATTTTTTGAGCAAAATAGAATTGGAGCAACTCAAAGGAAACATGGGATGCACAAATTTATAGACCTCCCCATTCTAAATTCTCATATGGATTATTTGTGCTTTCCCTATGGTAAAACCTTTTATGTTCATCAGTCAGATGGACACATTATATCTTGAGCTCGGGTGATAGTAATAGATGTTGGTCTTTTTAAGTGTGAAGTATAACAATCTTCCCCCTAAATGGAAAGCATTGAGAATGAATATGGAAAAGCCTCTCCCAAATGTTCCACCATTTCAGGAGAGTGCCTGATCAATCACCTCATATTTTCCCAGCACCTTGCAACCTGAACTTCAAGTTACTGAGAAACTCATCATCCTTAAAAGATGAAATCAACTCTGCAACTCACACATCTACAGATCATTTCCTACCTGAGCTGTGGCACCTTATCATGCTCTTGTCTTGGAAACCTTGCCTCTCTTTTAACCTTTTTTATATAACATATGTTAACTTTGATCATTCAAGTGTAATCTCAAGAGCAGGGACTGCCTTATCTCTTTTCTTGTATTCCATTGTTTAGCAAAAGGCCTGGCAATAATAGACACAATATATTTGACTAAATAGAAATTTATTATCTGCTTACTATGTACCAGGCACTTTCTTAAGTGTTAGGGATAGAAATAAGAAAAATAAAGACATATAATGGTGAAATAACTGGAAATGGTAAACTGTGAGGGGAGGGGGGAATAAGGGCATCTTGGTCCATGGCATTTAAACCAAGCAGAACTGTTGTTAGAAAATGGTGGTAGCTTCAGAGTCCAAATTCTGTGATCTATAAAAGCATGCTTTGGAGAGAGTTTCAGTGTCTCCCTTCCAGCTCTCCAAGAGGCTAAGAAAGTTGGAAAAGTACTGAGCATTGAAGGATAAGTTAATGGCATGTTGACCAACTCTGTTTCTCAGGGCAAGTATAGAAATAAGGAAATGTATTTATATACATATAAAAACAAATCCCTGAAGTCTCAGGAATTGGAAAAATCAACAATTTGTTGTATTAATTGGGGGCTCTTGATCTTGAAATCACCTGATCTCAAACCTCAAAAAACCTGATACTGAATGAAATTAATATAAGCTAAACTTGTCTGATGTGAGAGGTTATTCAACTACAAAGATCTATGTTGCGATCCTTACAAAGTGATGTCAGTTGCCTAATTTAGCATGGTACTTAGCAAATTCTCTAGCTCACTAATGTATTTAAGTATTCATCGGAGTTCACACTTTTGGGAGATTCACAAGTCAGTATTCAGTATGAGATTCATAAGTCAGAAACCCACCAATTCCACTCTCTCAGAGGAGGAGTTGGCCTTTGGGTTCACACCTTTAAGAAATCATATATAAGAATCTCTTAGAGCTTCAGTCAGTCAGTTCAGTTCAGAAGATTGAGAGAGTGAGAAGAGTTCAGTTGAAAAGATTGAGAGGGGAGTGTCAGTTGGAGATTGAGAAGCCATGAGTCGGAGTTGAGGTAGAGGCAGAAGCTAGAAGAGCTAAAAGACAAGCTGCAAGAGCTCTTGGAATCAAGGAGGTAGAGAGGCCTCTAAGAAAGCTACCCAGGCCCAAGGAAAGAGATAAGACTTGGAAGGGGAAAATAAATGTTTGGATTTTATCAGCTGGCTGCATTTGAGGTGATTATTACTCTGAACTGAAACTAAGGCTGCCTCCAGAAAACCTCCCCAAGAAACCTGCTTCCAAAGAACAATCATATATTATACAAAAGAAGAACACCACAGATCTATGCCAAGAGCTTCCTTGGGTTATATGGAAAATGTCTAATTTGGGCTCATCAAAGTAAGAAAATTCACTGAAAATGTTATTTATGATTTTGATGATTGGAGATAAATATAAAATAGAAGTCAAATGTTCTTTGCCTTAGAGGGTAATATTCTAGGCAATAATCTGGATATAAGAGTATTCAGGAGCAAGGAAATGATAAGGTAAGTGAATCTGATTTATGATATAAGTGAATCAGAAAGAGAGTGAGGTCTTTTCTAGTTCTTTTGGTTTTATTTAATTAAATGAATTACATTAAAACTGAAAGCATTACTTAAAACACTGAAATGCTACACAGAAATAATTAAATCTAGCAACATCCAAATTGCCAACCAATGCAATGAAAAGTGCTATTTGCCCTTATGAAATGTTACAGACAGGAACACACATACACACACACAGAGACAGAGAAAGACACAGAGATAGACAGATACAGAGAGACAAAGAAACAGAGAAATAAGGGGGAGAGGAAGGAAGGCAAGCTAGGACTGCAATATAGATGCTTAAGTGGGAACAGCTCTTTCATGCTTATAGCATGGTAGGGAAACTTTTCATTCGGGAGCAATTTTGTCTGTCAAACCAAAACATATTTTCAAAGTCCCCTCCCTTTATTTCTCCCCCATCATGAATCTTTAAAACTCATGGTGGCTTCTGTGCCTTAAATTATTCTTTTCCATTATGGTTGTTTGAAATCTCATCTCTTCTTTCAATTCTGTCTTTCTTTAGAAAACATCTTTGTGCAAGACCCTTTGGAGGTAAATCTTTTGTCAGCTACTCTAATCTCCTTTGATGCTGTCTTAGTTTAGATGTTGTTTTAAAAAAAAAAAATCATGTAGGTAACTCTGTCTTCTTAATGGTGAATGAACATGAAATTTGAATATATAATGTTGGACTTGATTGATGTGTTGAATATTTGTCCTCTGACTAGTTTTCCCCCATATCTATTCATTCATCTATTTATGTATTTGTTTGCTGGAAACCAATTTTTTTTTTATTGAAAGGAAGAATATGTTGGGAAGTGAACATATGAAAAACAAAGCTATAACATTTTTTTAAATGGAATAACATAATGACTGATAATTTGTGTCATTGTAAATATCATGAAGAACAGCTCTTAGAGTAGAATGTTAAAGGTGGAAGGAAGCTTCATGCTTTGTAAAACCTTTGATTTTGACAAATTTCATGGTTAAGTTCAAATGCTTTATGTGTATCTTATTATTACCCAGAATTTCAGAGTATCTCACAAGAGATCCACATGCCTTTCCAGTGTTGTCTAGAAAAATCAAAACAAGTAAATCTCTGCCTTATATTGGAGCTATGAAACAATCCCTCACATTCAATCACTGAGATGCATTTTTAATATGTATATTCATATGACAATAGAATCTTTGTGATACTCTTAATTAAGGGGACTGGTTTTGACTAGCCAATTAAACACACCAATTTAACCCTCAACATACAGAGAATGTCTGGAGAGGATGGATCAGACTGTGAAGTTCTCAGTGTTTCCTAACTCTCTAATCCATGACTGATACTGCAATTGACTTAAAGAGAACAGCCCTTTATGCATCTCTTCCTAACATTCTTTTACAATGCAATTTGCAATAAAATGGGACCTGTCTTATAAATGACTATCCCAGAATGGTTTAAAGGCGTGCTTAGTTACACTAGCTTGGAAAACAAAATCAAGGATTTTCAGCCTGATTCCTCTTCACTTTTCTTTCTGCCAGAAGGCATTTCATCAGCATGGTTGGAATGAAATGTTTATCATACTTTGACTTTAGAAGGATTTTTAAGTGCTCTATAGATGTAACTAATATATGTGTGTGTGTGTGTGTGTGTGTGTGTATACACATACATGCATACATACATACAGTTTGTGAATGTGTGTGTATGTTTCAAGAAATATAGATAGATAGAAAACATATCCTGCTTCAAAAACCATTTTCCTCACCTCTGAAATTGTAGGTGGGCAGATGATCTTGGCTCTCAGGGTGAAATATTCATTGTTATTCTTATCTTTTTGATTCAGTGATGGCCAAGGCTCCAGGGAAATTTTATCAGTTGAGAACATTAAAATGAACAGCAGAGACGCTCTTCTGGAAATACTAAGGAGACTTTTAATTTGATCAAGAAGCAAACATAACAGCTTGCCAGCTATTTCACAAAGAGAAGAAAGTTCATTCTCCATTCAAAAGTCATTCCCTCCCCCATTAAATAATAACTAATATTTGAACACAGGAGTTTTAAAGGAAGCTAGAACAGAGCTTTACCTTGTGGACACAAAACATATTTAGTATTTCATAAATATTTATTTTACTAAATTTTCCTGAATGGATTGCCAATAATGCCCTGCATAGGTTCATCATGGACTACTGATTTCATTCTCAGAGTTAAGTCTACCTTTGGAGAGATTGCCACTCCTTATCAACGTGTCATCCCAACAGGACTTATCTTGAATTTTATCACCATTGTTGTTCTATGCAGGCTATCAAATGTACCACTTTCTTTGAAAACCAATAATTACAAGCTATTTTGAATGATCAGAGTTGGAGAGAACCTTTAGGAGGCAGGTATTCACCACAATCTTACAGAAATTGAAAATATACCTTAGTGGCAAGGAGAGACATGTTTAAGTTATGCAATTTTGCAGACACCAAAGTTTCTGTACTCTTTTGCACATAATATTTCTACAGAGAAGATGCTCTCAGAAAACATTATCAGGGACAAACTTTTGTAGTGTTCTTTTCTAAAATATAATTGTTCTCTGGGGGATCAGGTTTCTTGGGGAGCTTCTGGAGGCAGCTTTAGTTTCAGTTCAATAATCACCTCAAATACAGCCAGCTATTAAAGTACAGTCCTTTATTGTTTCTTCCAAAATAGCCTGGTTAGTTTTCTTAGAGGCCTATCTCCCTCATTGGTTCCAAGAGCTCTTGCAGCTTGTCCTTTGTTGCCTCCAGCTCCCTCTGAATCTGCAGTTCTACTCTTCTCAATTGACTCCTCCACTGACTCCTGACTGAGGCTCTAAGAGCTTCATGATCTCTTAAAGGTGTGAACCCAAAAGTGTGGGTTCCTGACTTGTAAATCTCCCGGACTTGTGAACCTCCCAGACTTGTGAACTCTAATGTGTGAGCTAATATGTGAACTCTCAAAGGTGTAAACTCCAAAGGTGTGAACCAATTACATAAGCATTGTTTCTATCAACTTTAGTGAGTTAACACTTTGTAAGGATTCTAACAGACTTCCTTCTAACTATGACATATATTGTATTACAAACACATCTAACTTCTTACCCACTTTGATTCTAATAATCAATCCTTATACAAATTGCAGAATTATGTCATCTAGGAAGATATGGGGAAATCCATTCCTGATGTAGTTATGGAAAGACAAATATGCTCACTCATGGCAGATAGAATCATGAATTGCTTCAAATAGGATATCTAACTGTGGAATTGTAAAGGAAAAAATATAAAGGTGTCCATATCCTTCAAAATAGAGTTTCACCACCAGGTGGTCATTTAGAGCAAAGACTGAATCTTGATTACAAAAAAAAAAAAAAAATCACATCATCTCTGAAAAGAAAATAAATAGCAATGACTGAGGAATAGCTTATAATGTTGACTATGAATGGAATTGAATGTCATGAACTTGTTAGAAATGATGAGCATAAAAATTCAGAGAAACATAAGGCTTGTATGACAAAATACAAAGAATTGTCTTCCACAATGTGCATGAAGGAAATACTGAGAGACAACAAATCCATCATCTACAACATGGATGATGTTGGCAGTTTGTGAATAGAGTTACAAGTTTGTCCTTTCTTTTCAATGGTAATTTCCAAAAGCAGGAATGCCAATGATAACATGAATTATTTACACCATTAAAAAAGTTTTTTACTTAACTTTAAGGCAATGTATTTCAAAATGGATATATATTGGGTGTCTGTTTGGCACTGTCTGTTGCTTCAATGTATTATCTAAAAAAATAAAAAATATACTGGATAATTTTCTAAAATCCCCAAATCTGTTCATTTGTTCTCTTCCCTTAAATAAACTGTTATATCTCCAGTGGAAATGCTGATGTAGTCATCTGTTGCCCCACCCCACTTACTTACTGCGGCTCCAGATTGAGTCAAGCAGACCAGATTATTTCTTGCGTATTGACCTACATGACTTTACTTTTATCGGGTTTGGTTGGATCTGTGTATCCCACTATTTTGGCAATCATTACTAAATAAATACAGGAAAAAGCCCATTTCAAGGAGTTCATACCTTGATACAGATAAGATTTAACTAAATGATACATGTTTCCAATTCCATAAGGACAAAGAACCAAGTTCTTTTTAGAATGAACTTGAGCATCTTTGCTCTCTTATTTGCCTTCCTTTTGCCACCCTCCATATTATTAATACCCTTCCTAAAATATAGCACCCTAAAATGAGCATATAATAAAACTATAGTCTTTTCAGGAAGAAGAGGGAAGCACGTCTTGCTACTCATTGCAGTATGTACCAAGGACTTTGATATAGGTGATACAAACAAAATGAATCAGTTTAGCCATCCAAGAAGCTTTCATTTGGGTTTTAGATTGATTTGTTATCTCTTATCTAGCAAAAATCCTTAAAATTTATTCTTTTCACATTCTCACATTGTGAGGGGACAAAAACCCACATTTGGCAGCAGTCTGGTGAATCAAGTCTTTCTATCTCAGACTGTTCTAACCTTGTTGTATTTGTTTTTTTGTTGTTATAGATTTTGGTCAAATTACAGATTATTGAACCTCTTCTGAGACATGGATCTGCCCATGTGAAACTTAGATTGACACCATACCAGGCCCCTGCTTGGACTGAGAGCCAGTTCTTCACCCATTTCTCAGCATGAAGCAGTTTTTTGAATGAGAGACCATCGCCCATGCTCCTGATGTAATTTGGATAGATAGGGGGGACTTGGGAATGGTTGATGAATGACTGTTAAATCCTGACTTGGTCATCTATTACTGTGTGTTTAAGATTTGGGATGGAAATTGTTAAAATTTGTAACTGTTGCTGTTAAGGAAATTATAATATGTTTATAATATCTATGTTCACTTCAAAATATGTAATTGTTTGAGGGATTCAATTAATTAATTGATTAATTCAGTAATTAATTATTAGTCTGTTATGTATAGGAACTTTCATTCACTATTGGGATTTATATGTGGATGGTTATTTGACTATTTATTTTTTTTTTTTGGATGAATCCTTTCCATGAGGGAAAAAAAGAGAGGAAAAGATAGGGAACTAGGGAAACTGGGGGATTTTTCTTAAAATACCTAAAAGAGTGGGAACCCTCAGTTTTCTGTTCACTTTGCCTTAGGTACTTCTGCCCCACCCCCTATATCACCAGTTCAGATTGAATTGGAAGTTCTTAAGCAGTCCTTTTTGTTTTTACTATGTTTTAGGTTTGAAACCCCTTATTCTGTGGAATTGCCCTGGCAGACTCAACTTTTTGGACTATTTTGTTTTTAGGAAATCTCCAAGATAGAGACACCAGTCTTGAAATGGCAGTCTCCAGCCCTGTAAGCCCAGGATTTTTTTTTTATTGGTATCTCAGCATTTTCAATAACACTGCAGTTTTGAGATCAATTCTTTAAAGTTTGGGGTTTGGCTGCTTTCATGGTCTAACTGTGCATGCTCTGACAGCTCTGCTCAGAAATCTGTATTCTAATAGCAGCCCTGTCTGTTCCTCTGGGTGGGGACAGGTGGAAGTACTCCAAGCCTCACCATTCTCCCCTGGAGTGGGGTGCCCCTCTGAATAGGCAGCATGACTGTATCGAGCCCTGCTACTCCCTATATAAGCAGAAGCTGAGTTAAGTGCACAGATGACTGCAGACCACCTAACACAGTGAACTGTCCATCTCAAACTGTGTTCTCTGGCTGAGATGAGGGCCTTTGTACTGCTGATAACTCTGGGGTTGTCAGGAAGAGACTTGCTCTTGCCATAAGTACTTGCATTTTCTAATTTCATTTTGATTTATTTGCTTCACATTGGGTTGGCCAAAATTATGGGGCTGAGACCTTCCTGGTATCTAGGGGAGGAAATTCAATAATTCAAATATTCAGAAAGAGAGTATGTAATGTTGTGCCTCAGATTGTTATCTGTATTTATTTATCTTTCTATTTTTATGTCTTCCAAATGCTAATCTGTTCTATAACTATTTCCAAGAGAGTTGGTGGAAGCAATTTTTATGGTATGAACTTATTGCAATCAGTGGCCTGTTGCCACTATGTCTACCCTAGATAATTACATTAATAACCAGAATAGTTCAATGGTCCTTATCAAAATATTGCATACAGAAGATGCTATTAAAATGATGATTCTTCAGAGAAAAGGCTGGAATATATTAGAAAGGAATGATCTTGATGGTGGACTTGATAAGCAATGTATAGATATGATAACTCATTTTGAGCAGTGTTTAAATTCTTCATAAAAATATAATAAAGTCATTTACATATAAGAAGGGGGGAGTTGTGTGGAATGGAGAGATAAAGTGAAGAACTTACAGGAATGTTTAAATTCCTTTTCTGTATTTTATTTTCATTATTTCTGTGTTTTCCCTATGACTTGTATGATATGTGCAGGCTCATATTTACTTGAGCCTTGGCCAAGTAGAAACCTATTTACTTAAGCTGAGCTGATGACATTTACCAGTATTTGACATTTATCAATATTTAGTCTATTAGCTGGACCATTATCTGCTTGATTAAGCCTGAAGGCCTGATTTTCTGTTTCCTAGAAATCAGGACATTTCGGGGAAACAGAAACCTTCCATTCCAATTTCCCCAAATAACACAACCAATTAGGTGCCTCTCCCTCCCCTCCTCAATGCTCTCTTACTTGTGATGTAATTTCTTGCATAAAAGCTAAATATCTTTACTACTATTTTAGCCCTCATACCATGAGCTTTTTCTTTCTTATCTCACAATGGGATGGCTCATCCTCTGGGGGTTTTTAATAAAAAACTTTTCTGCCTTCTACTGAGTGATCTCTGAGTAGTCATTTTGGGTAAGGGTCTTCTCCATCCCTCACAGTGTCAAAACTATAATAGCCAAATGGGTGAAGTCCAAAGCCTTAAAAAAGTTAAAGTCACTGAAAAACTTAAGGGACACTCATTGTTTATTGTTTCCTATTTAAGTATTCCTTTTTTCTATTAGGTGAAATTAAGGAATATACAATGACAAACCAGTCTTGAAGAGAAAGTGGTTAGTTCACTTAGATTTCTCCAAAGCAAATGATTTTAATTTTTTTTAAAGATAAGTGGAGGTTGCTATTTTTAAAATATTATTTATAACGCTATTGAAAAAGTGAAATGGAAGATAGAAATGACACTGATGTACTGGAAGCATAGCTCAGCTGGACATATTAATATGGGATTCCACAGGCCCAGAGCATACAAAAAAGTAGCCATGAAGGGGAAGTTAGAGTTTTAATGGAAACTGAAAATAAGGTCGCCAACACCTGTATCAGGTTTCCATGGGGAGCTGCTCTACTAGCTGCATCATTACTCTAACATACAAGAAAAGGAAAGAAAAAAAAAAAGGAAAGAAAAAAAAAACTAAGCACATGAAGGGAATGATTTTCTGTTTAATTAGTAATTTTCAGGACACTAGAATGATTGAACATTCACTCAAGCAGATCTCACTCAGCTGGTCATGAAAAGACATTCATATAAAGAGATTCTTAGTGATCTAAGCAGCTAATCAAAAGATATCACTTGATGAGATCTCATTCAGTTGCTCATCAAAAGACATTGACATGATGAGATCTCACTCACTTGCTCATCAAAAAACATTCACTTAAAGAGATCTCACTAAGTAGCTCATCAAAAGTCATTAACTTAAAGAGAACTCACTAAGTAGCTCATCAAAACCCATTAACTTAAAGAAAACCCACTAAGTAGCTAATCAAAAGTCATTAAATTTTAAATACAACTCACTAAGTAGCTCATCAAAAGTCATTAACTTAAAGAGTTCTCACTAAGTAGCTCATCAAAACACATTAACTTAAAGAGGTTTCACTCAGTAGCTCAACAAAACTCAATAAGTTAAAGAGAACTCACTCAGTAGCTCATCAAAACTCATTAAATTAAAGAGTTCTCACTCAGTAGCTCATCAAAACACATTCACTTGATGAGATCTCACTCAGTAGTTCATCAAAAGTCATTAACTTAAAGAGAACTCACTAAGAAACTCATCAAAAAGACATTAACTTAAAGATAACGCACTAAGTAGCTCATCCAAAGTCATTAATTTAAAGAGAACTCACTAAGTAGCTCATCAAAACACATTAACTTAAAGAGTTCTCACTCAGTAGCTCATAAAAAGTCATTAACTTAAAGAGAACTCACTAAGTAGCTCATCAAAAAGACATTAAATTAAAGAGTTCTCACTAAGTAGCTCAGCAAAACACATTAACTTAAAGAGTTCTCACTCAGTAGCTCATCAAAAGTCATTAACTTAAAGAGTACTCACTCAGTAGCTCATCAAAACACATTCACTTGATGAGATCTCACTCAAAAAGCTCATTAACTTAAAGAAAACCAACTAAGTAGCTCATCAAAAGTCATTAACTTAAAGAGTTCTCACTAAGTATCTCATCAAAAGACATTAACTTAAAGATAACTCACTAAGTAGCTCATCAAAACACATTAACTTGATGAGATCTCACTCAGTAGCTCATCAAAAATACATTAACTTAAAGAAAACCCACTAAATAGCTCATCAAAACCCATTAACTTAAAGAGTTCTCACTCAGTAGCTCATCAAAAAGACATTAACTTAAAGAATACCCAATAAATAGCTCATCAAAACCCATTAACTTAAAGAAACCCACTCAGTAGCTCATCAAAAGACATTAACTTAAAGATAACTCACTAAGTAGCTCATCAAAACACATTCACTTGATGAGATCTCACTCAGTAGCTCATCAAAAAGACATTAACTTAAAGAAAACCCACTAAGTAGCTCATCAAAAGTCATTAACTTAAAGAGTTCTCACTAAGTATCTCATCAAAAGACATTAACTTAAAGATAACTCACTAAGTAGCTCATCAAAACACATTAACTTAAAGAGTTCTCACTCAGTAGCTCATCAAAAGTCATTAACTTAAAGAGAACTCACTCAGTAGCTCATCAAAACACATTCACTTGATGAGATCTCACTCAGTAGCTCATCAAAAAGACATTAACTTAAAGAATACCCAATAAATAGCTCATCAAAATCCATTAACTTAAAGAAAACCCACTCAGTAGCTCATCAAAAGTCATTAACTTAAAGATAACTCACTAAGTAGCTCATCAAAACACATTCACTTGATGAGATCTCACTCAGTAGCTCATCAAAAAGACATTAACTTAAAGAAAACCCACTAAGTAGCTCATCAAAAGTCATTAACTTAAAGAGTTCCCACTATGTAGCTCATCAAAACACATTAACTTAAAGAGAACTCACTAAGTAGCTCATCAAAATTCATTCACTTGATGAGATCTCACTAAGTAGCTCATTAAAAGTCATTAACTTAAAGAGAACTCACTCAGAAGCTCATCAAAACATGTTCCCTTGGTGAGATTTCACTCAGTAGCTCACTTCTTGAGTTCTCTTTAAGTTAATGCCTTTTGATGACCTACTGAGTGAGTTCTCTTTAAGTTACTGTGTTTTAATGAGCTACTTAGTGAGAACTCCTTAAGTTAATGACTTTTGATGAGCTACTTAGTGAGTTATCTTTAAGTTAATGTCTTTTTGATGAGCTACTTAGTGAGAACTCTTTAAGCTAATGTGTTTTCATGAGCTATTGAGTGAGAACTCTTTAAATTAATGACTTTTGATGAGCTACTTATTTCTTTTTAAGTTAATGTCTTTTGATGAGTTACTTAGTGAGTTCTCTTTAAGTTAATGTCTTCAGATGAGCAACTGAGTGAGATCTCATCAAGTGAATGGCTTTTGATGAGCTACTTAGTGAGTGCTCTTTAAGTTAATGTCTTTTGATGAGCTACTTAGAGAGTTCTCTTTAAGTTAATGTCTTTTGATGAGCAACTGAGTGAGATCTCATCAAGTGAATGTTTTTTGATGAGCAACTGAGTGAGATCTCTTTTAGTTAATGTGTTTTGATGACCAAGTGAGTGAGATCTCATCAAGTGAATGTCTTTTGATGAGCTACTTAGTGAGAATTCTTTAAATTAATGTCTTTTGGTGAGCAACTGAATGAGATCTCATCAAGTGAATATCTTTTGATGAGCTACTTAGTGAGAACTCTTTATGTTAATGTCTTTTGATTAGCTGCTTAGTGAGTTTTCTTTAAGGGAATATCTTTTGATGAGCTACTTAGTGAGTTCTCTTTTAGTTAATGTGTTTTGATGACCAACTGAGTGAGATCTCATCATGTGAATGTCTTTTGATGAGCAATTTAGTGAGTTCTCTTTAGTTAATGTGTTTTGATGACCAAGTGAGTGAGATCTTATCAAGTGAATGTGTTTTGATGCGCTACTTAGTCAGAACTTATTAAGTCAATCTTTCATGGACCAACTTCCCAGAAAAAGGCCCTCACTAGACTGTACTTAATGGCATCCAGTGAGTTTAAACCCACTAGCTCTCAAGGTCAACCAATTCTAAAATGTCTATGGGAGCCACGAAAACTGCAAATAAAATAACAGAAAGTAATTGTGCTAAGAACTAAGCTCAGGGGAAATTTTTGATGTCACGTTTATTTCACTGAATAACAAAGAGTGGAGTCTAATAACTACACATTTAATAAGAAATAAAAAAGCAAAACAAAGATAAACCTTGATTTTTCACATAGATTTAATGAAAATGGGTTAATATTTAAGTCATGCTTGGAAAATATTTCATTATTTGGAAAAACTGAACATCATCAAGACAGAAATTGGGTATGGACTAATATCTTACATCATTTAGCAAAATAAGGTCAAAATGGACACAAGAACTAGATAGAGAAATTAACAAAAAATGGGAAAATATTGTAATATTAATTTTCAAATTTGTGGATAGATGAACAATTTATCAATTAAACAAGATAGAACAGAATGAGGAGTAAAATGGATCACTTCAATTATGTTAATTTTTAAATTTTTCTACAAATAAAATAAATGTAGCTGAAATCAGAAGGAAAGCAGAAATTTGGGGGAAATCATATGGGCAATTTCTCATATAAATATCTCATATATTAAATATATTTTAAAAACTATCAAATACATAGGAATATATAATTAATGTGCTATAATATATGTCATAACCAAATTGATAAGTGGTCAAATAATATAAACTGACAATTTTCCTATGAAGAAATCAGAACAATTTAGATCATATGGAAAAAAAAGCTATAAATCATTGACTAGAGAAATGAACAATAAAATAAGTCAGGACATCCTCAGATTTCCTGGCAGTGAAATCATTATCAACAAACTTCACCCCCATCAAAACAAAGTCCTAAATATATATAATACCGGTTGTTATTCCATTAAAAAGAAGAGAGAACCTTCCAATATATCTTCATTTTACAAGGGTATAAAAACATTTGTTTATGATCATAATCAAAATTCCATTTATTTACCTAATCAGGGAATTTAATATTTATGATATAGAGAGGCTTATAAAAATGTCAATCATACTAAAAAGTCATGTTAATCATACTTTGAACCCCAGTTTGCATGTTGACCAATCAAAATATAAGATAAGATAATGAAAAAAAATCCCAATTTTTTTGGAGGAAATGATGCTATTTTCACATTCAACATTCAACAGTGAGTGCTCAATGTATGTAAGCTACAAGGTAAGAGGCTTCAAGAATGAAAATCAAATAATTGCTTTCAAGGATCTGATAGTGTGGTAGGGAAATAAAACATAGTTTCAAATTCATTTTCAGAAGAACTGGATCAGTTTAGAAGTGCACTAGCAATACTTTAGTGGCCCAGTTTTCCCACATCACTTTGCCAAAGGTAGCAAGGATGTAGAATTGCTGTGGTACAGAAAGTTGTAAGAATGATAAACAGGCTTATCATGACTGTGGATACATATAACACTTAAAAGGCAATGGCAGAGTTGACTTATTTATGTTTCTTCATTTCAGAATTGGAAAGGAGGTTGGGAAAATGATATTGGTTCCTCTTTTTTGTTGATAGAGTTACAGAGGAGGTTAGCCAGAGAATAAAGTGTGACATAAAAGTATGGACTGAGCTTTGCTGAAATTATATTCCACAAAAGGCAATCATCAATTGGTCACTATCAAGCCCCACTGCTAGAATCCTCCTTGACACCTTTTCCTTGTTAGCAGATCCTTCAGTATGCCGGTCATTTTTTTTTTTAATTTTCCAATGAGGAATAAAAATAGTAAATAGGGGGAAAACTACATATCATCACATCACATTGTCAATGAGCTCTTACTAATGTTGGTGATGTTGATCGAAGAAATTTCTTTTTATTTTCAGTAGTATTTTATTTTTCTAAACATATGTAAAGACAGTTTTCAGCATTCATTTTTGTAAGACTTTGTAATCCAATTTTTGCTTCCTCCCTCTGTTCTCTCCCCTTGCTCAAGAAAGCAAGCAATTTTACATAGATTAAATGTATGCAGTGCTTTTAAACATATTTCCATATTTGTCATGTGAAAGAAAATTCAAATCAAAGGGGGAAAACCATGAGAAAGAAAAGGCAAGCTTGCAAACAAAAAAGGTAAAAATACTATGCTTTGATCTGCATTCAGTCTCCATAATTCTCTCTCTAGGTGCCCATTTTCAACCCAAATCTACTGGAATTGTCTTGAATCATTGCATTGCTGAGAAGAGCCAAGTTGATCATCACATAATCTTGCTGTTATTGTGCATAATGTTCTCCTGATTTTCTTGCTTCACTCAGCATCAGTTCATGTAATTCTTTTTAGGTTTTTCTGAAATTAGCCTCTTCATTATTTCCTATAAAGCAATAATATTCCATTATATTCTTATACTATAATATATTCAGCCATTCCCCAACCAACAGGCATCCACTCAATTTCCAGTTCCTTGTCAGTACAAAAACAGTTTTTGTACACATGAGTCTTTCCCCCTCTTTTAGGATCTTTTTGAGATACAGACCCAGTAGTGAGACTGCAGGATCAAAGGGGATGGACAGTTTTATAGTCTTTTGGGCATAGTTCCAATTTCTCCAGCATGGTTGGATCACTTTACAACTCCACCAACAATGCATTAATGTCCCAGTTTTCCCATATCCCCTCCAACATTTATCATTGTCTTTTCCTGGCATTTTTGCTAATCTGAGAGGGGAGAGGTGGTGGTAACTCTGAGTTCTTAATTTGCATTTGAGAAATTTCTTTTCAAAGGGGTCAGTACTGATGTGGCCATAAATAGTACTTGAAAGTGATGTGATGTGCTAGAAAATTCAAGGGTTTGGTCAGATTCCCACTAGCTGTGTGCTGACCCAATATCTAGAAAGATTTCTTTCCTCACTGCTAACTCCAAAAAAATCTCATTTCCCTTCAACACCTCCTCCTGCTTGAAACCCAGTCAGATCTCTCCCATTTTTAATGTATCTTCACCTACATTATTTTTTATAGGGATGTCCTGATTAGTTCAAATAATAAATGCTGAGAAGTGCTCACATTATTCAAATGTGTACTGCATGTTTCTACTGGGCTGGAAGCAATTACCATATTTTACATATACTTATAATACCAAAGAGTTGGGAATTTAAATAATGTGACCACTTCATGGGAATTTATTTTGTTATTATCCAGTCAATCCCTCTCCCCCTTGGAATTTTCTTAGCAAAGATATGGGTGTGATTTTCCATTTTGTTCTCCAGCTCATTTTACAGACAAGGAAACAGACAGTTTTCAGTGACTTGCCCAGAATCACAAAGCTAGTAAGTATCTGACTAGATTTGAACTCACGATGTTAGTTTTCATGGCTGCACTTGCCCCACTGTACCTCTTACCTGCTCCCCAGCATCTGTTTTTACTTTGTATATATTTTTGCTGTATACAATGTAAAAAACTTTTAGTTTGTGACTTATTTTGTAACTGTTATTGAATTTCTAGTAATTGCAAGGAGCCTAACACTTAGTAGGTCCTGGAAGTATACTTGCTTTTTTGAATTAAATTAAATGATATTAGGTAAGGTACTTAATTCTTTTCCCCCTCATTTTCCCATTCTGTTCACTCATACCTTCATTTTCACTACTCATTTCATTGTGATCGCTGGAAGGATCAAATGTCATAGTGGATTCCAAGTCGCCCTAAACCATCAAGGAGCTATAACTGTCAACTATTGTTAGAAAGGAATCAAGCCATAAATAAAGATGCAGGACGGCAGCTTATTTGCTTCTAATTTTGTTTCAATTTTGTAATCATTGATCCCACTTTAAAATAAGCCATTTGGTGTCACTTTGAGACTCCATTTTGAAATCTGATTTGGGAAACTGTAGTATTTAGCTGAACATTTTTAATGCGGTTATTTTTTGGTTCTGTTATTCAGGAGGCAGTTATTTCTATCTCTTTTCTAGGCTAAACAAAACTCCATGGGATTAGAATAATGTGCCTGAAGTGATAAAAAATGGTTTTGTTCAGCTTAGCAAATATTTCCCATTGATTTTAATAATGTGCTCTGCAGTATATATGGTGTGAGAATAAATTGGACAGTAGCTTAAATCAGAGAAATAAATCTGCTAACTCAATGAGTACAGTATTAATAAGCATGAATTACAACAATAAGTATCTTAATATTCAAAGCCTTTGGTCTCCATCAACCAGGATGATCTTAGAGTAGCATTTTATGATGATCTGAAGCTTATTAAATTCAGACCAGGAGATTTCTTGCCTCCTCCTCAATCCTGTTTATCACTTAATTGGATGACGTATAAGTGCCCTACAAACCTCACTCCTTCGGTGATGGTGATTTATGCCCAAATCTGAAATAAAAGAGAAAAAGCATTAGGAAATTTAGGTTACAAACTCTTATTTCAATAAAAGTCAAGTAATAACCTTGGATAAATGGGGGGAGAAAAGTGTTGGGAGTCATTGCTACATCAGGCCATTTGCTGATTAAATTCACCTTATCTGTGAAATGATGTGGACTCACAATTATCATACTTATGCAATGCTCTGGGATTCAGCAGCAGTGCCAGATCAATCTATGTTCTCTTTGCTTTTATTCTAAATATGTCTGTTTTTTACAAACTATGCTTCAGTTTATTTTCCTTTTGAAAGACAGATTAAATCAAATGTATTTTCCCTCAAAAGTTAAGTAAAACCAAATGAAGAGAAACATAATTGGAGAAAAATAGGTGTGGTCAAATCTTTTGAATAATTGGTCAGTACTTATCATTTTGAATTACTAAAATCTCTCATCTCTCTCTCTCTCTCTCTCTCTCTCTCTCACACACACACACACACACACACACACACACACACACATTTTCTTGTACTATCTGGTTGACTTTGAATATAGGTAATATCTAACTCCGTTAGTATCATAGTCCACTACCTAGAAGAAACAGCTGACTATAATTCTGGTCTCAGAGAGTACATGTTTATTTGATAAGAGAAAGATTTTTCTGCAAGCTAAGTCCACAAGGCTAACAAAAAAGCTAGTTCAAAGTCATTATATCCAGAATGATTTAATGGGTCATAATATTTCCTTGATCTTAAAAAAGAGAGAAATTAAGATAAGGATGTCACCTCTGTTTTTGTTATTATCATCGTCATCATCATCATCATCACCTTCATTACTGGAATTATTATTTTACCTGAAGAGATAAATCCCAGGAATTCATAAGTCTTCAAAGGTTGACAGCAATTCATCACTCCCCATCATGTTAACTTTGTTGTCCCTTATCTTTACTCTTCTTTTCTCTAACATATATATATGCTCACAATAAAGAAGAAACTGGCATCCAAGATTTCTGTTGATGTTCAATGTTAGAAGTTGAGAAAAAATTATAACTTTGATAACATTAAGTGTTAATAGATTAAACAACTCAATCAAATGAAAGAGTGGCATATAGTTAATATCCAATAAAATAAATATGAATAAGAAAACAAAGTATTATAATTTGTTGCTTACAAGAATACACTTCCATATCAAATACAATTGAGAGGTTATGAAACATAAGCATGCATGAATGAAAAAGCAAAGAATTGAAATTTTTCTGTGAATATACACAAAAGAGTCAGTAATTTTAATTTTGCCAGCATACAAAGCATGAATAAACATTCACAATAAAAAGATAAAGAAATCACATTATTCTTAAAAGAATCATAGATAGCACAATAAATGTTAAGTATACTGCATTAGATTTTATCAAAATTTATAAAGGAATAAATGTATTTAATTTAAAAAGCAATAACCCATTAATGCAGGAATTTAATATTACTTTATAGTTAAAAAAAACTAATTTAAAGATAAACAAAAAGGAAATGCTAAACATTAAAAAATTCTAAGTCAGGGTCAGCTAGTTGGTATAGTGGATGGAGCATTAGCCTTGAAATCAGGAGGACCTAAGGTTCAAATCTGGCCTCAGTCACTTAAAAACTTCCTGGTTGGATGACTCTGGAGCAAGTCACTTACCCACAATTGGCTTAGCCAAAAAAAAAAATAAAAATAAAATGCTGAATCAGAAAAAATGAAATAATCATGGAAAATTTTAATGTGTCCAGTGAATATTATTATATGATCCTTAGAACCATATGAAGTTTTTTTTTTTTTTAAGTTTAAATTTAAAGTAAACAACAACAACACCAAAAAAAAAACAACAACAAACAAACAAACAAACAAAAAAACAGATGTGCCAAACATCTTTAAAGACTATAATAGAAGAACATAGTGCTCAAATAAGGTGGCCTACAGAAATTATATGGACTTAAATGTAGAATTTTTAATGGACTATCAAATAATGAGTTCATCCACATATTATAGTTTTTTTTCTATTTTTTTTCATTTTTTGGTTTTGTTTTACTGATTCTTGATGTATCATTGAGTCATTGATTTCCATTTCTTTAGTTCTGATTTTTAATGAATTATTTTCTTTATTTACTTTTTTTTTTACTTCTTTTTGTATTTGTCCAATTGAGTTTTTAAATGAATTGTTTTGTTCTATGGATTTTTTCCCCATTTCACAAATTCTGTTTTTCAGGGAGTTGTTTTCTTTTTTCCATTTCACAAATTCTGTGTTTTAAGGAGTTATTTTCTTTTTTATTTCACAAATTCTGTTTTTTTTTTCTGGGAGTTGTTTTCTTTTGCCATTTTATCAAATCCATTTTTTAATGAGTTATATGCCTTTTTCAAATCCTCTTGAAAAGTTTTCATTTGCTTTCCCCATTTTTCTTTCAGCTCTCTTTTAAGATCCTTTTAAATTTTTTCTAGGAGAGCCTTGTATGGGGACCAATTTATATCACACTTTGGGGCTTCATCTGGAGATGATTTGCTTTTAGTCTCCTCAGGATTTGAAATCTGTTCTCTTTCACTATAAAAACTGGCTATGGTCAGAGTTGTCTTTGATTTTTGTTCATTGGGAAAAAAAAATGAAGGTTTGCTTTTAGGGCAGGGGAAGTTTTCCCAGCTTCCTCTACAAACAGCTGGCTGTGCTGAGAGTCTGTGCTGACTCATTCCTGGTGATGGGTGGGTGTGGCTAGGTCCTGTGAAATTCTGGCATTTTGGAGTTCATTATTTACCTTTTGTGTTTGTGTTGGGTGTTTTCTGACTTCTCTGCTGATTTACTGGCTTGCAGCTAGGTCAGAGTAGCCAACATTGCTGTAGATTTTTTCCTGTAGTTTCTCCATGTATGGAGCTCCCACTGTCCTGGGTCTGCAATGCCACACTGGCGTCTGTGCTCGGCCTGCTTGCACTTGGCCTGCCTCCCTTCATGCCTTGAAGGCATGACCTTTTCTGGTGATTGAAACAGACCTTTTCTGGCAATCTACAAAATTATCTGCTGCTGGCAATTTGTTGCACTCCCTACATTCATGGATTCTGCCAGTCCAGAGCTAATTCAGAGTCTGGTTTTGTGAATTAGTTTGAGGGTTGCAAGAGAAGGTTAGAAAGAAATGTGTGTTCTCCATTGCCATATTGACTCCGCCCCCCCATCAACATATTATAAAAACAACTGATTATAATGTTGAAGACAATGATACAATGAGAAGATATAAAAGGCCTGTCGGGATTCAAATAAAATCATATCAAAAAAGAAGTCTCTAAAATGTATATTTACAACATATTACAAAAAATAAAGTAACAAACTGAATAAGAATTCTGAAAAAGAAATACAATTGAAAATGATTATAAAATGGAAAATAAAACTAATGGAGAAATATATAAATTCAAAGGAAATGACAATAGAATGTATAAGCAAAAACAAAATATTTTAAAAGAATAATAAAATTAATCAACATTTAACTTTCCTGATTTTAAAAAAATGAATAAAAAAGAATTCAAATTATCAAAATAATAAAAAAAAGGCACAGAGGAAAAAACATATGATTCAAAATAATAATTACCAGAACTATTTACACACAATTATATCTCAAAAAAAGTGAAAACACAGAGGAATATTATAATTAGCTTCAAAAGTTTAAAAAAAATTGAAACCAAAAAAAAAAAAAAAAACAAACAAACCATCAAATAGAAATTTTAAATAATTCAGTTTCAGAAAAGGAAATACAAATAGGTTTTTGCTGTTCACTCATATCTAACTCTATATAATCCAATATTAGGATTCTCTTGACCAAAATAAAGGAAAATTTGTCATTTCCTTTTCTAACTCATTTTATAGTTGAGAAAACTGAAGCATCCAGGGTTAAGTGACTTTTCCAGATTCACACAGCTAATGCCTGAGGCCAAATTTGAACTAGAATGATGAGTCTTTTTGACTTCTGATCCTACAATCTATCCACTGTACCACCTAGCTGCCCCTAGTAAACATTAAAGTGCCTATTACATATCAGGGGTAGCTAATGGCACAGTGAAGAGAAGCCTGAATTCAGGAAGACTCATCTTCCTGAGTTCAAATCTGGCCTCAGACACTAGTTGTATGACTACAGGCAATTCACTTAACTCCAGCTGCCTCAGCTACCTCATTTTTTAAATGAACTAGAGAAGGGAATGGCAAACCACTCTAGTATCTTTGCCAAGAAAATCCCAAATGGGGTCACAGAGTCATACATGAATGAAAACAACTGAACAAGAACAACAAATGTTTATTGGATTGGATTGGATTGGATTCTAGGAATGTGCTGAAATCTAGGGATACAAAATAAGGGAAAACCAAAAACAAAAATAATTCCCCATGGATAGCACTTCAGGGAAATATGACTATAATCTGATAGGGAAAGAAATGAACAATGGAAAGGAACTGGGAAAAAGTCAAAAAAGTACTCCAGGGATGGAAGGTTGCTGGTAGAAAGAAATAGAGGTCAATCATTTTATGAGATAAATATAGTCCAAAAACTTAAACAAAAATAGGAAGACCATAGATCAGTAACATTAATAAATATTCATTCTAAAATTTTAAATAAAACCCTTATAAATACAATTATGGAAATTTATCTAAGAAATAATTCATTATTACCAATTTGGATTTATATCTACTTTACAACATTGTTAAACAATAAGAAAATGATCAACATATTTTATCACACTAAAAACAAAATATCTCTAACTGCATGATGATCTCAATAGATATGAAAAAAGTCTTTGGAAAAAAACTTTTTAAACAAAAATAGTCTACAATATAACATATATATATATACATCTATGCTATCTATATGCATGTGTATGCTTATACTATGTATACATGTGTGGTATTTGCAATATAATATATAACTATAGATAGCTATAATTATTTATAGTTGTAATTATAAACATACTTTTAACTTAAACTCACTCTACATATACCTATACACAGATATTAAGTAACAGAGCTAAAATAAGACTAAAAGATTTTCCAAATGAACATGTGGTCAAAACATTTGAACAAAGAGTTCTTAAAATAATTGTATTATGATTGGTGATCTTGATAGTGAGTGCTCCAAATAATTATTAATAAAATAATTGCTGTGTCAAAACACTCCAAAATTTCATCTCAGATCCAGAAAATTGGCAGAAATGACAAAAGAGAATAATCATTATTCTTGGATGAGGTATGGAAAGATAAACACATTAATGCACTTTTGGTTGTGCTATGAATGAATATAACTATTCTAAAAAATAATTTGAAATCATGCAAATAATGTGGCTAAACTGGGAACACACTTTTACTTGCATATTTTACTTCTAAAAGGGAACCATTGATAAGCAGAAAGTCTCCAAATCCAATAAAATAGTTATTTCTGTATTTTTTTAAAGTTTTGAAATATTAATTCCATAAAAGAGAGAGTAAATATGATGAATACAGAGAACTATGGGAAGATTCCCATGAATTTATAAAAGATATAATATTAGGAGCTGGGAAAAGGATATGCCAACAATGGCAACACTCTGAATTACAAGAACAGCAATCACACACACACACACTAGCATAAATGAAGGGTGTGACATCACACAAAATAAACATGATCCAAGGAGGAGATAGGAGAAGAGACCTCCTTTCAGTCCTTTGGAATACTGTGTACTCTGTGATTGGAATATGGTATGCAATGTCTATTTCTATCAAAGGACTTATCAATGAAGCCAAATCGTTTTGATTTCCTTATTCTTCTTTTTGTTTTTTAATCTTTTACTCTTAAAAATGTTGTTATATGGGATGACTTTGGAAAGGAGAGTGATTTAGGAGGAAAATAATACATAGCAAAAATAAAAGATATCCACAAGGCTCTCTTTTTAAATATGGGAGCTCCTTGGAAGCTTGTTAAGTTTTGTATCACTTATCTCAATACTTTATCATTCATTCAGCAAAATTATCCACATTGCCAAAATAAATATTTGGAAGTCACACCAAAGTGCATGAGACACACATGGCTGCCATTTCACACCTTGCTGCCATTTGAAAGGTCTTTATGTATCGTGACCACTCTAAGACCCAGAGGAAGAAGTGGAGGGAGTACTCACTCTGGACAAATGTGGCTCCTGCAGGTATTGAATTAATGGAATAATAGCAAAAAAAAAAAAAAAAAAAAAAAAGAAAAA
The DNA here is from genome assembly GCF_016432865.1 of Antechinus flavipes. Taxonomy (NCBI): domain Eukaryota; kingdom Metazoa; phylum Chordata; class Mammalia; order Dasyuromorphia; family Dasyuridae; genus Antechinus; species Antechinus flavipes. Next base: position 4,467,258 of record NC_067400.1, on the reverse strand, counting down.
AAAAGAAAAAAAAAAGAAAGAAAGAAAGAAAAAAAAGAAAAAAGAAAAAAGAAAAAAAAAGTTCCAATGTAGCAATACTCCAATCAAATATAGTGAGATTAGAGAGGATTTGGACTCCAAGAACTTGAATTCAATTTTTTTCTCTTCTGTTTATTTTCTAATGATTTGGAATAAGTCTTGCATTCAGTTGGTCATTTCTAAAGGGAAGACTTGGAATTGAGGCCTGTAGCCTCTGTAAGATGCTACAGTAGAGAAAGAACCCTAAGTTTCCCCAGATGCTTGGCTCTTGGTCCTCTTTGGCCCTCTTCACCATGCCTTCCTTCCCCAGGAAATTCATGGACCCTCTGCCTCTTCCCTGTCAGCCTCCTCTGATAGCAAGACAGGACATGGCTTCCAGGGCCTCTATTTAAAGAGAACTCAATGGGGTCTTCTCATTTCCCACCAGCCAGTTTCCACTAGCTAGTTTCTTTCCCTAATGCTTTTTTCCAGCATATTTTTCAGTGTCAGCTTTCTAGTTTAGATTGTAAGTTCTTCAAGGGCAGGAACTAATTTTTTTTCAATTATAATCCACTCTACATATACATATACACAAATATGAAGTAACAAATAAAATAAGAAAAAAACAATTTTCAAATGAATATGTGTCAAAAAATTTGAACAAAGAGTCATTGTTGTATCCTAAATTCTTAGCACAATGCATGACACACAATAGGCACTTACTATCTTTGACTTAACTGGAACATTGGCCAAAAATCAGGAAGACTTAAGTTCACATGTGACCTCAAATACTTAGCAGCTACATGAGTCTGAGCAAGTCACTTAGATGCTCTCTGACTTTAGTTTCCTTATCTATAAAATGGGAAGAATAATAGCATCTCCCTCTCAGCTTTGTTGGCAAGATCAAATGAGATAATATTTATGAAACACCTTCCAAACCTTAAAACATTTTATTTTTAATATTCCCCCCTAATTTACTTATAACTAAACTAGCCATTCTCTATGATTTGTGAATGTGATATTAGATAGTAACAACTTATGATTTCCTTTCAGATTCTGGACTTAAAGACTCCAGTGTCATTCTGTGATAGATTTTATGCAGAGAAATATCTGCAGTGATAAATTTTAGTATGTGAAAAATCACCAAAATTATCTGTAGCTGTTATAGTTATTTTATTATTATATGACATATTTATTATATCTATTGCATTATTTTATGTTTATTATTAATTTATTATGACTTCTAAGATTAACCTTATTAACAATAAGTAAACAGGCACTTATTAAACATCTGCCATTTCCCAGGCTCTGTGCTGAAACACTGAGCATACAAAGAAAGGTAAAATACATATCCCAGTTTTAAGTAGTTCAGTCTAATGACATTGGCAACAAACTATAAAACATTCACATGCATGTACATCCATGTGCATGTACCTATGTGTATACTGCTGAGTGGAGAGATATTTACACATAAACACATACATGTCACAAATATGTACCTATAATGTGCCTGCTCACCAGCATACATATATACACATTCATATATATATACACATTTGCATGCATACACACATGCATGCTGGGTATCAAATATATTATGTATTTATACTGTTGTTATGCAACATGTTTTTGAGAGAGATAGAGAGGGGAGAGACAGAGAGAGAAGACAGAGAGAAGGACAGAGAAAGACAAAGAGATAGAGAAGACAGAGAGAGAGAGAGACCGAGAGAGAGAGAGAGAGAGAGAGAGAGAGAGAGAGAGAGAAAGAGAGAGAGAGCGCACTTCTACCATGTTTCCAACAAAATTAATGAAATCTCTTTAGTCATGTGAACTGTTTCCTTTTGGTCTGATGGGGACCACAAAACCTGGAACAGATGAGTTGATCAATAAATGCTTGGTGATCATATTTTTATTCCTCTGGGAAGTATAGCCTTTCTATAGGCTGGGAAGCAGCTGCTGAATTAAATATACCTCCTATTCACTCTGTCTATGACTGGGAATCCTAGGACCTAATTCTTAGGTCTCTGTCCTGTAACCCTAAATAGAAGGAAGGAGAAGGGGATAAGACATTGAACTCCTGAGGCCCTTGCAAGCAGTCTATTGTCTTAGTCATTCCACACTCAGTCCCTCCTCCCCTCTCAAAAGTCACCTCCTCCCTCCTAAACCTCCCTCTGGAGGAGCTGCTGTTCGGCCACGTATGGTCTAGACCAATTCGGTCTCTGTTGCTAAGCTGACCTTTATTAGCATAATGACCAGCACTGTTTGACTGCTGCTTATTAAAGCAGCTTAATTCTCTCTATATTTTTCCTAGACTGGGACAGTAAAAATTCCCAATCTTTCTTTGAAACATGTAAAAATAAAGCTTCATATTCATAAAGAGCCCTTCTAGATATTATCTTTTCCCCCCTTTCTGTATGTTTTACTACATTTTTACCTCTCTGTCTGTATCATACTTTATCTAGGATTCGAGTAATGTGGAAATACAGCCTTTCTCCTTTCTATCATCTGTCCATTTTTTTTTTCTCAAACTGCTACTAGTCAAGAAATTCATCAAGTAATGTGTATCTGTGGGTGTGACAGGTATGCACATAGGTATATGTGTGGGTGTGGATGCATGGGAGGAATGTGTTTGTGTATGTTGTGCATATGTGTACATAGGTGTGTATGTGTGATGTATGTGTGTATAAGGCATGCATATGGTGGGGATGTATGTGCTCTCTCTCTCTCTCTCTCTCTCTCTCTCTCTCTCTCTCTCTCTCTCTCTCTCTCTCTTTTTCTCCTTATGGCACAAGTCAGATTCCCCTCCCAGATGGATCCGCATCTCTAATGTGCTGTAAGGGACCTTCTTTTCCAGGTCGTCGTTGGATTTCCCTGTTTGGCAGTTAGCCTCCCAAATTCTCTGACCACATCCTATTAGCCAGATGCTCTGCAGAGAATTAGAATCCTAAAATAATGGACAGGCAGTCCTCCTTGGACTGAAGCTTTCACACTGACTGATTTCCTGTCTAGTTTAAAATCTAGAAGGATGAGGTAATTTAAAACTTGTCATTTTCTTTCTCTGAGTGAAAGGGAGACTTTTCATGTCATTAGTGGAGGTATAACATTATTTCAAGGTTTTGCTTTTTTGTCCTCTTTTTTTCTTTCAGATTTTTGCAATTAAATCATATGCACATTCATTTCCATTCCTAGTTTACAGAATAGGGGTAGTCTTAAACATGAAACACAGTGAAATTTTGCTTCTTCAACATGGAGCAAATGCAAAGGGGAAATGGACTAGTCCCTCCACTCAAATTTTTAGGAAGCAATCCTAACTAATTTAAATAAATGCAGCCATTTTCTACAGAATCAGAAAGTGAGATTAAGGGATAAATTCAATCATTATTCTAAACTGGATATGGCCTACTTGGGTGGGAGGCAGACCGCCTGGTGTTCTGGGAAAAATGGCATCAGATGTATGGTACTAGAGTGGTTGGCCAATTTGCAAAAGGATTGCTTCTGGTGAAATCTTGGGAGAAGTCAGGATGTACAGGAGGAAGAACAGAAAGCTTCAGAACTTCAGGTAATCTGATATTACAGTTGCATTTCACCTAAGGCACATGTATGCCAAAGAGCAAAAGTGGTCACTGACATCTACTGGGAGCTACTGAAAAGTACAAGAGACTTGAATCAAGCATGAGCGGTATGCCCCACAAGATGGAGGTCTGTAAAGAAAAGATACAATATGGAATGGAAAATGGCTTCTCTTGGGAGCTGAAGAAATTTAAAGAGACTCAAACTACAGGCAAAAGACCATGGCCTTGACAGGTGTGGTTAGGATCAACCTTCGTAGTAAGATATAGGAAACATTGTGGTTGGAGAGGGAAAATGTGATGCGAGTTGCAGCAACCATGAATGTCCCTCAGAGAACTTTTAAAAAGCCTTTGGGAGGAGTCATTCTTGGAGTGAAGGACCACCTGAGAGTCAACTCCTCTTATTCTGATTATCAAACTCAGAGAGATGGGCCTTTTGAAAGGGAAACTCAATGGAAAGTTTGTTATTCACCCAGGGCCCTGCATAATGTAAATGTTGTTCTGTTCCTTTATCTGTAAATAAACAAGTTCATTCTTTAATCCTTATGGATGCAGTGCTTGCAAGGGAATATGATTACTAATACATTATGTGGTATCAGAAAAGAAATCCCAGAGGCTAGAAATATCTGAGATCATTTAGTCCATTTTAAATGTGAGGAAATGGAATCAAAGTGTAAGTGGCTTGCTCAGAGTCACACAAGTCATCAGTGACAAGAACATATCACACTGCAATCAGTGACTTCTGACCCATATTACCACAGTGTTTTACTGAAAAAAATAGTTTTTCAAAAGAGAAGTTGTTTACCTTTCTTAAAAGTAAATTAAAAGGCTACAGATAGGGTATCCATTTAAGTCCCATCTCTGTAATTTTAATATTTAATGCTTTTGATGGTGTGGAAAAAACAATCATGTCTCCTTTAACTGATGGAAATGTATATGATGGGTATGAATACTTATAAGAGCAGCATGAGAAGTTTTTTTTGTTTTTTGTTTTTTTTTTTTGGTTATCGTTGTTGTTCTTGTTGTTGTTATTGTTATTGCTTTTTTTTTTTAAAGGAAGCAATATGAGCAAAATATTATCTGAAAATGAGGTCATGAGAGAAATAGGGAAGGATGAATAGATTGTACTCCTTTTGTAGTTGCAAAATGTTAAAAAAAAATAGAGGAAAATTCTGGGAAGTTGGGTAGACCTCATTGGCAATGTTTTTGATATAACATTGATAAGCATTGCCAAAGTTGTGCAGCCTGAATGGGTCACAACCTGCACCACTGGACAGAGTATGACATGCAAGTACTTTAAGGGACCAAAAAATCTCTTTGTTAAATAGGCTATCTAAAGCAACCTTTCAATAGCAAATGCTGTATCTTAATACAGTCTAGAATGAATACTTGCTTCAATTGGTAGTTTATTTCTTTTGATTAATTACATCTATTTTCATTGATCTCATCTATCCATCAGGATGAATGAATTGCATTTGATCAATAGGAATCCTGTAAAAGAAAAGCCTCCAATACTTAAACTTCTTCATAAAAAATGAAATAAAAACATTGTAGATGAGTTTGAAGAAAGGAAAAATATAGCTTGAAACTGTCATTTCTTGAGAATTCTACATTCTATTTCATTTAGATGACAAAAACTCCTTAAATAACCCACATACATCCAAAAAGTGGCAAGCATTAGGCAAAATCTGCTTCCTCTTAGAATTCTGAGCGAACATTTATGGAGCAGGCATGGGTCCAGGGGTAATTGTTTCTTTATTTTGAAACCCAAATGTTGCTAGAACATGAATAATGTCACAGAAGGAGATGAGAAGCAAAGAAGTACATCTACTTAGTGAGCCAAACAGCAGGAGCCCAGTAGGCTTCCTTGTAAGTTAAGGTCAGAGTAACCCTAGTATTGGCTCAGGCTGTACAAACTTCATTATTGCCTTCGAACAGCAAAAGGATGTGATGGTCTGACATAAAGAAGATATTACCCACCTAGCAACCCCACCAACATCATTGCCCAGGAGTATGGCCATAGATCCCATCAAGTTCCAGGATGTGGATAGGTGAGTACTGAGGTTACCATAGAGATACTCCCACTGGTTCATTTAAGATTCCATTTTGAAAAATGAGGATATATAGCAATATAGGGAAAGAAAAATAGGAAAAGAAATCCTTGCCTCAGGGAAGAAGAGTGAAGAATTTGGAGTCAGGAAAAAATCTGAGTTCAAATTTTGCCTTTGATATTGTGTTATGAGGAGCAAACTTTTTTTTTTTCCCTGAAACTCATTTCCTTCATCTGTAAAGGACTATCATACTTTCATTACCCTTGCAAGAATGTAAAGAGGTTAAAATAAATGATATTAGCATTAAAGCACTAAGCACCAGAGTTTGTAGGAAAACAAACAATAAAACAAGAGGTCTAGGCTGGATGATTGCTAAGTTTTGTTTTGTTGTTTTTTCCCACCCTGAAGTCTATGATTGTATGAATCTCAAGTTGAAGGGGACTTTCAAAAACTTCTATTCTAACCTCCTATCCAATAGAAAGATCCTTTCTACCACTGTCCAGACTTGAACAAGCCACTCACTACTGGTGATTCGGAGCTCATTGGCTTGAAGAGAAGGACACACTATTTTATGATAGTTCTGATGGAGGTAAATTTGATCTCCTTTATTAACTGGATCACGATCACTCTGTGTAATAGTTCTATGTTTTGTGCTCAAGTGATCCTACATCCTCATGCCTCGAACTCAATCAGAAAAAACAAAAACAAAAACAAATGACAACAACAACAACAACAGCAGCAACAACAACAACTTCACCTTTGTTTATCCAAGTCTGGCAAACACTCTATCCCTCCTTCCATTTGAATTGTCTCCTTAGGATTTCTTATATACAGCCAGGTACCCAGGTATTCCTGCTCTCCAATCTAATATTCCATCCACTATGCTAAATGCCAACATCCTTGCTGCCTTGCTCTAATTTCAGGAAGGGACAAGACAATAGAGATGGTAAGAACCTCAGTCTGTTTTCACAAAAGTCTGCTCCCCTCTATAAGATATTCTCTCTTTCTGTCTTTCTGACTTTGCCTTTCAGTGTATCTGTCTCTCTGTCTCTCTGTCTCTCTCTTTCTCTCTCTCTCTCTCTCCATATATATATATATGTGTGTGTGTGTGTGTGTGTGTGTCTATGTATCTATACATATATATATACATATGTGTGTATATACACATATATACATGTGCATTTATACAATATGCATCCATGTGTATATATACATTATACACACACATATACATACATACATATTCTCATTCTCTGTCTCAAAGCATTGCCTTCAATGTAGTTTTGATTTTGTGGATATTAGCGATGGTGCCATTTCTGGGAAACCTCGCTCTCATGGCACTATGGATCAATGTTCTGACCAGATCTGTCCATGAAAGGTAAGGAAATCTAGATGAACCATAATCATCAGGATTATTACACCTACAACTATTATTTCTGTGATACTTTGCTAAATGTGACTGACTTGATCAATCACATTAAGTATTCTTTTATCTTTGTTTTGTTAGTATTGGTATTAGTGATGCCAGCTTAAATCAATCAATTACTAAGCATCCATTAGGATTGTGCTATGAGCCAAAAACCATCTTAGATTTAGACACTGGAGAATAAAATACTCCTTTATTCAAGAAAAAAAAAATATATATATATGTAGATCTAGACATTATAAACACAAGGCCATTGGGGGGGGTAGAGAACACTAGCTTCTAGGAGGCGAGGAATAGGAAAAGTTTGCACTTAGAAAGTGATCTATGAACAATTTTGAAGACAACAAGGGTCTCTCAGACCTTGAGGTCATGGGAGAATGCCTTATAAATATGTGGGACCATCAGTGAAATGGACTGGGCTAGGATATGTACTTATGTGAGAGGAATAATAGGAAGGCAGGTGTAGATCATGAAACGTGTGAAGTCAAAAACTATCCCAGAAGGCTGTGGAGGTTAATGGAGACCAGACTTTCAGGAGAATAACATTAAAAAAATTAAAACAGAGAGGAGAGAGTATAGAGATGAGGATGATGACCACTGTTAAATGATTCAAACTTTAAGCATGAGGATTGAGAAAAGGCCATCAGATTTCTTAATTAAGAAGTCATTGGTAACTTTGGAGAGAGCAATTTCAGCTGAATAATGAAGTCAGAAACCAGGTTACAGAGAGTTGACAAGAGAGTGAGAGGAGAGAAAGTGGAGGGAACAGATATGTCCAAGGAGTTTGGCTGAGTAATTGAGGAGAGATAAGAGCTTGAGGAGATAGTAGGTTTATTGAAAGCTTTTTAAAGAATGGTAGAGAGTGATTTATTGAAAGCAAGAGAGAATGAACCAAGGAATTGGGGAAAATTAGAGATTGCAGAGATTGGGAAAAGGATGATCATGTACAAAAACTTCAGGAGGAGATTGGAAGAAATGATGTTAAGGGTACACATAGAAGGATTGGTTTTAGCACGAAGAATACAGAAAGTGAAATAACATAGGAGAAAATGATGGTTTATGTCAGAGAGTTTTGAAATATAAAGAAGAGAAGAAGAGAAAGTTCATAACTTCACATTCCCATTTCTCAAAGCTAATAATCACATTAATTGCCAAGATTTCCAATCTGGTGTTCAGTTTATTTAGATCCCTTTTAAGGAAAATCTACAGCGTCTGCTTACTTCAATTTTAAGGTTAAATATCTATAAATTTCCAACTTGCTCAGACCCAAAGTGGCTCCTAAGCCCCTGACCTCCTTTCCAGAGTGGGTTTTCAGAGTAGCCACCAGACAGCCAGGAAAAGGTATAGCTGGGTGGCTCTCAGCAGAGTTTCCTGCCTTCCTCTCTGCTCTTGGCCCTCCTCCAGTATGCTGGTCTTCTCAAGCTCCCGCCCCCTTCTTCCCCAGCAACAGGACCAGGAGCCTGGAAGGCATCCAGCAAACTGCAGCATGTGGCTGTTTGGTCTGCTAGTAATGACAGCCCCCACTGAATTATGGCTTAAAAGCCGAACCTCTTCTTCAAGAAGGTCTGACAGAAAGGACACAAAAGGCCGTTCAGAAAGAAACACCCCCTTGATCTCATCAACCTTTTCTAGGATTCATAAAGTAAATGAACCAGTAGATAAAGGCTTGTTATAAACTGGCTAGGATTGGGGGGGGGGGGCAGGACTCATGATTAATTAATTAGTCCTCCTAGAAAAACCTGTCCCTAGACAGAGACCTGACTAGGCTAAAGAAACTAGTGGTTTGCTCCCACCTACAGATGGCGAAGAATTGAAGGTGAGGAGCTAGAGTACTTGGGGTGAGGAGGGAGCTTAGAAATGATGAAGTCCAATTCTACCACCCCCTGCCATTTTACACAGGCAGAAACTGAAGCCTTCAGTAGGAAAAGAATCACATTTAGTCACAGTCAGTTATTCAGCAAACCTTCAACCAAATCTGTTTCTTAATTTATAGACAACTTTCAATCAAGAAAGTTGTTCCCATCCTCAATCCTGCCTTCCTCTGCATGGCTCCCATGCATGAGGCTTCCATTTTGTGAATTTTTTTTTTCCTAAGATACTTCACTCACTACCTTATCTACAACCTACTATCAGTTCCAAATTATTTTTCATTCATTTTGTCTATTGTTCTGAAACAGGAGCCACCTGCCAGTGACTCCTGGAGGTCTAACTCAGACCTGTAGAATGGATCTCTTTATGTGAGAGGATGATGATGATACAAGGAGACTGAGAGGCAGTTGTGTTGTCTTACCTCTCTCCTTTTCCCTCTGCCTCCAATTGATTTCATTCCCACTCCACAAGGAACATAAGCAAAGGCTGCTTTGCAACTCCTTCAAGGGTTATGATTCATAGCTGTGGAGGCTCTAGGAGAATTGATCTGCCCCTTCACCCAGGCGTGGTCCTTAGCAGTATATTTGCATCTTGCATCCTCTAAAAGAATGGAAGCTTCTTGGAGTTAAGGGCTTTTCATTTTTGTCCTTGTAACTCCAAGAACTGGCATATAGTAGTTATTTGGTAAAGCCTTGTTGATGTTGATGAATTAAATATTGTACAACAGGTTATTTTACCAATTAAAAATATTAATAAATGCTGACATTTATATAGGATAGATTTCTCATTTGATCCTCTTAATAAACTTGGGAGATTGATGCTATTATTATTCCCAATTTAGAGGTAGGTAAACTGAGCATCCTGATCATTTCCTTGTCTTAGCATACAATGCTCCATCAACTCTCTCTCTCTCCCTTTACACTTGCCATTCTCTGGGTTTCAAAGCTGAAGTGTTCTTTCTCCTCTTCCATTCCTCTTAAAATTCTCAGCTTCCTTCCAATTTCAGCTTAAAATATACTTCCCCTGATTCACCCATATCAAGTCTTCATAGTCTAAATAGTTAGTCAATAAACATAAGTCCTGTTACATGCCAGGTCAAGAAAGACAAAGACTGTCCTTATCCTCAAAGGGTTCATGATCTGATACAGGATGCCAACATTTGAGGAGATGGGCAACCAGGGTTGGTACTCACACAATTATGGACTGGCTGTCCTAGATGACCTCTAAAGGGCAGATCTAGGATGAGCCTTCTGATATTCACTCATCATGCTTTCTAGTCAGAGGGAAGGAAAGGATCCAGGGCTTCCCTAATGAGAAGAGATGCCATTCTGCACTCCAGAAAACCTTCAGGAGTGAACACTAAACATTTGATAGGTGTTTCCTGAATGTCAGGTACTGTAGGCTAAAAGCTAGAACCCCTACCCTGACTGCTAAATTTCATATGAAGAAGTCAGTAAAACAATGAACTTGACCCTAGGCAGAGATATCCTGATGCCCATCATCCCTAATAACTCATTACATGAGATCACAGAAGGAAACAAAAATAATAGAAACAGCCTTGCTCACACCAAGGTAAAGGGGAGTAATTTTTCTGGGGAACAGAAGCACTGGGTAGGGAACACTTTCTGACCAGCACAGATTAGACTTCCCTTCCTAGTTGCCTAAAGGTGCCAAGCCTAGAAGAGGGGAAGTTCTAAAGGAATCAAATGGATGATGAGGTTCTGCTCCTCCTCACCTAATGGCTGTATCCCAATGAAAAGTACACTATTGTACTGTAATTGAACAAAGGGCATGACTACCTAAAACAGCCAGAGATGAATGTTGAAAATGTCTGCCATGAATCCTCATCAAAGGATGAGTTTTGGGTTCAAGTCCTCCACCTGGCTCCATGATCCAAAAAACACCCAGCCCAGATTCAGAGAAACTTTCCCAGTAGCCACACAGGAGGAGAATAGCCTGTGTATCACTGGCTAGCTACAACTTTCCAGCATCCTTGGACTTGAGTCGCAATTTCAGCTGAGCCCAGTAAGAAGTCAAAGCAGCAGCAAAGAAACTTTCTTGAGATAGCCCAGGAGAGGGTTTATATTCCACAGAGATCTTAAAGGAGGGAAAGGGACCCACATGTGCAAAAATGTTTGTGGCAGCCCTTTTTGTAGAGGCAAGGAACTGGAAACTGAATGGATGCCTATCATTTGGGGAATGGTTGAATAAATTGCAGTATATGAGTATTATGGAATATTATTGTTCTGTAAGAAATGACCAGCAGGATGAATACAGAGAGTCCTGGAGAGACTTACATGAACTGATGCTGAGTGAAATGAGCAGGACCAGGAGATCATTATAAATGACAACAACAAGATTATATGACAATCAGTTCTGATGGATGTGGCTCTTTCAACAATGAGCTGATTCAAACTAGTTCCAATAGTTCAGCGATGAAGAAAGCCATCTATACCCAGATAGAGGACTGTGCGAATGAAGTGTGGAGCACAACATAGCATCTTCACTTTTTCTGTTGATGTTTGCTTGCATTTTGTTTTCTTTCACAGGTTCTTTTTCTCTTTCCTTCCTTCATTACTTAATTTTTCTTGTGCAGCAAGATAATTGTATAAATACGTATATACAGATATTGGATTTACATATATTTTAACATATTTAACATGTATTAGACTGCCATCTAGGAAAGGGGTTGGGGGAAGGAGGGAACATTTTGGAAGAGAAAGCTTTGCAAGGGTCAGTGCTGAAAAATGACCCATGCACATGTTTTGTAAATAAAAATCTTTAATAAAAATTTTAAAAAGAGATAGCCCAATACGAGATCCAGGTTATGCAATGGAGATAGCATGCTCAGTGAGAAGCAAAGCTGCTAAAGCATTGAAGTATCATTACATGCACAGGGATGCAACGTTTTTTCAAAGACATATCCCTGTAGAGCCCAAACTGCCTCATCTATCACCATCAGTCAGTAAGAAGGATGTTTGGGCAAGTGGGCAGCAGCCTGGTGCTCTTTTACAAGTGGAATATTTGGGGAGATATATTGTCTTTTCCAGTAAAGTATAAGCTCCTTGAAAACAATCTCTATTTATTACTTTTGTCTTCACAAACTGATAACTAAGCAGTTTGGCAGAAAGATACCCTCGAAGAAAATAAAAGCTAGTTTCAAGTTTTATCTTACATATAGTGACTTTTTTTTTTACTTTTGGGGAGTCACAAGTCCCCAAAACTTTCTAAGGTAGGCAACTTTCTAAGATTGTAAAAAGGGATTTTGGAGGAAATAGAGTCAAGATTGTAGCGAAAAAGACAGTGACTCATCTGAGTTCTTCCCTAAACTCCCAAAATAGAAAAGGAGGCACAAAAATCACTGAAGAAAATGATTCTTAAAAAGTAGAATTGGACAAATGGAAAAAAGATATACAAAAGTTCACTAAAGAATATAATTCCTCCCAGCAAAAGAACGGAGGGAAATGAGTGGGAACCACTACATAGAATCCCCAATCCCTCTATTTTTTCCACCTGCATTTTTTATTTCCTTCACAGGTTAATTGTACATTATTTCAAAGTCCCATTATTTTTGTGCAGCTAAATAACTATGTGGACATATATACATATATTGCATTTCACATATACTTTAACATATTTAACATGTATTGGTCTACCTGCCATCTGGAGAAGGAGGTGAGGGGGAGGAAGGGAAAAATTGGAACAAAAGGTTTTGCAGCTGTCAATGCTGAAAAATTATCTGTGCATATATCTTGTAAATAAAAAAGCCCATCATAAAAAAATAAAAGAAAAATGTTTTGGCAAAAAAAGAAAGGAATGATAAAAGTTAAAAAAAAAACACTTTATTAAGAGGACCAAAAACTTCTTCAATTAAGCTCAAAATAGCATCATTTAATTATTTAATAAAATGCATTAATATCTTTTTTAAAAGACTATAATTCCTTAAAAAATTAGAATGGATTAATTAGAAAGTAATGACTTTAGAAGAAATTAAGAAACAACAAAATAAAATAAAAATAGAAGACACTGTGAAATATCTCATTGGGACAACAGCAGATCTGGAAAATAGATCCAGGAGAGATAATTTAAAAATTATTGAACTGCCTGAAAACCATAATTAAAAAGGAGTATAGACATTATCTTTCCAGAAATTATCAGGGAAAAAAAATACCTGATGTTCTAGAAATAGAACGAATTGAAAATTGAAAGAATACACCTCCTGAAGGGATCCCAAAATAAAAACTTCCAGGAATATTGTAGGCAAATTATGGAACTCCAAAGTCAAGGAGAAAATAATATAAGAATCCACAAAGAAAAGAATTCAAATATGAAGTTGAGTATGAAAGAAAATGAATTAAATTCAGAGGTGAGAAAGAGAAATGTACTGAGAGAACGAGAAAGAGAGTGGCAGAATGGGATAAATTATCTCACATAAAAGAGGCAAGAAAAAAAATTTAGAGTATGGAAGGGGAAATGAAGAAGATGGGGGAAGTGAGTGAAGCTTACTGTCATCAGAAATGACTTAAAGAAGAAATAACCCATGTACTAAATTATGTTTGGAAGCTATTTTTCTTTACACAAAGGTAGAAAGGAAAGGTAATAAGAGAAGGGGAGTGATAGCAAGGAGGATAGATTGAGGAAGGCAGTAGTCAGAAGCAAAATACTTTTAAGGAGGGGAAAACTGAAAGGAAAGAGAGAATAAAATAAAGAGGAGGTGATAGGAAGGAAAGAAATGCAGTTATCAGTAGTAACTGAAAAAAAATTTGATTCAAGTTTCTCTGATAAATATCTAATTTCTTGAAAATAATGGGCCTCTTCCTCCCACCCCCCTCCACCTCCCATATTCACATCCTTTATGTGCCTTTTAGTTCTTGTGTTTTTTTTTTTTCCTTTAGGATTTATATTCAGACAATTTAGTTTTACATTCTTTGGAAGGATATGAACATACACACTCTCTTGCTCACACACACACACACACACACACACACATGCACACACCACACTCAACCAGTGTCTCTCAATTTTGCCGGAGAATTTTGAACTATAAACCCCATTAGTGATTGTGAAGAATCAGCCCCACAATAAATAGGCTAATGAAAACTTCAGGGATAGACACTCAAAGGGAGCAGGAAGGCTGCATTTTTCACCTTGGCTGATAAGCCTGTATTTTGGAAACTCTTGCAAGGAGATAAGGACAATCAACACTGCTTTCTCAGGCTCAGAGCCTTCTGGAAGTCTGGGAGAGCTGGGTCCTGGGAGAGTCTATTTTAATTCTCTTTCAGATTAAAGAGTGTAAGCCTTGAAATCATATATTTCCCTGAAATCCCCTCCAGTTCTCTTATCAAGCTGTCTGACTGGGGGCCCACCATTACTTAAAAGAAAGACTCTTAACTGAGGGAAATCAGTAATGAGGTACAGGACAGGTGTGAAGTGCCTTGACTGGAATTAATTAAGAGAACATTAGAATTGACTTCTCTTTCTATTATAAATCATTCTCTCTTGAGGAAATGAAAGGCCCTGAATCCAGGAAAGTGAGAACCATCCCCATTCACTGCCATGCCTCCTATCTGCTAAATAATCACCAGTAAACCCTGTGTCCTCAACCTGACGAGGCCATAGGAGGATGGGGAGCAGGCCTCTAGACTGTCAACACTGAATCTACTCTGCCCTTCACTTGAGTAAAGAGTGCCAGCTTCTTCATCACTGCTTCCCCCTCTTTCTTGGCAAGACATGGGCATGGCTAGGCTAGATGAGTTTCTAGCTCAAGAATGTCAGAGGCTTCTTGACCTCCAAGAATCTGACTTCAACCTACCTTTCCTGGCTTCATTTCAGCCCAACTGGATGACTTGCCATTTCATACACATGCCATTTTTTATTTCATGTGTTGATACGCACCAGTCCCTAAGACTAACATGATTTCTCCTCTCAACTTTGCCTCTTTGCATCTCTCAGTCCTTTGATGGCCAAGTTCAAGTATGCTTTCCTATGAGGAATCTCTCCTGATTTCCCCAGGAGTTCTGTGCATATTTTGCATTTTTATTACCCTTGACATTTTCCCTTCATTTTAAAGTAAGATTTACAAACTCTTCAGGAGAAGGTACTTTTGTCTGATTATTATTTTTTTGTTTTTTTCTCTACTTTTTGCTTCCATACTACATGTATTTTTTTTTTTGCCTGAGATCTATCATGTTGTTGGTATGTGAATGTCCAGCGTCAGAACCCCCATCAATTAATGGAGATCAACACTTGCTTTATAATTTATCCTCCTAGAGAGATAGCTGGGACTCTGAGACTTTTATTAAATGACTTTCCCACAATCATTCAGCCAATATGTGCTACAGTTTAAATTTGGATTGAACTGTCACAGAGAGGATTTTCTGACTCTGAGATCCTGACAATAAATAAGTGATTATTCTTGTTGAATATGTTCCGTCTCTTTGTGATCCCATTTTGGAGTTTTCTTGACAAAGATATTGGAGTAGTTTACCATTTCCTTCTCTAACTCATTTTTACTGATGAGGAAACTGGGGCAAATAGGGTGAAGCGATTTGCCCTGGGTCACACAGCTAAAAAGTGTCTGAGTTGGGTTTTGAATTCATGAGCTTGAATCTTCCTGATTCTAAGCCCAATGCTTTATCCTATCCCACCTAGCTGCCCCACAGTAACTTCCAAATATCTATCTTTTCATTGTAGAAAAGGATAGCAGAATACATCATTCCTGCCTCAAGCTACCAAAGGAAGGACTTTTTCCTCCTTATCTCTTTTCCAGCTTTTATTGCCATCTATCTGCCATTCCATCTTCTCATATCAATATGTTCAGCCACAAATTCACATCTTTCCATTTTGATTCTTTTATTTGGAAAAAAAAAGAAAGTCTTATTCCTCTTCTCCATGGAAACTCTTAAAATAACAAAAGATAGCTCTATTGTCAGCCCTCTTTGTCTTTTCTAGGTTAAGCAGTTCCAAGACTTTTAGCTCATTTTCAAATGGCATAATTTTGAGGCCCTTCATGATGCTATTTGCCATCCACAACTGGAAATTCTCCAGGTTACACATATTCTTACTAGACTATAATTCCCAGAATGGAACACGAAGACTCCATGTTCTCCAGGTAGTCTGGCCAGTGCAAAAAATATTCCTGTTCTGGGAAGTCTGCTTGTCTTGAAGTAAGATTATACAAGGCAAAAAATGTCTGGTTTGTTGATGTGTTGAAGGACATCTTTGTAAGCAACATTTTTTTCCCTCTTAGATGCTCAATTATATTGATACAGGAATTAACATATGTAATCAGAAGTTTATTTTCATTTTTCATTGCTTTGAAGATGCTTTGAGAATTTCTTCACTGATGCAGAGGTAGAGATCAAACAAACATTTACTAAATTATGATTTTCTGCAAGGTCCCAAACTCGATAGAGGGGAGACAAGGAATACTTGTTGTCTGGGAACTTCCATTCCTTGAGGTGGATATAGGTATAGCCAAATAAGGAGGTTGTAACACTACATTGTACATAATCCTAATGATCTAAGAAATTTCACCAGCATTATAATCTGAAAATTATCTTTTAGGAGAGATCAGGACAGAGGAACCAAACCAAGTCCATGCAGGAGTGGAGAACCTCTAGACTGTGAGCCATATGAGGCTCATGAAATAATTTATACAATCATAGTGAGCTGAAAATTGGGTACAACCACCACTTCCTGCATGAGTTCTCTAAATTGATAATTTAGTATGGCCCCCAAATGATAATAGAAATATCCAAATGCCCCTTGGCAGAAAAAAAAGGTCTCCCTCTCCACCCCCTGACATAGAGTATAACTTGCATAAATCTTACACTCTGCTAATTTGGGAGCAAGGCAGCACAGACTAATACTGTAGTGAAACTCTGTTGATACTGTCTTTTGCTGACTTTTATGATAAATGAGTTTTGGAAGATAAAAACACATTAGCTTCCAACTGAATTAATTTATGTTAATATGACCAGTGAAGAATATGGGGATCACAGGATTAGCTGGAAATGATCTTGAAAAACCACCTAATTCAACTCCCTGATTTCATGGCAATAGAGGCAGATTAGACACATAAAGCGATTGATCTCAAGTCATACATCCTAAGTCATCAGAATGAATGAAAAAAACAACAAACAAACAAACAAAACAAAACAAACAAAAACCTAGTTCCTTGCACCAGGCTAGAGAGAAATAGATAGAAATCCAAAAATGATGAGACTCTTCTTTGCCTCTTAGTGGAGAGAGAAGACACTTTGGCACTTTGACTCCAAAAGGTACATGTTGGTGATTGGAGCTTCTCGAGAAGTAAAGGGGCACACCCCAATCAAGAGCAATGGTAAAAATGATCTGATCATGGTTCATGATTAGGGAACTAGATGAAGACCAGACTAACCATTAGAGAATATCATAGCCAAAATGGAAGAAGGAGATGGAATGTTTGATTACACGGTGACTTCAGAAAGCCAAATACTTTCAGAGACAAATCCAAATGGTATGCAGAAACCAGTTTTCTGAAGTTTTGAAATACTAGTGAGCTTCTGGCTTTTTAGAACCCCAGTGGTCATTTTCATGCTAGTGATTTTCCCATCTCTTCAATCTCTTCTTCTCCATGAGTTCATCCCTTAGTTTCCATTTCAGGAAGGAATACATGGAACTATGCTTTCTTCAAACTCAGCTCAGCTCATGATTCCCTGTATGACTTCTGTACCTTTCCCCCATGCATGTTCCCTCCAATATTATGTATTCTATCTTCATTAGAATGCCAGCTCCTTGAAACTGTTTTCCATTTTGCTTCTTTTTGCATCTACAAATCTAAGCAAAGTGATTGGCACATAGTAAGCACTTAAAATATTGTATCTATCTATCTATCTACCTATCTATTATCTATCTATCTATCAGAGGTTAGTCCAACTGGCCCAGCATTTTGTTTTCAACAATGTTACTATTAAAATTGTGGAGAAAAATTTAATTAGAGGCACCATGGTCTTACCAGATAAATCAGGCCATGGTACCACTATGGCATTCAACTATTCAAAACCTAATTGTATTCATCCAAAGCCACCTGTTTGCTTAATGGAGATGGTACTGCCATGGTACCGGCAAAGATTTGGAGGATCTCTGAACAAAGGAATTCCTCATCTCAAGAAATTAATAAATTCTTTATTGATTGTTCTATGAAAGCTTAAACTCTCTAATTGATTGAAACATGGCCCTTGTTATCAGGTCTTTATCACCATAGATAAATCCCATAGATAAATGGACAGATTTGTTGCAAGAATAATAAATATTTTTCATGGCATTAGTTTCAAAAGATTAAAGATATATGCTGACAATCCCCCCAAAAAAATCCTTAAAAATGTCTTTCATAGTCATGAATTTCAATATCTCTTTCTTGGACCCATATATATCTTTAGGTCACATTCTGTCATGGAATAGTTAAGTTCTATTTCCTACGAATTGGAAACTGAATTGGGAGAGGCAATAGCCTACACTATTGATGGCTAAGGTTCAGAACTTCTTAAAAGGGGAGCTGAGTAGAGCGGGTCTCAGGATCAAACAACACACAGAAATCCAGATGGGTGGGCATATGGCTTCAGGGAGGACCATCCCTTGGTGAATGAATGATGAATGTCTCTGTCATCCATTATAGGCAGATTTGTTTAAATTTTAACTCTCTGATTATGAAATTAATTTCACTTCTAATATCCTCTGCCACTTCCACTTTAACTTCCAGAGCATTGCCTGTGTATTGAGTTAAAAAATATAGAGGGAAAAGTCCCTCTAGTGTGGGCCATTAATTTTAAATGAGTAGGTAACTTGTTACCTGATTTAGACATACCACAAATAATTCAAACTTCTCCAGAACGGTCTTTTTTTCTGAGGGAATCAAAATAAGAATTTCTCATCTACTGATTTCTTTCCTGTCTTGGTCTTCTTTCTCCTTGTTCTCTTCACAGTCTTAATTCAATGACTATTTATATGTTGGTGATTTTCAAGTCTACTTCATATTCTAGCCTCTCTGTTAATTTCTAATCTCACATTTCCAAAAGTCTTGCAGACATCTCAAAATGGAGGTCTGAAAATATCTTAAACTTAATGTATCTTAAACAGAACTCATTACTATGACCTTGAATGTAACATTTCATCTCATTCATCCTCAATTTACTTGATTATAAAATGAGCAAGTTGGATATTAAGCTCTCTTCCACTCATCTCACAGATTGCTTCCCTGCTATCAGTTATAATGAGAACTATAGGCCGTTTATTCCAGAAATATCAAACACAGCCCCTAGGTTGATGATTTTATGTCCTCCAACACTCTCAAGTGAGATCTAGAACAGATTAAATTTGAATTTTGATATACTTAACCAAAGAAATAAAGATAAAATAAAATATAGATAATGTTAACTTGTGTTTTTTCTAAATTAATATGCAGTCTTCATGGATCTTCATGGATGGATTATTGGTCCATTTCTATTTGAGTTGGCACCATTGGTCTATACAGCCCAAACCTGAATGAGAAGGTGGAATATCTGGACTAGCACTCTGGAGGACCTCAGGATCAGCCCAAGTCATTGGTCTTAGTGGAGGAGTGAAAGAGGCAGGAGGGCACATGGCTGGTCAAAGATGGAGTCTGGAATCTGGCGATTCTCTTGTGTCTTTGGCTGAGAAAGCTTTCCCAGTTGTCCCAGCCCTTAAATTCTTCAGTACAATTATATCACTACACCACACTGAGCACTTGCAACCTTTACATCACCATAGAAAACCATTGTCTCACATTGAATAGGTACTTAAGTTAAAGTACCTTGCTGACCTAGATTTACAATACCTTTTCAGAGTTCTGGCCCTCTACAAGAAGACAAAAAATAATGCTTTTATTAAGTGAGTATTCAGCCCTCTCGAGAAGACTTTTAATAAGAGGAATACTTTCTCTCCCAAGATAGCACAACCCCACTTTGATTTGGCTCTAATTATTAGCAAGTTTTCATTGCCATCAAACCTAAATTTCTCTCTTGGAAAACTGTACCATTGCTCCTAGTTATGCCTCATGGAGATAGAAGAAATCTGCTCTCAAGGTAAAACAAGGAAGGCAGCATGAATTTGGGAAAAGAGAATTGAATTTGTTCTTATAAAATTTGGGTTCAAATCATAAACCACAACTTTTAAACTCAATGACTGTGGAGATCATTTGAATTCTCTGGTCCACAGTTTCCTCACTTGTGAAAGGAAATGTTAGTCTACATTCCTTATAACTGTAAATCAATGCTCCGATGACTTCATAAGATGCTGCTTGTGAGGCAAATGATCTGTAATAACAATGGCAGAAGCAAGATTGAAATGAAGGGCTCTCTTTCCCAATCCTCCAATGACTGGAAGACGATTGCCCTTCATCAGCGTGAATCTCTAAGGCCAGAACCCAAATGCTTTTTCTTTGGGAAATAAGAACCAATGAGAGTTTGTCTGTAAATCACAATCTTGCTGGAGAACACTTGGGAATAATATTTCTAGAAAACTAGGGTGAAGCTAAATAAAAAATGAGCTTAACTCTGGCAACAGAAAAAAAGCAATGAAAGAGTTTAATTAATCTTTTATTCTTAATCTTAGTAATTATTTTTCCAAATGACCTCTGGAATGCTGAAGCCCATTATAATGCCTGCTTGATGTCAAGAAAAGTAATCAGTACATCCCGTCTCCACGGCCTCTATGCTTTTCTTATTTATTTTTAATGTACTCACTATTCACTTTTGTGGAATATTTCCTTTTAGAGCCTCAGACTTTTTTTTCTTCCTTTTTCCCTTCAAATGTTCCCAGGAAATGGTGCATTTTATGCCTTGGAAGGGCAAGAGCAAATTTGTGGTCACGATGACCTTTAATAACAAACGACTCATGTCATTTGATCATGCTTTATTTTGACAAACATTTATTATGTTCTTATACTATCATGTGAAAGGTACCATGGCTCAGAGGATGAAGAATCAGTCTCAGACTCAAGAAAACTTGACCTCAATTCCTTTCTCTGACACACATTATCTGTGTGACACTCTGCAAGTGATTTTTTAACCTTTCAATGTGGCAGACAGTGATCTCAGGTTCTAAGTTACATAGCCATTGGATATCAGCAATGGCAGAGGATTTTCTTTACTTGGAAGTTACCGAGATCTATGAAATCCCAAATACAATTCCTTCCCTCTCCCTAGCAACAAACCTAAATTACTTGACCCTGACAAAAGAAAAATCAGCACAAAATGGTTCCTACTTCATCTAGGATTTCACCTTTTACTAAAGGAAAGAATCACACATAAAGGAAATGAAATGTTACCTTTATCAAGAGAGACTATATATTCTATATCCACCTATGTAGTGTATCTCTATGGACATAACTACATGCCTCTATGCTTTATATACTATATGAGAAAAACTTGAAAGGATCCAAGGCCTCCCAAGAGGAATGGGTAAAGAGCAGTTGGGCATAGGCTGAGGGAAGCATGGGACAAAGAAATGAAGCTGGGGAATGCAATGCTGATTATTCTGAAATGGATCCAGAAGGGAATGGTAGGTTAGGTGGGCTAGCTTCCTCATTTGACAGTTGGGAAAATTGACAAAACATGAAGAAATGACTTTTCCCAAGTCCAGACAATTTGTACATGGTAGAACTCCTATGTTCAGGGGTGGTTCTGAATAACTTATTGTGACTCAGTTACTGGAAACCAGAGTTGCATAAAGTAAAATATCTGTATGCATAACAAAATGTAAAACAAAAACTCTGATTAGCTAATATTTGGCATTAATTCTCTGCCATTTTCTTGGTTTTTACTGGATATATAGATATATAGATATATTTTTAACATCACAATAATTTTTCCCACTACTGATTTATCACACTTTCCAGATAACCACCCCATGTAACAAATTATACTTTAAAAGAAAAAAGAAAAAAAGGAAGAAGAAAAGAATAATTAATGAGCAAAACTGATCAAAATATACAAAAAAAAAAGGCTAAAAACAATTTAGTGCACCAAATCCATAGAACTCCTTCCTCTGAGATGGGATGAGGCTGTTTTCTATATCATTTCTGTGCAGCCATGTTTTTCTTTTTAATTTAACAAAATTCACTTCTTATATATTTATTGTTCTTTTCCATTTAAATTATTGGAGTCTTTGTAGAGAGTGTTTTCTTTTATTTGCTAATTTGTTTTTTTTTTCCACTCTACATCAGATCTTTTTAGATTTCTCTGTATTTATTATATACATCATTTCTTATAGCAAAATAATCTTCCATTTCATTCATTTGTCAGAATTTGTTTAACTATTCCCTAAATGATGGGAAAATAATCTGCTTTTAACTATTTGTTATGAAAAAATGCTGCCACAAATACTTTGGTGTTTATGGGAATATTCTTCTAATCAATGACCATCTAGGAATAGGAATCTCATAATGGCATTTCTGGGTAAAATGATATGGATTTATTTACATTACAAATTCTTTTCCAAAATGGTCATGATGATTTAGAACTCCATCAAAAATGCAATGGTATCGCTTTATTCCTCTGACCCATGCAATATTGGCTAGTTTCATTTTTGGTCATCTTAGTCAATTTTATGGGCAAGAGAAAATTTCATGAAGGATTTATTTGTTTTGTTTTGTTTGTTGTTTATTTTGGTTCGATTTGGTTTTGGTTTCAGATTTAGTTTTTGATTTTTTTTTCCATTTCTCTGAATTATTTGGAGCAAGCTTTTTTTCCAGAAAGATGTGGTTTAAATTCAGTCAATGGATGCAAGTTTGCTTGGTCTGATACTTAAAATAAATCTACCAACTTTCCTTCCTTGATACAAAGGACAAAGGCTAATTGCTTGGCTTGGCTTAACTGTTCTGTTTATAATTCAGTATCAGTTATGATAGATTGTAATATTCTCTTCTCTAAAATATGATTGTTCTCGGGGAGCAGATTTCTTGGGGAACTTCTGGAGGCAGCCTTAGTTTCAGTTCTGAGCAATAATCACCTCAAATGCAGCCATCTATTAAAAGTTCAATCCTTTATTGTCTCCTTCAAAACAGCCTGGTTAGCTTTCTTAGAGGCCTACCTTCTCCTTGGTTCCACGAGTTCTTGTTGTTAGTCCTTTGCCTCTTCCAGCTTCAGCCTCTCTTCTTCCGAATCCTCAGTTCTGCCCAACTGCAGTCTCTGGCTTTGCAATCTCCTCAACTGACTCCTGGCTGAGGCTCCAAGAGCTTCTTATATATGATCTCTTAAAGATGTGAACTCAAAGGTTGACTCTTCCTCTGAAAGAGTGAGATTGTGGGTTCCTGACTTGTGAATCTCCTGACTGAATCCTGACTTGTGAATCTCCAAAGCTAATGTGTGAACTCTTGAAGGTGTGAACTTAAGTACATAAGCATTGTTTCTATCAATTCCAGTGAGTTAGCACCTTGTTTCAAGTCTGGCCCATAACAGTAGATCACCTAAAGCCTGAGTGCAAATAATCAATCAAGAGATTAATATTAGATGTATAATAATACATATGTACATAAATTATTATATTCATATGTATATACAATTATTAAAGCTTTTTCTTCATGTTTTTTCTATATGCTATATATATATATATTTATGTAGTTTATATTTTATATACATATATGAAGTATTTGCATATGTACATTTTGGTATAAATTTGAGTATATATACATTCAACTGCCTATGTATACAAACAAACATAAAAATAAATCCTTAAATAAAAACAAAATCTGGCTAGCTAGATATCTGGAAGCAGGATAAATTTTATCTTTTTCAACAGGCAAGAATGTTGGTCAACTTTTTTTTACCATTTTATCGGGCTCTCCTTGGCTTTAAAGAACAAGTGAAGAGAAAAGTTGTGAGATGATAATGATGTTTACTGTGATCACTGATCATTATATTTCACAGCAGCCAATGATGGAATGATCCTTATCCTTCTAGCTACCAAGCTTTGATGAGCATAAACTGATGAAGAAAAATGGAAGTTTCCTAATTCCTAGCACCTCTTCCCTCTTGAAATCTATCCCCTTCCCACAATAAGCACTTCATCTCTCCTGTCTGCTTTCACATAATAATCTATATTGCATTTGCCTATGTAATGGGCATGTCCAATATCCCCAACTAGACTATAAATTCCTTGTGAACAAGGATAGTATCTACTACTAACAATTCAAGTTTATATAACTCTTTGACTTCTAAAGAACTTTACTCTCAACAACCTTGTACATTAGGTAGACTATTTATTTTCAGCCATTCTACATTTGAAGAAACTGAGACCCCCCCAAAAAAAATTGATGGACTCTTCCAAGTTCACTTAGCTTGGGTTTTTCAGGACCAGAATATTAACTGCTGTTTTTGAACTGGGTTCTCTCTACAAAACACACTGTCTGTAACAGCTATTCTTTTTACCCCCTGAATTCCTTTCCTCAATGAGAAAAGTCACCTCAAGACCTGAAATTTCAAATAATGACTTCAATAATAATATCTCTGCACACACACACGTACATGTATATATATGTATATAAATCATGGGCATATATACATATATACAATATATATGCAAATACATAAATATATATATTCACATACATTGCTATAGATGTAGCTCTTCTTGTATATATCTGCATATTCATTTTCTTATGTATATGTGTGTGTATGTTTACACACACACAGAGAACAATTAACAGCAGTACAACCCCAGTCTAGCAGCCCTACCCACAGAAATCTAAGGAGAAATGTAGCTAGCCAACACTAAAGCCCTAAATCATTAGTGAGAGGAAATTGTGATAAGGAAAACCAAAAACTAAATGGTTACATGTGTGTGTACCCATAAAACATGTAAACATGGCATCCACTGCATTGGTAGAGGAAGTTCCTTATCTGGAAGGAGCTCCATTACTTCCATGAAATCAGATTCTGAGCTTAGTTACCTTTACTTCCTCTCCTCCGGGCATTTCAATAGGCCTTTGGTTCTAAGAAGGGCAGTATTTAAGCTCTGCCCACACTCCAGCAGCATTCACTCTTCTCTAATTAGTAGGTAGAGCCACAGTTAGACCTGCAATTACTTTCAAATGGAAACCTAAGGCCATAAATGAGTCCTATTACATTGCTTGAACCCAGACAGTCTCATTTAACCTCTATCCTTGCTCAAGGCAGAGTCTGGGGGCAAAATGGGAAGAGGATCAAGGCAAAAATCCTCTATTCCTGGAGCCAGACATCATCTCCATGAGGGAAAAGACTGACATAATTCTGCCTTCTAAGACTGTAAGATTTCACAAAGATCCCAGATCTGCTGCAGGCAGCAATATCAGGAGAAACTTGACAGTACCTTTCATTTTATTTCTGAACACTTTATTCGCTGTTTCAAAGGAGGAGAAACACTCAATGTTAGCCCCGTATGAGCTCAAATGGGTAAAAATATCTGATCTATGGAAAAACAACCATGTTCCCCATAATTTTTTTTAATTGGGATCATCACAAGAGACCCAAATCTCCAGAAGGTTAATTCCAATGTCCTTCTGACCTAGAACAGTTGGGTGCCAGAGAAAGAATCCCATATTGATAGATCAAATTTTTCTCACACTTCTCACCTGGCTTCTAGCAATAGTCTCCTAATTATTTTCCCTGCTCTCTCCTTTTTTTTTCCAATCTGTTCATCACCAAGCTGGTATAACAATATTATGTATCCCAAGATAGCACCAGGAATCTTTGTGAATGACAGGGGAGCTGAAAAGGGGAAGTAACAGTTTATTGGGCTATGAAATAAGATTGGTGTTAGGAACAGCTGGTGCAAATGATCAGAAGTTCAGTTAAGGGCAGCTTATCCCTAATGCTTCTCCTACTGGTGTGCAAATCTTGTCACCATCAGTGGGCAGGGATCTGTATTTCACAGAAATGTGTGAATTAAAGTTGAGTCTAATAATATCACTTCTCAGAAATCTTTAGTGGCTCTTTTCTGCATCCAACACACACACACACACACACACACACACACACACACACTCGGCTTTTACCATCCTTTACAAAATAGCTCTAGTCTCTCTTTCTAGGCTCACTGTATATCCTATTCATTGCAGACTTTGCCTTCTAGCCAAAATGATCAGTCTAATATCCCAGGAATATGATGTTCCTGTCTGTTCTTCATGTTTTTACACAGACTGCCCTCTGTACCTGCAGTAGGCTTTCATCATCTTTGCTTTATTTTAACTCAGCATCTTTCAGCTTAAGTCTCAGCTCCAAAATGAAGTTTCTTTTCATCCCCCATATTGGTAAAGTCTTCCAAATCATAGACATTTTATTTATTTGAGTATGTTTTTGTATTTACTTATACAGGTATATGGTTGCCCATCACCCTCTCTCTCAGATCCTTATTGATTAAAGATCCCATTTCTCCTTTTCCTGTGGTCCCTCTTTTATTCAGCTCTGGGAATTGGACCTGAGAGTGTTTGTTTCTCTACTTCATTGTTTGTCCTCTTCAGTTTCAGGAATAGAAGGTGATCCATTGGGAACCTGGGATTTCTTGCCATAGCAACATGGCAGCCATGACTGCAAGTGAGAAAGTACAAGCTATCAAGCTGGCCGGCCTGGACCACAGAAGCCTTGAGAAACCAGAGTTCTGGGCATTGAGCCTAGAAGGAGTTTTTGGATTTGGTACTGAACTTGTACTCTAGAGACATTGAATTGAGCTATGAAACTTATTCCCTTCCCTTCCCCAGAGTCTAAAGTAGTACAAAACAAGAGGAGGAAGATTCTGTCTCTTGGTTGTTGGAAAGTAAGTTTTTGTGTCTGCAATTATGCTTTCTGAAGGGAACATAATAATAATAATTATTATTAATTAAGGGAACACTAAAGGGTACTTTAAAAGGGTTCCTAGTTTCATAGATTGTTTCTCCCCAACAAAATGTGAACCTTCCTCTAACTCAGCAACAGTTGTTTTCAGGTTTGCAAGGCCATTACAGAGTACTGTGCCTAGAACATAGAGGGTGTTTAATTCATGCTTGCACAATAGTATTGAATTACTTTCAATGTTCAAAATGATTCCAAATCTAAATGTGATAATTATACCAATTTTACAGATTGGGAAATGGAGTTTCAAAGATTTTAGTGTACTTGTTCAAAATCATGGATCTAGTAAGTATTAGAAGCAAAACTTGAATCTAGGTCTCCCTAGTTCCATTTCTAGGATAAGGGAGGATAAGGAAGAAAAGAAAAGGGGAAAAATGCATGTGATAATTTTGTTATATATTTGAAAGGAATAGCAAATTGTATATAGTAGACTTGCAACTTCAGGTGCAAATATCTTTTTTTATCATATGATGTTATGAAAATGCTTGTTTTATTCCATAAATTAAAAATAAAATAAACTTTTAAAAATGGATGCATGTATCGTTTGTTGTATCTTTCTGTAAATTATAGTTTGTATAATATCTTCCATAAAAGTGGGACACAAAAGAACCAAAGACTTAGGTCACATAAAGCACTTTTTTTTTTTTTTGGTGCTTTATGGGCATTTAGTTTCCAACTAAATTGGACAAGAACTCATTCACAGGAATTCTGTTATCTCCTAATACTGTGAGGGTTGACATACTGCTTTTTTGTCACCCCTGTCTGGTACCAAGCCCTCTTTCCATCTTCCCACCTATAGACCATCTTAGTTTCTCTTCACTCCCATGTTATTCAAAGCATATTCTCTTGACTTGGTATCATAACTAAGGAATACATTTGGTTTAAGATACGTGCAGCTAATGGGGCCACATCCTTTCACGATATCAAGAAAAACTGACCCTGGATCAAAGGACTGTTGTGATTTTTTTTCTGCTATTACTCCACAGCTCTCATCCTTGATTTCCACTTTTGTCATTTCTCAAGGACATAGACACTCCTACCTAGACCAAAGGCTTTCTCCAAAATGTGTGTTGGTGGTGGTAATCAGGAGAGTTGTTTGATCCAGGATCCCATCCTCTGCCATGTGTGGAGGGATCAGCCTGTACCTTGTGTCATAACCAGATTTAATTGTGTTCTGGCTCAGTGCTGAAGAGCTTGTGCTTAGGAATGATAACACAACCTCTTACTGGTGGACCTGGATTTTAGCTTTATAGGTAGTTATAATGGGGTAGTGTCATTAAGTTGAAGTGGGAAAACCAACATTAAATTGTTAAATATCTGGAAAAAACAAATCAGATATGTGTAATTTAAAAATAAGGGCAGGTAAGTGGCATAGTGGCCTGTAATCAGGAAATTGTGTTTCAGTTGTTTCATCCATGATTGACTCTTTATGATCCAAATTGGGATTTTTTTTGGCAAAGATAATAATGTTGTTTTCCTTTACTTTTTGCAGCTCATTTTACACATAAGAAAGCTGAGGTAGCCAGGGTTAAAGGACTTTCCCAGGGTCACACAGCTAGTAAAGTTCAGAGGTCAGTTTTAGATTTATGTCTTGCTAATTCCAGGACCTATGTTCTATTCACTGTGCCACCTAGCTGTCTCAGATGCAGGAAAATCTGGGTTCAAATCAAGCTAGTAGCTATTATTATTATTAATATTAATATTATCATATAACATTTTATTTTCTCCAATAAATGACAAAGCAATATCTAACTTTTTCTAAGTTCTGAGCTTCAAATTCTACCCTTTCCTTTTTTCCTCCCCCTTTCCAAAACAGTGAAAAAATAACTATGGGTTATACATGTACAATCATGTAAAACATTTCCAAATTAGTCATTTTCTATGAGACAACTTGAATTTAAATATGAATGAATGAGAAAAAGCAAAAGACCAGTATGCTTCAGTCAGTATTCACACAATAATAGTTCTTCTGGAGGTGGATATCCTGCTTCATCATTAGTCCTTTGGACTTGTTTTAGATAATTATATTGCTGAGAATATCTAAGTCATTCACACTTCTTCATTGTGCAGTATTTCTGTTACTGTGTATAATGTTATCCTGATTCTGTTCTTTTTATTTTGAATCAGTTCATATAAGCTTTTCTGGGCTTTCTGAGATCACCTTGCTTGTCGTTTCTTTTGGAATAATAGTATTTCATCATTAATGTGATGACTCTAACCCTAACCCAACTTTCTCTCTCTCCTCCCTCTCTCTTTCTCTCTCTCTCTCTCTCTCTCTCTCTCTCTCTCTCTCTCTCTCTCTCTCTCTCTCTCTCTCTCTCATGAGTTAATGCATGAACTGATTGTACATTTAGAAAAAAAAACTGAACAGAAACTAATTGTTCAAGGAGAAAGGAAAAGAAGAATGCCATCAGCACTTCAAAATGAGCTTCAGAATGTGTGTGTTTCATTAACAAAAAGCATGACTTGTATAAAGATAAATATATGACTAGATTTTAAAGATATTTGATGTTTGTCAGTTTTCTACTTTCTTCTAGGCAATGAAAGGCTTTGAAAAAGCCTTATTATATCATATTATCAATCTCTTAGTCTCCTATAACTTTTTATCTACTCATTTGAAAGAATTTCAAAGTCTTCCCTCTCCCCACAAAAAGGTTATCTTTGAATACCTAGAAAAAAGTGGCAGAGAAAATTCTGGATTTGTGTGTGTTCATGCATGTGTATACAAATGTGTACATGTATGTATATAAAATGTACACATACATGTGTATATGTACTTGTATACACAAAATCCTAACAATCGATACAATTTCCCATAAAATAAGTTTTAATGAAAATATTAGTCAGATAAAGTAGATTCATCCTTGCATTCACAGTGTAATCTCAGATAAATCACTTAATCTTTCCCAATCCTCTCTTCTGTCAAGTGGGGTCAATTGCTTTGTATGACCTGCATCTCAATGATTTTGTTTGAGAGAATCTAAGTATTAATAATAAAACTCAATTGTCTTGAAAACTTCCATATGTGGGATTCTGGTTATTCACATCTCATATGACTCTTGAGGAAATCTTTTCTATCAAACGTGAAGTTGGATAAACAGAATCTCCAATTGCGTGTCAGCTCTCTGAGGTCTAGTGTAGCTAAGTACAGAGAAGAGATTCAGGATGAATTTTTTAGCCTTGGCCTTCCATGAAACAAAGAAGTGATTCCTTTCAGTCCAGTGAAGACTCCTTGTATTTCTATAGTGATGATGTAAGACAGATAGTTAAGTAGTAAGAGGATTCTAAGAATCCCATGGATTTGGACTAGCCACTTGCATTAAGTTTACCATTGAATTAATATGAGAATATGGCCAAAGTGGGTAGGTATGGATGGGCTGAAAACTTCATAGTTGGAGAAAAGAGCCACACATTTGAGATTATAGATCCAATAGTATATTGAATATTTGCATAGGTGCTTGGAGAATAAAATAATCAAATGCTTTGGCCTCGGATGATTCATTGGATTACATAAAAACTTATCATTATAGTGGTTCAATAGGAAGTAGATTTTTCTTTACATCTTTTTTTTTTTTTTACTGTATACACAGCATCTTTACCATTCTCTCTGCTTCCTTAAAAAGTTGTTTGTTTGTTTTTACCTCTTCTTTATCTTTCTTCCTTTTTTTTTTTCAAAATTCCAAGTCTCATGCCAAAGGTGATGATGATGACTACCTTCAGGCAGGTAGATCACCTATTGAGATTTGTGAATCACTAAAGTTGCTCCCTGATTTTAAAGAGTTGTATTTACTGCTTCTGACCCTTGCTTGATACCATTCAATTTTAGGAAAATCAATGTATTTCTGTTTTCATAAATCTTATTTAAAATGCATACCCCTTTTGAAAAACCCATTTGGATATTCAGTGGGAGCCTGCTGGGATGGTTAAACATAATGCTAAGTAAATCAACATAAATTGATATTTAATATAGAGCTTCAAAGTACACTAACATCAGTATGGTCAGAAAAAGAGATTATTATGTCATGTACATAAATGACATATAATGTGACTCTTCCTTCTCATTATCCCCTCCCTTCTGATTTCCTGCAATGAGACAGACAATCTCACTATCCGGAAATATTGTTAGCCCAGTGAGGCAAAAAACAATCCTGAAATTGAGAAAGGGGAATTAAAAGTAAAAATGCAGAACAAAAACTGACAAAGACAAAAACTGACAAAAAAGCATAAAACATTCCTAGGTTCTACTGAGGATTTTCAGATCCACAATTAATGTCTTCCCCATTGTTGAGCCTGCTATGAAAAAGCATGTTTCTAAAAAATCATCAGTCCTGGTACTAATCCCAAATCCTGAATCTGACTTGGGAAATTGAGGCAGAGTGTTAGAATAAGTAAGGAAATTATTTTTAGTAATTCTTCCAATGCTTCTGGGGACTAGGAAATCAAAATGTTAAAATTAAAAAGAAGGAAAAGAAACAAATATTTATTAAGTAAGTGCCTACTATGTGTCAGGTACTATGATAAGTATTTACAAATGTTACTTCAACTCTCACAACAACCCTGGCTGTCATTCATTCTTGAAGAAGACCAAAATGGCATCATTATGTTAGAGTTGAGTTTCAGTATGACATACAATCTGAAATTCTGAAGAGAGAGCTTAAGCATGTCCTTGTATCACTTTTCTGACCACGTTGTGAGAGTTTGCCCTGTGTGAGCTCTCCATAAAAAAGTCTTTTTGGTAAATATACATTCAGTATTATTATTCTTAATAGAGCATAAAACTGAGGCAGCCAGAGATCAAATAATTTATGTAGCATCACACAGCTAATAAATGTTTGGTGCTGAATTTGAATTTAGGAGTTCTTTTCTTGTAGACAACCCCCTATGCATTGTAACATCATCTAGCTGCCTCAAGTATATAATAATGAACTGAAGACAAAACTCTGAGTTCTTCATAGTGGTTGGTGTTTTGCATGGATTTCATGATGTGACATAGTCATGTACCTTAGTAGTTGACCAGGCCCTAAAATGAAAGCTCCTTAAGATGGGGAATGTTTTCTGGGAGTTTTCCCTCTTTTCTGGCTCCATTTCCACCATGTTATGAGGCACATTATGAGTGCTACATTATTTTTTTTAAATAATTGAGTAGTATTAAAAAGTAGAATATTTTCATTTTATATTTATTTCTTTTGTTGAAAGTTTATTTTTCCCTTTCCCTCTTCCCCACCCATATCCACTGTGGTGTATGTCTATGTATGAAAATAAAAGGAAAACCAAAAGTTTTAGTTAATAAAAAAAATAAATATAGTATTGATGATTAAAAAAAGAAATAAAGAAATATTAGTCCCTATATGGCAAAAGGTACACAAGTTTCTTCATAGGACATCTGGAATTATGGTTGACCACTAAGTTGATTATAATTGCTTTCAATATATATATTTTATAATGTTACTATTGCTATGTTTTTATTACTATGTAAATTATTTTCTTGGCTGGTTACTTCACTCTACACCAATGAAAACAAATCTAAGTCTTTTTTTTCCCCCTAAAACCAGTCCTATTATAATTTCTTATAGCACAATCATATACCATGACAAGAATTTCTTCAACTATTCCACAATTGAAGGGATGTCCATCTGACCTCCCATACCCCATGTTTCCAATTCTTTGCCACCACAAAGCATTTCTATAAATCTTTTTGTATCTTTGGGCCTTTTTCTTTGATCACTTTTGAGTATGGACCTAGGCGAATCATTGCTGGGGTAAAACATATTCACAGATTAGGACTTCTCTGAGTATAATTCCAATTTGCATCCTAATTACAGTCCCTTGTTAGAGTTCTTTTCCCATAATTTTTCTTGCATTTGTTATTTTCCATTTTTTTCAACATTTCCAATCTGATGGATAGGAGGTAGAACCACTGTTTATAATATCCATTTCTCTAATTATAAGTAATTCCGAGAATATCATATAATTATTTGATGACCTGGTTTCTTCCTTTGAAAACTGCCTGTTCATATATACTTTGACCATTTATTAATTAGAGAGAGGACTCAAGTCTTATAAATTTGAATCATTTTTCTATATTTCTTCAAAATAACAACTTTACCAAGAAACTTGCTTCAAACATTTCTCAGTTTCTTGATTTTTTTTTTAAATTTCAGTTATGTTGGGATTTTTTTATATAAAAGGTTTTTAATTGTATATAATCAAAATTGTCCTGTTTATCTTCCTGAAATTCTTTATTGTTGGTTTCATTATGAATTCTTCCTGTCCATATATGAAACATAATTTCCTCATTGCTCTCTTTCTTTGTTTGTGCAGTTACTTTCTGAGTCTAAGTCATATACTTATCTGAAGATTATCTGGGGATGGATTTTTAGTCTCCTACTTCCTACCTTTGGAATGGTAAGCAAGTCAGTTCACCTGAAAAAGGATTTGGAACGAGCTAATTTCTAAAAGTCTTTGGTCATTTATTAATAATGTAGAAGGCCAAAGATGGGGTGAATAGAAGGGAAAGTAACCACTTATCTTCTCATCATAATATGTAAAAGGCTGAAATTTTTGAGATTTTCTGAATGATTATACAAAAGCTTCAGGAAGTAAAGACACTTGATAAAGATGGGGCAAGGGGAAAGCTGGGTATGACTATTGGCTCTTTGCTTATGTCTATCAATTGATTTTGCTATTTCAAGACTCTCCAAAGGAGCTGCTTCTGTTGGGTAGCCTCCTTACATCTACTCAGTCAGGAGTTCTATCTCCTCATAGCTCCCTAAACTATTTTGCTTTGCTTACATCACATCTTGCTTTGCATGTTACTTGTGTAAGGATTGAGGTCCTCACTCCTACTGCAATCCATCAGAGAAAGGCAAGATATCTTAATTGGATCAATTAATCAAAATGAAATTGAATACAAATAAGCCTTTAATTAGTATGAAAAGACCATTGGGGCTTGGGATGAAAGCAGGTAAATAAATACCAAAAAACAAAACAAAACAAAACAAAACAAAAAACTATTTTCTTTGATTGAAGAGAATAAGTTTCCATTTACCTATAAATTAAAAAAAAATAAGCCAATATGGGGATTTCTCTCAGTGAAGCAATGAAGTCATGTACAGGTGAAAACCACAATTTCAGGATATCAGGATTATAGTTCCAGAATGTGAATGAAGCCCTTGAAAAGGGTAGAGAAGTAATTTCTCCTCTCCTTCCCTCACTCTGTCTCTCTGTCTTTGTTTCTGTGTGTGTCTCTATCTTTCTCTCTTTCTATCTCTATCTCCTTTATATATCAACAATAGTAAATACAACTTAGGAATGGTCAGCAGACATGTTACTCAAAGTTGATCACATATTCAGGGAATGAGATCCCTTGTGATTAAAAGAAATGTTTTTAAACTCAAGATCATATTCTGATAAAAAAAAAGTTGTCATTTTACACTTTGCTGCATATGTTTTTCATATGTGTGCTTTGCTATGATATTTCTCTAAGTCTGAGCCCATCTTTTCTCTGGATTACAAGTTTCCTCAGACTTCCATGAAAAAAAAAATATTTTGTTTTTATTTTTGTACTTTTGTACTTTTTAAAGCTTTTTATTTTCAAAACATATGCATAGACAATTTTCAACATTGACTTCTGCAAAACCTGTGTTCCAAATTTTTCTCCCTCCCTTCTTTCTACCTCCTCTCCTTGATGGCAAGTTATCCACTACATGTTTCAGAATTCCCTGAACACATTTCCACAATTATCATGATGCTCAAAGAAAATCAGATCAAAAGGGGGAAAAATGAGAAAGAAAACAAAATGCAAGCAAACAACAACAAAAAAGTGAAAATACTATGTTGTGATCCACATTCAGTCCCCACAGTCCTTTCTCAGGTGCAAACATCTCTCCTCATCACAAAAACATTGGAACTGGCCTGAATCATGTCATTGTTGAAAATAGCAATTAATCATCATATAAGCTTGCTGTTACTGTTTGCAAAGGTCTCTTGGTTCTACTCATTTCACTTACCATCAGTTCGTTTAAGTCTCTCCACGCCTCTCAGAAATTATCCTGCTGGTCATTTCTTACAGAACATAATATCCCATACCATTTATATACCATAACATATTCTGCTATTCTCCAACTGACAGGTATCCATTTGGTTTCCAGTTTCTTGCCACTACAAAAAGGGTTGCCACAAACATTTTTGCACATGTGGGTCTCTTTCCCTTTTTGAGGGTGTGAGAAAATATTTTGTAAGAACTCTTCCACCTATACCACCTTAATAAATATATTTGCAAAAAGATGACTGTGTCAATCAATAATAAACTAAAAACACACTAGTGGGGGCTCATGTGCAACAGAGCCACAAGCACTCATTCCCATAGGGATTAATTCTAAAATTATAAAAGAGAAAGTAATAGCCATTCTTGGAGACCCAGTCAACCAATAGTAAGTGGGAGTTGCAAAAGATGCTCCAGAAGGGATGCTACATAATATAAATTTCTTCAGATAACTGTTTCATTTCTCTAAGGTTTTAGAGACTACAGAAACTCCCCTTGTCTCTGCAGAAGTATTTCTTTATTTGCTTTGTTTTGCCCATATTTAACTTTGAGTTTCTTTTCACCCATTTCTTAAACAAACAAAATCAACAAAACCAAACAAAAATTTTTTTTAATGATGCTGAAACCAAGTATTAAGTGAATATCCCTTTTGGTAAATTATATAGGTATCTTTTCCAT
The DNA here is from genome assembly GCF_016432865.1 of Antechinus flavipes. Lineage (NCBI taxonomy): Eukaryota > Metazoa > Chordata > Mammalia > Dasyuromorphia > Dasyuridae > Antechinus > Antechinus flavipes. The sequence goes on along the minus strand of NC_067400.1, from coordinate 4,431,760 downwards.
CCTACTCCTATATACCAGTAGAATGTCAGGTTTTGAGATCTGAGTGAGTTACTTTTTATGCATCCCTGTATTTAAGACAATGATCAATCCTTTTTTCATACTGAATGGAGTTTTGTAAAACTGATTTTTTTTGTCCCTGTAGGAACCTATTAAAATGAAAATTTAGGGATTCTTTGCCAGCTGCTTCCTGGTTCACTACATGGGTGGTAAGTATTTGCTGATGTATATTAGTTGGTTCTTTTAGTATAAAATGTGTCCTGCCCCAAACAAACACATCCATACACACATAGACACATCACACATACACATGTCCACCATATGCCATGGATATGAAGCCCTTTAAGAGAATGCTGTGCAATGTCGTCTTCAGGAGAGCAGTTCTCAGTCATGTGGGAGGCACAAGATATGCGCAACCCCCTTTCTATATTAACAAGCTGTGTGCTTGAAGAAATCGCCCACACACCATTTAGAATTCTGGGCTGCATTTTTCCAGCAGCAAAGTCACTTTGAATAAGGGGTGGTAGGTAGCAGGAAGTATATGAAGTGTGTGTGTGTGTGTGTGTGTGTGTGTGTGTGTGTGTAGGGGGATGGGTATTTAGCCATTATAGTGCAATGAATACATATGTTCTAATAAAATGGTAATTATTACTTGGAAGACATTGAATGTGATTCTGGACACATTGACTAGAATGCCATGAGCAGCACACAATAGGAAAGGCTGGAAACAATTCATCATTAGAACCTCTGTTCCTTAGTTGAGGTGTAGCACACTAGCCCTTCCCTCCTTGATTAGTCAAGTTAACCTAGGAAAAGAACATGTGAAGGTTTCAGAAAGTTTTGGATCATGGCTCTGGGACGATAGACAGGAGTCCTGAAGTTGAGCTTTGTCTTATGAATGATATTTTAATGTATTTAGTATTTCCATATTTCCCAGTTATATGTCAATTTTTAAGATTTGTTTTTAAAATTTTGAGTTTCAGGTTCTCTTCTTTCCTTCCCAACTTCCCCCCCCCAATTGTTAAGGCACATGTGAAGTTAAACAAAACTTTGCCATAAAAGCCAAGTTCTCAAAGAAAACATAAATCCCCCCCAAAAAAAAACCTTAAGAAAAATAAAATTGCATTAAAAGTATGCTTTAATCTATATTCAGACACAATCAGTTCTTTCTCTGCTAAATGGATAGCATTTTTTATCATTAGTCTTTCAGAGTAGGCTTGGATCATTGTACTGCAATGTCATTACCAGTTGATCATCCCACAATGTTGTTACTACTTTGTACACAATACATTTCACTTTGCTTGAGCTCATGGAAGACTTTTCCAGTTTTTCTGAGAGCATCCTGTTCATTTCTTAGAGAACAATAATATTCCTTTTAAAAACCATATACCATAATTTACTGAATCATTGAAAGGAAATCTTATCCAAAGCTGAAGTTTTTGAAAATTAGAATGTGTGGATGAAAAGACTGACCAATAATTTCTGTTAATAATTAGTGTGCAAAAGGTTAAAAAAAAAACCTTCTTCCCTGACTCTCAATCTCTCTCATCAATATTCTGTCTCCGTCTCTCTTTCTTTCCCTCCCTTCCCTTCATCTTTCTCTATCCTTGTCTCTGTGTGTATATCTCTGTCTCTGTCTTTCTCATATACATGTGTGCTTGGGGTCCACTGCAGAAGTTCATTTGGAGACACCCACACTGAGCTGAAGCATCCCCCCTCAAAGCAGCCTGAATGGCTGCAGGTTGAGAACCTTCTGCATGTACCCAAGGGCTTGCTATATCTCTGAAGCACAAAAGATCCCAATTTAGCAGGAGTTTTCTCTCTGGAGCTTGCCTTCATTTAAATCTTCTATATGTTGGACTGTTCTAATTAAAGGGGAGAAAAGGCAGTAAGCATTTATTAGGTAGCTAAAATGTGCCAAGTCTGTGCTAAATGCTTTGCAAATATAATCTCTTTAGATGAAAACAAACACTATGGGAAATTACAATCAAGTTTTTCCTCCTGAGCAAAATCAAAAGTTTTGCTCTCAAGCTTCAATCAGTTGCCATGTATTGATTTTGTCTGTGCACATAGTCTGTCTCCCAGAAGAATATAATTTTGTGTTAATTTTGTCTTGAGAGCTCCACAGATAGTAGAGGGCTGACATGAATGGCAAGCAGCAATAAATGCCCAATGGGTTATATCTCATCCAGCTTCTTGGCTTTTTCCTTATTATTATAAACTACTTGCCCAAGTATGTTTACATTTTTAAAACAAGTGAAGGAAAAGAAAATTGATGATCTTGTTAAAGTGGTAGATGTTGGCTTATTAGAAAATTAGAATCTATTGCCTTGGGAGAGCATAATCCTCCACACAGACTCTGAAGAGGTTTCCCATTAGAAATTAGATGATTTCTGGCTGCTTGTGTGGGTTTCTGTTGACAGTTTTTTTTTTTTTTTCTAATCCATATCCCTTCCAATTCTGATATTCAATGATCAATGTCTCCAAAGGCAGCCCAAACTCTTAGTTGACTTTCTCGTACTGCTGCCATAGAAAGCTGAATCTGTATACTAAAAAAAGAAAACCTCTAAAGTTCCTGAGGGTAGAGAAGTATTTCCTCGTGGCACACCCAGTGATATATAATTGACCATGTACTACAGAAACACTCATTTAATCCACTTGAAGACAGTGAATTATCTCAGCTACCTCAGAACAATCTTTGAAAAATGCAACCACTTAAAGTTAGATCAGGGAAGTAAATAAACAGCTAAATGTTTTAGGGAGGCAGATAATTGGGACTTCCATCTCCTACTGCTCATATACCCTAATTAGATAGAATTGACTAGTTTCTGGTTGTTGAGATTTTCTTTTACTTTTGCTTTTTACACTTTTTAATTGACATTTGAACTTTAAAAATGGAAAATAATTTGGAAAACTGATGCTAAAAAAATAACAATACCCTAAAATATAACCTACACTATTTTTGTAATGATTTTCAGGTAGACCAATAATTTTAAAATTCTCTCTCCTAAATCAATGTTCCAGATTAGTTGTTTTTTCCAATGAGATAGTTCACATTTTTTCTATTTTTTTTAAATGTTGCTTTATTGCATCTTGATTTCTCATGAAGTCATTAGCTTCCATTTGCTCAATTCTATTTTTTAAAGAATTATTTTCCTCAGTGAGCTTTTGTACCTCCTTTCCCACTTGGCCAATTTTACTTTTTAAGACACTCTTCTCATTAGCTTTTTGTATGTCCTTTTGCACTACTCTCAATCCTTTTCCTAATTTTCCCTCTTCCTCTCTTACTTGATTTTCAAAATCCCTTTTGAGTTCTTTGATGGTTTGAGCCCAATTCTAATTTTTTTGAAGGCTTTGGATGTATAATCTTTGACTTTGTTATCATCTTCTGAGTGTGTGTTTTGACCTTCCTTGTCACCATAATAACTTTCAATGCTCAGAAACTTTTTCTGTTGTCTGCTGATTTTCCCAATCTATTATTCAACTTTTAACCCATTATTAAAGCAGGACTGTTTCCAGCATGGAGGGTACACCATCCCAAGCTTCAGAATTTTGTACAGGTAATTTCAAAAATCCTTTTAAGAATCTGACCATAAGCACTTTTTTCTGCCCTGAAGCTGTTAGGAGTATCCACATCCTACTATAGCTGTGAGATCTAATATATTAGCTGATGGTGGGCCTGGAATTGTAGCTGGACTGGGCTGGCATGGCCTGCACTGGACTTCCACTCTGTCACCACAGACCCTCTTTGCTGACCCTCCAAGTATTCCTTGGTATTCCTGGGACTGAGAGATCCAGAAGCCTCCAGTATTACTGCTAATTTAGAGGTCCTGTCTTGCTGATGCTGGGTTGGAGGAGGGGGGCAGTCCAAGGCTGAAGCTGGGGCTGGGGTTAAGGCTGGGATTGGGGCTAAGGCTGGACCTGAACTAGTGTACTGGGATTGCATACGAGGCTCCCATCCTAGTTCTGATGACTTTCCAAGTCTTCTTTAGTGTCTGGGCTGAGAAGTCTAGAAGCCTCCAGCTCTGCCACTGATTCAGAGGTCTGCCTGGGACCTGGCTGGCTGGGGCTGGGACAGTGAGAGACTCCCACTCTAGTGTCCCAGACTTTTTCTGCTAACCTTCTAAGTTGCCTTCAGCTGAAAAAAATGCTCTACTATATCTTTTTTTTTCATTTTAAGATGCTCTAAAATATATTTAGTCATTATTTAAAGGATTTGGAGCAGTTTGGGGGAGAGGTTGGCCAAGTTCCTGTTTTTACTTCATCATCTTGCCTCTATTCCCCACTATTTTTAAAAGAGTTAGAGCAGACCCAGATTTCTATGTCCAAAATCCTTGGTTTTTGCAGATGGGGAGATAGAAACTCAGTGTAACAAAGTGGGTTGCTTGAGGCCTTCTACATAGTGAAAGAGAATTCATACCCTTTCAATGGAAAGGGTACTCCCTGTACACGGGGACTTGGTCAAGAACTCTTTAATTTAGCTATGGCTCTCTCTCTTTCTGGTAAATAGAAAAAAGAGAAAATAGGAAACACAAGGCTAGCTAACTGTGAAGTCAGGGGAGAGGGAAGACTAATGTTGGGAAGAGAAAGAACAAATATCAACTTTGCCCTTGCAACAGTTGCTTGAGGAAGCTACATGGATCTTTTTTGGCTACAGTGTTGAACAAGTCTTGAAGATTTGCCTTGGAGATTTAATAGCTGGGCTAGGGAGTCAGTTGACTTTCAACAATCACTTACTATGTTCTAAGTGTTTTGGGATACAAAGAAAGGGCAAAAAAATCAGTAAAGAGACACAACACGGAAGAATAGTCCTAAGCATGAGGAAGTCAAATGAGTGCAGAGATGTGGGAAATGAAGGACTGGTTGGCCCAGGAGCCTTTGTTTAATGGAGAATCTGTACAGAACGCTCTGCTCTACTCTCCACACCTTCTTCAATCTCTGACCCATCTCTCTCCAAGGGCAAGGAGAGATCTAAGGTCAATAGAACTGAACAGCTCTATAGGAAAGGAATAATATGACATGGGTGATTCACTTCATTTCTCTATACCTTCAATTCCTGATTAACAAAATGGAGATCATGATAGCCCTACCTCACAGAGTTTCTGGATTCAATGAGATACATAGGAAAAATACAGTGTGAACCACTTTGTAAATTTTAGCTGTTATCATTATTTCCTTATTAAAACTGAAGGTGAAACTCCAGGCATTTTGTCACTGCATAGAAGAATGGCTATCTTGCTGGGAAGCCAATGGACAGCTTCCTCAGCTCAGACAGTCTGAGGTTCCAAGATATAATGCCAGAAAGGTCAAATACCAATGGTATTACTTTAAATGGGAACTTCACCCATGGGGCATAGCTTCCTCATCTGTATGATGAATAGATTGGACTAAATACCATTTAAACTTCCTTTTAGTTCTATGCCCGATGATCCATTATATGACTGACTCTTAATGTATGAAATGAAAGCTTAAAAGTCAATGCACAGAAAGAATATTTTTTGTTTTATTTTAAAGAAAATATCCTCTCTTTTTTTTTTTTTTTGGTTTGTTTCCCTTTTCCTTCTAATTTTAACCATTGTGTCAAGAAAGTAGAACTGGGGAGGTCTAGCCAACAGTTTCGATGATTCTATCATCTGACTTGTCATTTGAATCTTACTGGCTAATTGCTAAACTTTAAGGATGATGGAGAACAAGAAATTGAGATTTGCTCATGGGATCTCTTTCTTAAATTTCTACACAGAATCCCAATACTGGTGCCACATGTAGGGTTAGCTGCAAAAGCCACACTATTTCCATGAGTGCAGCTTCATGGAGTAGTTAGAAATCCCAGTTATTGTTTGTTTCCTACATCTTGAGGGTGGGTGGAGAATCATCCCCAAATGTGATGAATCCTGCCCATGATCATGGAAAGGCTCATGAATTGTGCCTTAACTGGTCATTAGCATAACTAATATCAGAAAAGCCTATCAGAGTTAAAAAAAAAAAACAGACAAAATATTAACCTGATTCAAAACCTGGGGGCGAGATTAGGCTATTACTTTGTACCTTAATATGAAAGGGTTAGGTGGATTTGAGAGCTTGCTTTCTTATTGATTCAGAAAATGATTTAAAGAGAATATAGGGAAGAATTGCCAGACATTGATTTGTCTATCTACCTGCCTTCTAAATAAATATTTGCCAGAATATATTTTTTTTAACCTAGGGTAGTTTCTCTGAGGACTTAACAGAAAATCTTTATGCCTTCAATACTTTTAGTGAAGGGAAGCTATCAATTCAATGATCCTATCAATGTCAGTGTTTTGGCTTCCCACCTTCCTCAATCTTCACAACCTTAGACTTTGAATGGACTTTCTTGGACAGTTTCAGACAACAGACTTTTGTAAAGGGTCCATCATTCACCAACAACACTGTAATGAAAGTGAGAGAAATAGTTGGGCCCCTTTTCAATCTTTCTGAACCAAGAACCCTGGCCTAGACATTTTCCAATGATAAATGAAATGGGCCAATAGGGATTCCTTTACAACTAATCTCCCCTTCCTTATCAGTTCTAGATTAGTTCAAATGACATAAGATTTCATATAAAGAGCTCAGGACTGAATATCAGGAGCCATGGATTTGTGGCTTGACTGCTACTCACCAGCTATATGATTTGGGGGAGTCAATCTTTCTATATCATAATGATAATGACTTCTATAACTCAAAGATCTTCAAAATGCTCTGCTAAGTGGGGCTGCAGGTCAAGGAAAATGTCCCATGATTCTGAACTCATCCTTCTGACCCAAGCAAGAACAACCTTTCCTAATATGGATCTTCTTAAAAAATACAATCAATGAAATAAAAATATTTTTTCCCAAAGTAGGCAAAATATCATAGTTTAGAAAATTTTAAAATTTGTCTAGGGAAATTCATTAATTTTAAAGACTAAGATTGTTTGGGCCTAAAATGGGAATATGTCAGGGAGAATGCTGGTACTAGAAGTAGAGGATGACCTATGGTTCAGCCTTGATTTAGACATTTGCTAGTACGTTTGTGAGCATGGATTAGTCACCTAACCTGTCTCTGTTTTAGTTTCCTCATTTGTAAAATAGGAGTAATAAAAACTTTTGTCTCCCAAGATTATTGTGAAGATCAAGTGAGATAATCTTTCTACATTGTAAAACCGACAGTTCTATTTTTAAAAAGTTCTATGAAAGTTCTATTGAAATGAACTACAATAGACTGTATTTATGAATCAGGCATCATTGTGCCCCTGACAGTGGCTCCCAAATATAAACAACACTCTGACTAAGTGTCTTCAGGGGACATTGTCTTTGGAACATGGGGAATACCCTTTGAATTCATGAAATGGCGCTCTAACCAAAGGCAGAGTTGTCAAGCAATAAAACATACAACGAGACCTTTTTTTTCTTTTTATAACATTAAGTTTAATGCAAGCATTTGTGATTACCTTTCAAATCAATTTGCTAGCCAAGCCCAGGCATTGATTTCTGAGTGTCAAAAATCCTTGTTTGAGTTTACATGAGAAGCGGTGACTTTTAGCCTTAGTCTTACATTGGAAAATCTCCAGAAGGGGAGGGGGTGAAATAGCCTGTTAGAACATGCTCCCACACATGCGCTCTCAAGTCTCCTTCTTTTCACATTGGATTTGGCTTCATCAAGGGGTCTGGACCAAGAAGTATTGCTTTTCAGGACAGAGATAACATTTTAAAAATAAAAAATAATGCAATTCCTCACCAAAGAGCAGGACCCAGAATCATATAAGTTCTGAAGGAGCGTGTGCTTTTTTTTTTCAATGTCCCTTACCTGTTTCATGTTTATTAGAAAGTGGCATGTTGAGCTATCAGTAGAAATATACATTTATATATAAAGTTTTGCATTCAAATCTCTTGATTCTTTGATATATCTATCACATATATCACATATATATCTAGACCACAAATCAGACAAATTAAAAAAAAACTCTATATAATATATCCTTATTTCAGATGCATATATATGTACATATATATTTGTAGAACAATCCACCTTTTTAAATATGTTCCTGTTAAAAAATGCTATTTACACATTTTGGACAGAGGAGGCATTTGAGCTTCTGGGATGTGGCTAGGAGAGCATGAGCATCATTTGGGGTCGATGACATAGAGAAAGAGAACTCTGAAACAAGGGAATACCATGAAAAACCTCCTCCAAGAAAGTAAGGCGTATTGATGGGACTAGAACATGGAGAGAGAAACGGGAGGGCACATATTCAGTAAGACTAGACATCACATTGTGGGGGTCACCATGCTTGGCCAAACACACCACATTTTCTAACTTTCTGAGGATAAGCAAATCAACTTTGTCCTTCTCCTTATTTCCTTCCTGTTGTTCTGCTATCTCTCGTCAACAGCAACTCACTGGTCATCGGCACAATTTATATTGCCCATGGATCCAAAAATAGACCCCATCACAAAGACTCAGTTTTATTAAATGTGCTGGTGCTTCCAAGCTAGGTGTTCAGATTCAAGGAGACCCCGACATAGCCTCATTACTCACTGGGTTCTCTCTTTACTGAATCAATTAGTATAATCCACTGAGAGGAGGGGGTGGGATATACTATGGGAAGGGATGCTGGGAAACTCAAATGACCAAGTCATCATCTGACCCAATGCTGTGGTGACCATCTGGACTCTCTGATGCCCTTCATCTGTCACAAGCCCTTCAACTCTGAACTCAAAACTAGCATTTAAGTTGTGTTTTCTCTTGAAAACTCCAAATAGCAGCACCTTTAAGAATGGAGGGTATCAGATATACCCCGATAGGAACTCTCTTGTGAGTTTCCCAGTGTGTGTAGATGTGTGTATGATTTTCATCTCCATGTATTTGAATAATGCTTTAACAGATTGCCTAAAAATGCATGGATCCCAGTCCACCCACGACTACTTGTGTCTTCTGGAGAACTTAGTAGTTGAGGGAGTGTCCCTGAAGGCAACTGGCTGTATTAAACACAGTCTGGCACCACTAGGGACTGGATTGGCCAATAGGGAAAAAAGAAGGAAGAGTAGGAGGCCTGGAAATGACTATCTGAATTAAAGTATAGGAAGAAGAGCTAGAAAGTAAACAATTTTTTTTCCACAAAAAGATTGTTTAACTTGCAATTAAGTTGAAGAAGTATTTGGGTAGGTGGGATTTTTGTGTTTGAGAGCTCACTGAAAAGTGGGTGGAGGTGGATTATCTACAATTCAATATCACTACTAGAGATGAACTCTCTTTTTTTCTTTGCCAATATATATATTTATGACAACATTGTGTGGGCAGCAGCTGCACAGGCTCCCGACACTCCCTTCCACCACTAATCCTCAGCCATTATGTAGGAGGTCCTTCACTCTTGGTGTGCTGAGAGCTCAGGCTCCTGCACAGGAGGGCAAGGTCACCTTCATTTTCAAAACAATTTATTGAGCTGAACATTTATTTCAAATTATTAAGAAAAATGGGCTCTAATTTGTGTCCTTAGTATTCCTGTTCTCACTTAAACTAGCCAAAGGACAACTAATCTCTGCATCTCTGCTCAAATATACATGGCACAGAGTAGATGGCATTGCAATTGGGTTGGTCTTTTTGTTGATGATTGAATTCTCTCTCTTGATTTTATCTTTTCATAATAAAAGGGATGAAATAAATCTTGTCCTGTATGTATTTATATATTTTTTTCAATTCCACTTGGTAAAATGGTTCTTTTCTTTCCTTTTTGGTAATTCTTTGTAAACTCTCTGACGATCAAGTAGAGCCCCTGCTACAGAACCCATTCCCAATAAATAAAAGCTTCCTGCAAGATTTTAAAGAAAATCCTTCTTAATAAGTCATTTGATTACTTGATGCTGCTAAAAGCACATCTACAATTGTGGGGAATGGAGAAGGGCAAAGAGGAATCAGGTCAAATTTGGAGCTCTTTCCCCTGTCATTTTCCTATGAGAGCAACAGCTAGAACTTAATGTTTTATCTGCCATTTCAAAGCATTTATCTTTAAAATTTTATTGCCAAAGTCCTACATGCATAGTCTTTGCTATTACCTTGTAAGGTCTTGACCTTATTCTGCCATTCCACTTTTGGCCAAGCCTTGATGAAATAAATGGTGACAGAGTAGGGGAAAGCTGTACAGATATAGTCTAGCACAAAAGCCGCTCATGAACACTTACGAGTGGAAGCAGTTGTTTACAGCTAAGGAAAGGGAAGTTACTTTCAGGGCATATGAGGACCCATCTTAAAGTCACGATTACTTAACTCCCAGATCTTCGGGCAGCAAGTGGGGGAATTATGGATTTTGTATTTGAAAGAATATATATGAGATGGTGAAGCTGTTTGTAGGTTTGTCTACTTCTTTGCTTCTTTCAATAAGAGCTACCAAGGCAGCTTATATTTTCAGTCAGGATATAATAGAGAAAATATTATCTCTGTCATTCTGAGCCTGGATTTAAATTCATGCACTGCCACTTAAAACTCTCTAAATTTCAATTATTCATCCAGGAAATGAGGAGGTTAGACCTATTAATTAGACCTAATGACCTCTAAGGTCCTATCTCGTTCTAAATCTGTAAATCCAGATGAGTTTCATCCTTCTGTCTCTGTCTATCTCTGTCTCTGTGTAAGTGTGTCTCTGTCTCTGTCTCTCTCTCTTTCCCTCCCTCCCTCCATTCTTCTCTTCCTCCCTATCTACATCTCCCCCTCTCACACAAGGAACCACATTAATTTCAAAAAGGACACTATAATTTGTCACAGATAAGTAAATAATTCCTTTCTTCCCTGGCCACTTCCTTTCTTCCCCTTTCCATTGTTCAATCGCATTTTAAGAATATATAATACATATCCTTAAAGATGTGCTTTTCTGTCCCTACAAGAAATCCCTAAACTTAGTCCTGAGAACACAATCCAGACTATATGAAACTCCTCAGACTGTCTGCGGCATTCAGGAAAATTGGTGAATCTATAAGGTGTTCAAGAGACAAATACATTGCCAGCCAGATGATGGTCCAAGAAGATGAAGAGAAAGCAGAATGTTTTTCGGGCCCCAAGTCAGCTGTCAAGCACAATATTGTACTTCCTCATGCCCTAGCTGACATTGGGGATTGCCTTGTGAGTATCAACTTCAAGCAGGAGGGGAAGGAATAAAGCACTGTTTGCCCTTAATGTGCTAGGACTTATGTCCCTTCTTCAAAACTCCATTTTCTTATTTAATCCGGGATGAACAATTTTCTATGGGAAATCCATTATCTTCCACCTCAAGAGTTTCCACAACACAGAAGATGAATATAATGACTAACTAAAATAGTTAAATTTCTAGAGAGGGAGCCAGTGTGACCATAAACATCTCCAAGATACCTTTAATCGAATAAGGGCGACTTTTCTAAATGGCATTTTCTATAGACCTCATAACAAAGCCTTTGGTAAATGGTTTCACCTCTAAGATCTGAAAGCTTTTTTTTTCCTGAAACGTTAGTGTCAACTGAGACCATTAGACATCATTAAGGTTGTCCTTCCACCTGCAGCTCTGTTCCATGATATGCCGATGGAGAATAATCTAACATTCTCTGTTATACAAAGTCTCGGATAGAATGGTCTGAATGATGGGAGAGGGAGATAGGAGAAGAGGGAATTGAAAAGGGTCTTTCAGCAGGCATGTGGAAAGCTTTAACAGAAAACACAAACCCACACATTTTCAGGCTTCTTAAAAAGATAGGGAATTACAGAGACAGCCACAAAGAATACAACAAAAACACAAAAGCAGCCCTTCCCCCACTTGAGGGCTTTTTGTAGCAATTCAAGCAGTCTGGGGTGGTGGGGGCAGTGGAGAACCTCAGGGGTAAGGTTCAATTCTCCCAAGTCCTAGCTTTTTTCTGGTAGCATCTTTATTAAAATTATGCAGGGTGCTACCTTTCCCCTCTCCCATAATAGAGTGAAGGGTTTGCTTAAAAATGATAGTGGAGACTAGATTCCTTTACCATTTTTCTTTACACTGCGTGTTGTGGTGTGTGTGTGTGTGTGTGTGTGTATGTGTGTGTATGTGTGTGTGTGTTTCTAACATTGCAACAGGCAAGATTGAGGTTGAATCCATCTTCCCCAAACACGGATTTTGCCTTCCAAATCTTAGCCCCTAAGTCCTGCCTGGTGAGTGTATTGTTGTCTCCATGGGGACTGGGAAGGGATGGGGTGCCAAGGGTGGGGGAGGAAGGAAGGGGAGGAGTGTGCACAGTAGGGAAGAGTTCTCAGCTATGTCGAATCCTGATTCACCACTTTCCCTCCATTCATCGTTGGTGTCCCGGAGCTTTTCCTGGAACGTCCTTGCTTTTCTCCGATTTCATGCAGTGATGGCTCTCTGTACATGCACACTGGAAACAGAAATACCAACAATTAGTTTTCATGGCTTTAAGGAGAGTAGACTTTTTGGCTACAATTAACGTGTCTCTAATGTCTTCATGTCCCAACAATTCTCTAGCCTTGATTTCCCAGGACTTCCCCACTTCTTGCTTTCATCCACTGTCTTTCAAGCCGATTTGAACTACAGCCACAGAGAGGTTTCTGATTTTTTTCGAGAAGATTTGAATTTTTTACAATTTATATCTTATATACAGACACATGTGAATATATACATATGAATGCATATGTAAGCAGAACTGTTGGAGACTTGCAGCATAAAATTTATAGGATATTTCGAGTTATCTTGTTCTCCAGGCCTTAATCAGAAGCTCATCTGGGCAGAGAAAGTACCTTTTTGTTTACACCATGCTAATCTTTGATTAGTGAAAGGAAATAGGACATTATTATGTCTACTGGAAGTGTTTATTGTCTAGACTTACTGCACCAGAATGATAAAGAGGCTGGAAAGGAAAAGAGACAAAAATAAAAGGAAAAAGAAGCAATGCAATGACACTCTCTCCCGTCTATGTCCTTTATCTAAAGCCCATTGATCTCTGGACTCATCCATGCTGTTCCTCAAGGCAAGACCCCATCCTTGATGCAGCCCTCTGGTTCCAATCTGAGCAACTGCTCGTGTGGTTTGTGTCTGGCCCCACACATCCGCACTGCCCTGCTGTTCTGTGGCTATTCAGCCAGCTGGTGATATGTAAGCACGCCTAAAGCTGCAGCATTACTAATAATGACACCATTCCCCTCTCAAGCAGAGTACTCTGCAGAGCAGGTCTCCAAGCATTTATCTAGCACTGGGCATGGAAATATAGGTACCTGCAGTTTATATAGGACTTAGATCAAGTACTCGATCTCTTGCATAGATCCGAAACAAGAGCCACAGACCAAATGTTCTGATGATCTCCATAGAAATTATGACAGCTAGATGGTACACTCGATAGAGTGCCAGCCCTGAAGTCAGGATGACCTGAGTTCAAATCCAGACTCAGACACTTAATACTTCCTAGTTGTGTGACCATGAACAAGTCACTTAACCCCAATTTTCTTAGGAAAAAAAAAGAAATTATGACCATCACATTTCTTATGGTATCAGCTTAAGGTAAATCTTTTCACTTGGTTCTTGGTTTGAATATTTCCTATTTGAATATTTCTATAACAAGTAATTGGGGATGAATTTTCTGGATGAAAGAAAAACTGACAATATAATAATAATCACTTTGGGCCAAATCTCGAATCCTACTTCCCCGAGGTGGTTACTTAAAAATATATTTTTGTCTTGGACCTCAAAAGAAAAGTGATACGTGTTTTATGCTGATAATATGTGTGTTTTCTCACAGTCCAGGGTGGGACAAGAGTACATATGGCCAGAAAGCTCCACATAACCAAAATGAGGCTAGGAAAGATATGTGTGGGATGGGAGATGGGTATAGCCTAGCACCAATTTTAAAAAGCCCTAATTCTTTAAAAACCATGCTGACCAGATTTTCCCTTGATACAGTAAATAGATTTCATCCAAGTGATCCAGCAAAAAGAACATAGGTGCTTCAAGTGTGCTTCTGACATTTTAGCGTAGAATACATTCTCATTTGTGTTTCTGAGTTTTGGAAGTAATTGATTTCTGCCAACTAGTTGGTCCCATTCCATCTGACTTTCTGAGTTTCTCATTCCAGATAGCTTGCCAGCCTGCCCCAGTACTCTTCTCCACAGATGGGTCTCACTGTGATTTGCAATGATCCAGTTTTCTCCAAATGTCATCTGTTTGGAACGAGGTGATTATTATTAAACTACTATTGAGTGAAAATGTGTAGGCATCTTGTGTAAATGGTAATTCATTGATTTAAGAAGCAATGATTAAGTATTTATTATATGCTACAGAAAATGAAAGCACTGGGGACATAAAGACAGAAGACAGAAATGAAAGTCCTTGTCCTTACAGAGGTCACATTAAGAAGGAAGAAATATGAACAAAAGTCAGTACAGAAGAGAGATAAAGGGAGGCCAGGGGAATTTCTGGGCAGGTGATGTCAAGTAACTGGGGAGATCAAACTTGATCTTCTCCTATGAGTTGAAAATATATATATTTTTTAAATATAAAAAAATTACTGATATTAATGCATGAATTAGCAACTCTTTAGTCCAGCTGGCTTTTCTTCAGCACGATCTATCAGCAAGCGCCTAGGGACTCAAAGACAAAGATGGAAGAATTCTGTCTCTCCAGGGTAAAAATGATTTTGTGGAGAATGTCATATTTGAGATGATGGTTGAAAGGGATAAATGTGAGTACTGATTGAAGACTGTCTTGATCTGATGAACAGCCTTAGACTATGAGGCGCTAATATCTTAGAAGAACAAAGTGGCCAGATGGTCTCTTCCCTAGAGGAATGAAGAAGGACACTGCCCAACAAGACTAGAAAGGTCAGTTATAGTCAGCTGGTAAAGTAGGGGTCTAGATAATGATACAAAAGAAAGGGGTCTGCTAGAAAATGTAAGCTGTCAAATGCCAGGCAGAAAAGTTTGTGTTTGATCCTAGAAGGAATAAGGAGAAATTATGGTTTACTGAGTAGGAGAATGTCAAAATGAGAAGTATTATTCTTGTTTTTGTGTTATTGTGTTTGTTGCTGCTGCTGTTTTTTTTTTTTAATTACCTTGGCAATCATTTGGAGGATGGATTAGAATGGAGAGAGAATCAAGGTGAGAAAAATAATTAAAAGCCCATAATCTAAGCCAGAGATGTGTAGATAGCCATGTGAGGAAAGAAAAGATTCAAAATATTGCTGAGATAAAAAATAACAGAATTTTCTGATTAGATACCTGAGATCAGGAAGGGAGACCATTGAGCATGACAGTAATGCTGTAAGTCCAAGTTGTAATGTTCTTCTCTTCTCTAAAGTATAATCATTCTCTGGGAGCAGGTTTCTTGGGGGGCTTCTGGAGGCAGCCTTAGTTTCAGTTCAAAGTAATAATCACCTCAAATGCAGCCAGCTGTTAAAAGTTCAGATCCTTTATTGTCTCTTCCAAAATAGCCTGGTTAGTTTTCTTAGAGGCCTTTCTCTCTCCTTGGTTCCAAGCGCTCCTGTTGCTAGTCCTTTGCCTCTGCCAGCTTTAGTCTCTCTTCTTCCGAATCCCCGGTTCTGCCCAACTGCAGTCTCTGGCTTTTCAATCTCCTCCCCTCACTCCTGGCTGAGGTTTCAAGAGCTTCTTATATATGATCTCTTAAAGATGTGAACTCAAAGGTTGACTTCTCCTCTGAGAGAGTGGGATTATGGGTTCCTGACTTGTGAATCTCAAAAGCTAATGTGTGAACTCTTAAAGGTGTGAACTTAAGTATATAAGCATTGTTTCTATCAATTCCAGTGAGTTAGTACCTTGTTTCCAGGTCTGGCCCATAACACCAAGTGACTAGAAGGTCATTGGGACCCTTGACAGAAAGTGAGATGTGAAGAAGAGAACTGGGCTTTGGGGAAAAGAAAATCTGATCTGTTTTATATAGACTGAATCTGAGATGCTTATGGGACTTTCGGTCAAAATGTCCAGAACATGAATGTGGTAAGTGGACAGTTGGTATAAATCTGAGCATAGACATTTGAATGGAGGCAGGGGAAAGAGGAAATGGCAATGAGCTCTCCTAAGAGCATCCTCAAGAAGGAGCTTGCAGTCCATTCAAGCAGTCTCACAATCTGGTTTGGTATCTTTGTTTTCCTATACAGAAGAAGTTTCTTCATCCATTCAGCATAATTTAGTTGTACCAAAGTTATTGAGTTTTTTCCCCTCTCCTTACTGGGCAACATGGGGTGTAACTTCTGTTAAGGCATTGCCAGCACTATGGGAAGACATCTCAGCATACCTGCCAGTATGTTTGAAATATCACCTACCTGCCTAGCCAAGTTCTGGAGGCCCCACCGAGTGCAAAGGCACAGGGAAGGGATGCTAATCTAAGCACATCTTTGCATTACTTCCCTTGGATGTCGTAGGAGAAAAAAATTTCCTAGCATAAGGTAGAGGGAAAGCTACATGCCAGTCAGTTGTATACAACTGGATAATGTTACTGTTCAGACAGAGTAGATCTGAACCTGTACCCAAATGATTCTTTGGCCAGGGTAGTATAGTAGACAGAATAATGGGATTGGAGTCAAAGGATCTGTATTCTAATCTCAGTCTGATCGCTTATGACCACAAATCACTGAAGCTTTTTAGACCTCAGTTTTCTCATCTATAAAATGAAGGGGTTCTCCAAAGAAGAAATATGAAAAAATATCATTTTAAAGTGCCGTTGTTTTTGTGGATTTTTTCCTTTAAAAAATGAAAAGCGGTATTATAAGGAATAGATCCCTAGGGTTAGTCATGGGTAAATATAGATTTTTTTTAAAAAGCTATCTATGTAGTTCCTAATTTTGTTTTGTTTTAATAATTATATTACTAGATGAGCTCTGCTGTCCTTTCTAGCTCTAAAACAATGACAAGATCACACAGGAGGTGCTTAATAAATACTTGCTGATTTTTTTTAAAGAAAGATGAACGAGTCAATCCAACAGAATGGACTGTTCCCAAGGAAACTTGAGAGTTATGATTCCCCAATTATTTTGGTGGTGCCCAAATCACCAATCATTTTGACTGCTGTTGGTACTGAGGCTATGAAGCCACAGAGCAATATGGTGTTTTTTTTTTCCTTTTCACATTTAAAAAGTCTTTGTTTCATTCTGTTAACTCTTTCACTACTATAAAAAGCAAAAACAGATTTTGCCCCAGAGTGAACATTTATTTTTACTCAAAATAAATTATCTTGATATTTCTAAAGCATAATTTATCCATTGTCTGTTCCAGGATAAAACACAGTATTCAAAGTTCATTACAAAAAGAAAGCTATGGATAGCAATAATGAAAGATATTAACATGAAAAATAGGCTTTAAAATGTGCTTAGGCTGTTAATCTTCTCTGAATCTTTTGTGAATATTTTGAAGAGAATTAAAATGTCAGGATTCAGCCTCCATCCCTGTCACCTCTGATTGGAAGGTACTTGCCCATTTCTGCATCTTATTTTTCAAAAAGAACTAAAAAAAGTTAATTTAAGCATATGTATTGTGAAGTGACTTGAAAACCATTATGAATTGTTTTAGAAATCCTGTGTTGAAAGTAAGATCAATTTATACTCTATTGTTTCAAAATGTGAAGTCTCATGAAAAGAGAACTAACTCTGTGAAAAGAGAAAGCAGAGGATTCAACAGACCTGGTTGCTGATCTCAACATTAGTCTTATCTAAGTGAGCCTTGGCTCAGGCTGATCAACTGCCCTGACTGCACACCTTCCTCTCAATGACTTTCTTTCAAAACTCAGGATTGCTTCCTTTTTTTTTTTTTTTTTACAGGAATCCTTGTAATTTACCTTAAAGTCAGCTGTTACTTTTAATTTATCTTTGTATAGATAGTATTGTGAAAAGCACAATTGCTTAACAAATGTTTGTTATCAATAACTACATCAATGTAAATAAAAACAGCAATACTAGGAAGTTAAGTTTGACTAATTTTAAAAAATGGTGCTAGAGTAAAGCTCACGTGAATGGCCTTCCTCTAGTGAGAACAGTAATGGGGGACTGCTTGGGCAGAATGTTGCCCTGGTTTGGTTTGTACTTAGGCATTGTGCTGGCTATAGGCACTTTAGAAACAACATGGTTAAGGAAATAAAGGCTTCAATTGGATCAGCTCTGAAATGTTGATTGTTTGATACATATGAATCACGTTCATTTTGGTCTCATCTTACAGAGAGAGGCAATTAAAATCACATAATTACATATAATTAAGTCCATGTACATGTATATAAAATTGGGCTATGTGGTATAGGTTGTGGCCAGAGTCCTAAGCAAAATGCTGAAAGTAGTCATTTTTGTCACTTCTCCTTCACTTTAAGAACCTCCTTCTGCCCCCCCTCCCATTTTTTGTTTCCAGTTATTCAGTAGTCTCCTTCCTATTTATGGGTTGGACTATATGGAGATTATTATCCCTTCTGACTAATATTCTATGATTCTGTGAAAAGATTGTAAACTTTTTAAAGATACTCTTTTTTTCTCCTAACCCCCAAATCAAATATGAAGTATTTATAAAATGGTGGTTGAAGCAAAATAGATAGGAGCCCCTCTTTCCCTTCTGCCTCCCCCCAACATAGCCCTCTCATTCCAAAATTAATTCCAAAATTAAATCATCCTTCCAAAAAACACTAACCTTGTTGCTGATTTTGCAGATAAATGACTCATCCATGGCTCTCACCTCTATAACCAGCATAGCTGCAGGCCTTCGTGGACTAATCTAGACTACCAGACAGAAAAAAAAAAAGTACCTGCCATCCATCTTATCTGTTCCCAACACTCAGTTCCCTACCTTTTTTTCAGTGATTGATTATCTGATCAACATTGCCATTGATTGTGTGAAAGATTTGACCATCTATTGGCCTGTAGCTCCACTCAGATTTAGTCAAGGATTCCATGGATCCTTAAATCCATCCTTGGCATCCCTATTCTCCTGGTGTCTTTACCCTGCTTTTCTTTGTTCTTTTATTATATACTCCGGAATCTATATTCTGTTGTTTAAGGACTGCCTTTTATAGTAGACCTCCATTTTTCCTAGAAATTTTTATCTAGAGAGCATATATCTATCTATATACATAAACAGACAGAGATAATTCCCTATATATTTATCTCTATGTGTGTATATATATATATATATATATAATGTATATATAGAGATAATATGTATTTATGTATGTATATGTATGTATGTGTGTATGTGTGTGTGTGTGTATATATATATATATATATATATATACATATATATATATATAGTATTCATCTTCTTTGTGAATGCTGCTTTTCTCCAAAAAAAGTCATTTCTTTAACACAAAGAATGCTTTTGCTTTTTTTCCTTTTGTATCCCTAGTACCTGGCAGATAGGAAGTGGTTAAAATCCTTAACTGAATTAAGCTGAATTAAATGTTTCAATCCTACTTTGAGTTCAAGTACACAGGACCCTGATCATTTGATTAAAATCACCTTATTGAAGTATAAATGAGCTTAACTTCATTAATCTTAAACCTTTCTGAGCCTATTTCTTCATACTTAAAGCAGGGTAATTAATGTTTTATATTATCTGTCTCATAGGTTGTTGTAGAAAACAAAAAGCACTATATCATCCTTCAAATGTCATTTTGATAAAAGCTATTAGTATCATGATGATCTCGAGGGCTCCTTTTTGACATGGTAGAGTTCTCTGGGTCAGAACAAGAAACCTGAACTTTTCAAAAGCGTTCCTTGGGAGCTAAAGAATCCCTCTCCTTGCCATGTGCTGTCTAGTTCACAAAGCATCATTAAGCAATTGGGGGCTTTCATAGTTGGGGGGAGGTGAAGGATACAAGATAGAGGAGTCAGATATCGCGTACCATAACTATGCTGCCAGAGAAGATTGGGGAAGACATGGGTCAGATATTTTGATTTTTGCCAATCTGACATTTACAAAATAGGGTTAATGATGTCAATGTTTCTTTTCAAATCTCGAAATGACTACAAAGAACCTGACATTTTGTGGTAGAATTTATGCCTGGAAGTCAGAGAATTACTGATCATTCAGAGATTATGAAAAGAAATGAATTTTTCTAGGCCTTGAACAACGATGGCAAGGCAAAGGAGAAGACTAGTTAGTGATTGCCAAAAGAAACTTAGAGATCTTTGATTCAGCAACAGAGATAGAAGGAGATGGATATTTTTTTTAATAAGTTGATGATTTAATTACTGCCATTATATGAGGCATTAAAAGTTATTAGGAAATTTGAAAGGGTGTGTTCTGGAAATTCCTACCCACCAGCTGACAAGCCATGAGTTTTTTCAATAACATCACCCAGTAGGTTTGGGAAAATGTCTCATGAATTTCTTGAAGACTTAGGAGTTCAAGCACAAAATGATCTCCACTCTTCATTTGGGAATCTAGTCGAAGTAATATTTGTGAGGAAGAAGATAAACAAGATTGAATGAGAAATACATTTCTAAGGCAGGTTTGTACTTAACACTCAAATCAGAAATCAAAAACCAGATGCTTGAAGTGAAGAGAAAGGCGGTAATAGATATGTGGATGTAAATGTAGAGGTGTATGGATATATGGATACACATACATGCATGTATATGTATGGGTATATATATAATACATATACATAGATACACACATATTCACTGGATGCCAAAAAAAGATACAAAAAGAAATGTAACCTACTCCTCTCTTGTCAGGTCAGTCTCCTTGTGTCTATGGACTATACCCCTTGCCTACCATGCCCATTCCCGACTCTATGTCTTTGTGAGTTTTCACTAAATGTTTCTTTGTTCTACTTGCTTCCTGTCATAGCAGAAGACCCTGTAGAAGTTATGTGATCCACACTACACATTTTACAAATGAGGATTCTGGGTTCTAAAGAGAAAAAATTACTTTTCCAAGATTCCAAGGTAAATAATGGATTATTGTTGTATGTCAAAACTGAGTCCCATTGGAAGGAATAACATATATCCATCCACAAAATAATAAGCATTTCATAATATACATTATCATTTTGAAGGCAGGGTTATCATAGCTTGGGGTGATCTGGAAAGACTTAGTGCAGGAAGTAATGATGGCGCTGAACTTTGAAGAAAGCTAGGGATTCTAATAAATGGCTGCAAGGAGAAGATGCATTTCAGGCAAGGAAGATAACCTCTCAGGAAAAGTTTGTAGAGCAGAGATGATGCCATATGTGAGAAAACAACGAGGCCCAAATTTCTGGAATTTAAATGAATAAAGGGGGGCAGCTAGGTGGCACAGTGGATAGAGCATCAGTCCTCAAGTCAGGAGGATCTGAGGTCAAATCTAGCTTCAGGTATTTCCTAGCTGTGTGACACAGTTGCCTCAGCAATAAATAAATAAATAAATAATAATAATAATGAATTAAGTGAATGAAGGATGGCAGGGACAGATAATGAAGACTGTAAAAGTAAAATTACAGTGAATAGTGTGAAAGAATATAAATGTGAATCTGAAGATTTTTTATTTACTTCTGGAGGCAATAAGGAGCCATTGAAATTGGGGAGTGTGTGTGTGTGTGTGTGTGTGTGTGTGTGTGTGTGTGTGTGTGTGATGATGATGATGATTATCAGCCCTGCACTTAAAACAGCAACATTATGATAGCTATTTCAAGGGTGGACTAGAAAGACAAAATCCTTCAAGCAGAGATATCAATTAAGAGGCTATTCCAATAGTTCAGACAAAAGTGATGGCCTGAACCAAGATGACTGCCATGTTAAGGAAGAAAAAGAGATAGATCAGATCTATTTTGTGTAGGTGAAATCACCAAGATTTAACTATGGCTTGGTTAAAGGAGACAAGGGGAATCTCCATTTCTTCATCTCCTGCCTGGCATGTGCACTCAGCACCGAGTATGAAACACATTTAATCTGGTTCCTCTGATTTCATTTTACTTTTGCCTTTTCTTTATCTATCTGCAATCCCATCCCCTCCCCTATTCTCCCCACTTGGAGACCATCTTCTATACATCTTCCTAAATCTGAATACTTTTTAATCCTTTAAATTTTTGAAAATTTGGACTTCTCTTTGTGGAAGAAAAAGCAAAACAAAACACAGCAACAGAATATCGGTTCAGCAGCACCAGCATAGACTGACTGAAGAGGGAAATAGAAAGCAAGGAAGGTGGAAGAGAAGGGGAGGAAATGGGTGGTGTTTCTTGACAGAAAATGTTTAGGACTCTGTGCCTAATGCTAGTGAGGGAGGTCATCACCAAGATAGCTTGAAATGGTGGGGGGGGAGTAATAAGAACATCTATTGTCTGCTGGAATAACAATGTGAAGAGAGGGCAGAAAAGAAGGTTCTATCCCTTCCATTGTTTTGGAAGATTACTGGGGGTGGGGTGGGGGGAGTGAGGAATAAATAGAGGTTAGAGTTGAATGCAGATGGCATTGATCTCAAATATAAAGTCCATCCATCTGTCTACAGAAATTCTCTAATTATCATCTCAATGGTGTCAGAGAATGAAGGGGAGAGAAGTGGTGGTCTGGGTGATCATTAACCTGTCAGGATATATGAGTCAGAAAGAATGTTCTTAGCTCCAAGGCTATACTTGGGAGAACCTTGACATTCAAAATGTCAGCTCCCACAAACTGGGGAAAAGGTCTGGCTTGCTTGGCCTGGTATCACAAATACCCTGACTCACTTCACCATTGTATGGTACACACATTTGGAATTGGAAAATCTTTGTGCAATGTAATTAACCAATGATAATTGGTGGCAGTAACAGTGAGAGTGGGATGTATTTGTGTGTGTGTGTGTGTGTGTGTGTGTGTGTGTGTGTGTGTGTGTGTGAGAGAGAGAGAGAGATGTATTTAGGTCTAGGAACATTTCTACACCTTAAACAAGAATGGAATTGTTACAATTTAATTATTTCTTTCTTCTTTTATGTACACATTTTTAAGCTTTTAAAATCTGGTCTCTGGAAGAATATTGTCTCAAGAGCTTTCACCATTGTGTACTTTAGAGCTGAATCTATTTTCCTTCCCTACAAAACTGTCATTCTACATTGAGTTAAATTACTCCTGAAACCTCTCTTCTTTCAGAGAAGCTTTCTTGATTTGAGGAGAGATAAGCTGATAGTTTTCCTTTCCTCCTAATTACTTTAGCTTCTGGTAAGCTTGAAGTTGAAAATACACATATGTATAAATATATAGACATTTTATAGAGATATCTATATTTATGAAGAGATCGATATACATATATAGATATAAACATGCAACATATATATATATACATACATACATGCAGACAGAAATAGGTAGAGATGATAATATAAAATACTTTGTAAATCTTAAAAATTATATAAATGTTGACAATTATTAATATTATGGTTATCATCACTAGCTATTCCTGCTATTAAGATTACTGTGGTAGTTAGGAAGAGGAGACACTGGAAAGATAAAATATTTTAGGCAGAGATATCAATTAGGAAGCTTTTCCAATAATTCAGGCAAATATACAATTTTATGAAAGAGTGAATAATAAACCCTCTACCACCATATTTAAAACTTTGAGGTGAGTTCATTTTCCTCTTCTGAAAAAAACAAAATATTCTCAAGAGAATTTGCTCTTAGAGATGGGGTAGAACCTCACCATTTTCCTCTACCATAAAATGAAATATTGATCTTTATGCTCCCTTGGTCTTTTATTAGAGACCTGGCTTTTGCTCCTTTGTTCAATGCACCTAATTCTAAATGGTAAAATGAAGTATGCAAACTCCTCTTGGTTATAGCCATGTCTATTTGCTATTTCATTCCTAAATGTAAATAAAGAAATTCTCTGCTAAATATTTTTGCTAATGAATTCCTCGTATAGCATATTTACCAAATAAGAATGTATTCTTAGCTGAGGGAGAAAAAATGCAAAACAAAACAAACAAACAAAAATAAACATTTCCCCAAAGTCTGAGTCACCTCTGCTCCCATGGAGCATACAATCTGTCTGGTGAGATAAGCAGTTTTAGGGTTGAATCTTTCGGTTTACAATATACACCCAAATCCAGAATGCTTTTCTTGGTACCCTAATTGCTCTGTCACTCTGTCAGTTAAGTTGTCTAGCTTCTTTTCTATTTTACTGATGATATCTCACTTTTCTTCTAAAAAGTAAAGGAGTACTTCCCTTTCCTTATAGAAAAAATGGAAATCCATCAAGAAGGTGCCCATTTCTCCAGCAATTCACTTTCTTTTCTAAATGTCTGGCATTTCTATTGTAAGAATGTTTTCACTTTGTAGCTATATTGAATTGTTCAAAAGACTGAGATGGAAAATTACCCTGAAATAGTAATTTCTTTTTGTACTTTAATGAAGTAAGAAAAAATAAAGTCTAGTTGGAAAGAAGTAGGGAAAAAAAGGAAGAGGAGGAAGAGGACAAGAAGGAAGAAGAAGAGGAGGAGGAGGAGGACGAAGAGGAGGAGGAGGACAAGGAGCATGAAAAGGATGAGGGGGACAAAGAGAATTGTCATGATGACAACAATAGCAATGATGATGATATAGGTTTTTCCCTCCGTGTAGCAATACATTCTCTAAATGATAAAGATTGTATTCAAATTGTTGATTAGTACAAAATTTAGCAGGCTATATATAAACACATTTATATATATATATATTATATATATATATATGTATGTATGTATATTACATTTCAATAAAATGGTGAGCAAAACATGGTTGTAAGAAAAAGGAAAAGGAATGGGATAAGCAGAAGAACAAGGAAGTGACTTGGTGTAAGGAAATCTCATTCATTGGCATTCAAATTTCTGTAAACTCTGTATTGTGTGATCAGATCCTTTTTTCAGAAATTCACAGTTGGATCTTACAACAATCTCCTAAACGAATCAGATTCTAATTTCAAAGCCAAAGATAAAGTTATAACTTTTAGCTTAACATTACCTTGATAATCTCAGATTAAAAAAATCCAATAGGAATCTGAAAAATGGCTGATACTTTGAAATCCATCCCAAAAGACAAAAATGTTATGAACCAAATCACTTCTCATGTTGTACTTTTCTTCAGGAAGGAAAGGCATAAGTCTAGAGTCTTTAAAAATATTTTCTATAACTTTAAGTTAAGCAGCCTCTTATGTACTTCTCAAATTCTGCATCCCCTTGGGACTCACTAGATTACTCACTAGATTACTGAAGGGACAGCATCAACATTATTTAAGCCATGGAGTTGATCTGGCATTTTAAAACCGAAAACTGCCTCATTTCTTCTACATGCAAGGAGAGCCATGGCAACTACTCCAAGAAGTGGTAAACATTAGGACTAAACATTGTGAACAGATAGAGAAAGAGAGCCAGAGCCAGAGAGAATTAGAGAGGCAGAGATTGAGAAAAAGAATGGGACACACAGAGACAAAAAAGGCAGAAATTGAGACAGAGAGATAGGGAGAGACAGACAGACAGACAGGAAAAACAGACCCTTTTGCAGAAGTCTGTTGAGATCTATAAAGCATTTCTCAAAATGTTTTTTTTTTTCACAATGCATGAAATAAAAAGTAGATTCCTATATATATATATATATATTATATATATATATATATATATATATATATATATATATATATATATTTAAATGCAGTGATCAAAACACATTCCTGATTTTAAAATCTGATAAGTTGGTCTCATTAAGAAAGACCTAACATTTCCCCATTCCTCTACAAAAATGGGGAATCTCTTTAGATTGTCTCCTTGAATCCATGTTCTCTCAGATGTCAGTCTCATCTCTTTGAGTGGCTTCAATGACATTTCAATGACTTCCCATTTCACATATCTAACTTTAACTTCTTCCCAGATTTCTCCTCTCTTCTTGCCTTGCTATTTCTCCTTTGATATCTCTATTCTGAGATGGTGAAATCCTTGATGACCGATTATGCTTTTCTTTCCTCACTTTAGTTTGCTTTTGTTTACCTTTCTTTAAACACTTAACATTATCTGAGTACCTTATACAAAGCAGGTGGTCATACATGTTGGTGGATTTGACTTGACTTCAGAGGTCCAGAAGAATTTTTGAGTTCAATATGTTTCAAATTGGATTCAAGAGAAAAAGTAGAAGGGCGTTTCTATTTAGGCATATATGCTTATTTAGAAAATGTATGGCCCATAAATTGGATTTAACATATACTTTAATATATTTAACATGTACTGGACTACCTGCCATCTTGGGGAAGGGGTGAGGGGAAGGAGGGGAAAAGTTGGAACAGAAGGTTTCGCAAAGATCAACGTTGAAAAATTACCCATGTATATGTTTTGTAAATAAAAAGCTATAATAACAACAACAACAACAAAAAAAAAAAGTATGGCCACTGTGACCTCAAGTATCTCTGTGGTTTTCCATATTGAAAAACCACATATATTTGCCATTTGTGTTATGTTCATCATCATTATAAAAACTCACATTTACATAGCTCTTTATAAGTTTGAGAGGCATTTTGCCACTACTAATCCCTGATAAACTCACAACTATCTGAAGTAAATATGTTACTATCCTCATCTTATAGGGGAAAGAACTGAGGCCCAGAGAATTTAAATGACTTGCCAGAATCCCACAGCTAGGAATCATTTGAGTCAGGAATCAAAATTAGAACTTCATAGGTTTATTCATAATACCTTTCCTAATCATCTTCGAACTACATAGGTCAACTTTATTATCATCTTTCTTTATATTTATATAATAACTTTGGAATACCTCCTTCTTTATTTAGTTATGCTATGGAAACTCTCATTTGGTAATTCAGTTCGAGAAAAGGACTTCAAAACAGAGTAAGTCAGGCGCAACTGTATTTGATTGTTGAGTCATGCATATCCTTGCCAGTTCATGTTAATGGCTCTTGGAGAAATGTAGATTATAATGATATAAATGGAGTGAGAACTGGGAATTAATTCTAATTTTGTTTTTTGACTTCTTACTGTTTGTATGGGTCATGTTTCTCAAGGACTACATTTCCTAGGTGAGGTTGTTAGGTCAGATATTCAATCAGGTTCCTTCCAGTTCCAGATCTCAGAATCCAAAGATTATTTGCTTAAATTGGACACACTTGATACAAGAAAAGAATGTAACTAATACAAAAGTGAAATGATTTGGCTTCGCAACAGAAGACAATTTTAATGGGAAAAAATTCCAAATTGCCAAATACTAGAAATAGTGCATCTGCAGAAATTTATACCAAAATACAATCTGGGATAGCCAAAAATTAGTTTTTGATGCCCAAGGAAAATTAGGTTTGTTGGCTAGAAAATCTTTGCAGAAATTAGAAAACAGCAAGAATTTTCTATTATCTATGATGTATTTCTTTCTTGAAAGTACAAAGAAAAAAATAAAAATTAAGGTTTTCCTAATTAAAAATAAATAAATAGAAATTGTAAAAGATAAGTGCAAAACAAAATGAATACATCTCTAGAGAAAGTGTCATGTTTTCCTTGAAAATGATCAGTTTCTTCAATAAGAGTGCAAAGATTCTTGCCTGAGAATCAATAGGGACTTAGCTGAGAACAACATGTTATTGGTGGAGAGGAGACAATCCAGTTTTTAAAAGTTAGATATTCATCTACAAAACATCAAGAACTTCCAATTTGGTGTACCTTCCCACTTATTCTAACATTTTGTGATGAATTAGATCATCTGAAAATCTTCCAAAGGTTCTGCCATAAAACTGTCCCATCTTTTGTTTTGACAAGGGACAGGAGATAAGGCACCAACTCCAATTGTAAGGGAAAGGTCAAAGGATCAGAAATGCTTAAGTTTAGAGCTATAAACAGTTCTAGTTCCACTCCTTTATTTTATAGATGAAGAAACTGAGGGGTAAACTGCCTTGTCTACAATCAGAGATGTAGCAAATAGCAGAATTCAGACCTGGGGATTTTAATAGATTCCCACAGCTGACATTGTGATCTATGAAATACCTACCATCTCTGGAATGAAGAGTATTTTTTTTTTATGAAGAGTTAATAACAATAACAACAACACAATGAAAAAAAAGGTAGAGTGTCTCCTTACCTTCAATGGGTTTAGGGACAAAGTGTGATGAGGGTTTGGTTTTTTTCACTCTGTTTCCTTTCATAATTTGACCTTCTTTATTGAGTCCCAGAAACCAAGCTCGGCCAGATTCCTGCTGCCGGTAGAGTGTAGAAGAATAAATAACGTAGTAGTTTTCAAAGACAGACTCCTTAAATTTGCACTCAGGTGTGAAAACATCCTGTAGGAAAAAGAAAATGGAGACAAAAATTAGAAAAGGAAGTAATTAATCAGCAGTTACTTCAATTTGACATTGCTGAGAGACTTTCCCTAGAAGGGACAAATTAAAGTTTATTGAGCAAAGTCTCAAAGACATTGAGCCATGTTTGATTTACAAAAAAATATAAAGCACTAAAGCACTCCTAGACTGGAAGCTCTTCTCCTCCACTTGAAATTGTACAGAAACCATGAGAACTATTTATTGCCATATCCGACAAATAAAGTAGACTGAGCCATATTTACATTGCAATTCTCAAACTAGTGACTTATTTACTTAAGTAATGAAAAGTATCCTTGTCACAGGGTCCTTGGAACATTACAAATGGCATCACCAATTTGGTTTGCCTTTGGCACAAGAGAATAAAGAGAAAAAATATAATGCATCATCATGTGATTAAATATCTATGGTAACAAAAAAGCTGCTAAGTCACTGAAGAATGATCAGAATATTTTGGATTCTTCTGTTTTTTTAACTATAAACAATTTCTTGTATTAATTTTGTTGGGTTCCTTGAATAAGACAGGCAATTAAGTTGAATTTCTATAAGGGAATACTTTCAGTGTGATATATTGTCCTCAAAGTATCCGAAAGCTAGCAATCATGTCTCCTCAATGCCTTATCTTTTCTAGATTAAAGATTTCCCTTATGATTTCCATTATAGAATATACCAAATCCCTTCTCTCTCCTATTTTCCCTCCTTGGAATATTGTCTATTTTATCAATTCCCTAGCTAAAAATGGTGTCCTGAACTGAGTACAAAATTCTAAATGTGTTCTGAATAGGGGAGAGTCCAACATAACTATTATTTGCCTAGTCTTAGACATCTATTGGCTTCTATTAATGCAGCTTCATTAGCTGTTGAAGCTACCATATTACAACAAAATCCTCCTGCAAAGCCTTACAGGATATGGAGAAATTTTAAAAGTTAATATAAATCAGTTGTTCCAAAATTGCCACTGAAATGGAGATATGTCATGAAAGCAATATATTCTCTGAGAAAAGAAAATCAGAATTTAACCTTGGCTGCAACTCAATAAAAATGTTTCTCACCTTCATAATGAAAACAAAACAAAAACAAAATTGACTAAATGAATAACATTTTATAAAGAAGTCATGTTCTTATAAAGAAGTCATTATAAAGAGATTTTTACTGAAATTAAAACAGAGAATATTTCAAAGAGATGAAATAAACCAAATATACTTTAATTCTAAATAAAATGAACTGTTAGCATCAACAGTGATGACAGGTGTTTTGTTTTCAGTGCAGTTCTGTGCTATTTGTGGCTGTTCTAGAGCACCAGCTTTCACCTGTAAGACTCCAAGTTCTAAAGAGCATACCGTGTTTCATTACTAGTGAGCTTCTGTCTATACTCAGAATTACTGATGAATAACCGAATCACAAATATCCAAAAATTCTTTCTTGCAGCTGGTTCTTTTCCTGCTAATAGCTTTGTTCTCTCTATTTAGAAAAGCTTGGGCATGCATCAGTGGATAGTAGGACACGTGACTAAAGCAAAGTTTCTTTGAAATAAAAAAAAAAATGAAGAAGAACCTAGATTAAGGTCCTTTTCACTTTTAAAGTCATTAGGCATTATAAAAGTCAAATGAAAGAAATGAATAAGAATGAGGATTAGACCAGAAATTTCATTTATTTTTTTTCATTGTTGTTGACCTCAATCAAACACACTGGAGAACCAGAAAAAGTTGAGTAAAAATATCTTTACTTCATTTTTCAATAGACATAAGTATATTAGATGACCTTTTTTTTTTCATGTCTGTTGAAAGGTTAATTCTTCAACAATCTTTTTTTCACTTCTCACTGTAACAAAGACAAATTTTCTTTGTTACCAAGAACTTAGACCAAATAAAATGTTAGATTGACGTAAGTTTGGATGCTATTTTGAGCTCCTGTTTTTCTTACAACTTAATAATTTTGGAAACATGAGGATTCCAATTTAAAATAGTTCATTTTTAAAAATCAAACACCTGGTGGCATTTACTGTTCATTAACAACAAGACTGGTTCACTCTGATGCTTTTGGATTTTCAGTTTGATTCTATTCACATCTGTTTCTCAAGTCCAAATAATCCTATGTTTGAATTAAGCAAATTCTTTTTTTAAAGCTCTTTATTTACAAAATATATGCATGAGTAATATTTTAACACTGACCCTTGCAAAACCTTGTGTTCCAAATTTTTCCCTCCTTCCCCCTCATGCCCTTCCCTAGATGACAGGTAATCCAATATGTGTTAAATATATTAACATATATGCCAAATCCAATGTAGATATACATATTTATACAATTATCTTGCTGCACAAGAAAACTCATTATCAAGAAGGGAAAAAAACTGAAAAAGAAAACAAAATACAAGCAAACAACAACAGCAAGAGTAAAAATGCTTTTTGTGATCTACACTCAGTTCCCACAATCCTCTTTCTGGGTGTAGATGGCTCCCTTCATCAAGATTATTCAAATTGGTCTGGATCATTTCATTGTTGGAAAGCGCTATGTCCATCAGAATTGATCATTGTATAATCTTGTTCCTGCCATGTACAATGATCTCCTGATTCCATTCATTTCGCTTAGTATCAGTTCATGTAAGTCTCCCCAGGCCGCTCTAAAATCATGCTTAAGCAAAGTCTTAAGTTAAGCTGATCTCAAGGATCAAAACATCTAGGTAGATTAGTATCTGAAAATAATGTGTAAGTTTTAACGGACTTATAAGTCGCTGTGCATTAAGAAAGCAAGAAGTTTAGGGTGCAGACTTAAACTTAATGATAGAAAAAGAAACAATCTTTTTTTTTTTTATCATTAATACCATACTGAAATAAGAATAAACTTTAGAATGAGCACTGAAATCATGGAGTAAAGAATAAAAACTACTGATCAGGGTTGCCATAGAGAGCATGGATAAGTTGATCCCTGAGCTTCTTTCCAACTCTCATTTACTTCTGCTTCAAGAAGACAACACAGTTACACCTCCCACTCACTGCCAGTTCTACCTCAGTTAGATTAGCCATCCATCCTTTCTTTGCATTATGATTATGATCATCTCAATCTTTCTGACCGTCCAGTTAAAAAAAAAAAAAAACTGGCAATTGAGAATGAGGAAACTCAGAATATCTTGAATCACACAGGAGATATAGCTTGAAATATGAAAGGTACTAAAGGTAATAACTGGTCAAAATACTTTTTTTTGTGATGATGAAATTCAAATCTAGAGAAATGAAGTGACTTAAAGGTCATTTAATATAGTTATGTCTATTGAAAAATGAAGTGAAGATATTTTTACTCAACTTTTTCTGGTTCTCCAGGGTGTTTGATTGAGGTCAACAACAATGAAATCAGAATATCATCTTCATAGGAATTAAAGTGACATTTTCCCTAGTAATAATAAGGCAAATAGAAAGAAAAAATCCTGAGGGAAATAACTTCCATTGGAGATTTTTAGTCTCTACATGTTACATGAGGGAAGAATCCTGATCAGTCAATTATCACACAGGAGGCATAGCAAGAAATACGGGTCAAAATACTTTTTTCTGATGATGAAATTCAAGTCTAGAGAAATGAAGTGATTTAATCACATAACTAATTTTTGTATAAGACACAAAGAAAATCTTTCCTTCCAGAAAGGCTATGAAAATATACCTTAATCTTTGGTAACTTAAGGAACTTTTAAAATATAGTGTGGCACAGATATGAAATGAAATTTTATTATATAAGCTATGGCATATCATTTCATGTATTGCCTAAGCACTAATGCCTAAGAATTATAGAATCTAAAAGTGAGAAAGGCACCTTAAAGCACATAGTTAAAGCCATACTCCATAAGTCTCCTTTTCAACATACTAGAGGAACAGTTGTCCAAACTCTACTTGTATTTTGTTGCCCACTCCTTTTTAATATTCACCCATTTTAGTTCTCACTCACATGTTCCTTTAGCATAATGCTCAAAAATGTTTCTTTTGGAGCTTTCGGCAAAGATATGAGCTATAATATGTCTCCAAAAGAACCATTCTGCTATTACATAAAGCATATTCAGGATAACATTAAAATGGGTTTCTAAAAGGGAGGCTATTAGAGGGATTTGTATGAAGGGAAGGAAAGGAAAGGGAGAAGGGAAAAAGTAAAGAAAAGAAAAGAAGCTGTGTTATCCAATTGGTCAGTTCCAGTTGGTTCCCCATTTGTGTAGTTCCTACCATTACTCACAGAAGTCATTGTTTATCCTCAGAGAGGTGAAGCCATAACATGCAAGTGAATTAGATTTGAATGAGGGAGGGCTGTAAAAAGTCACCAGTCTAAGTTTCTCCTCTGGAATCATTTGGGACCTCTAAGCAAAATATATTTTGGGACAAAAGAGACACAGTGGGATGGAGAACCTAAGTTTCTCTGGTATATACTGCAAAGATAAGGCAAACCACTAGCATAATATAAGCTTGTGCTTGAACTTGAGTTAAAGGGCATTCCCAGTATCTCTGGTAATCTCCATTCATTTATAGTCACTGTTATCATTATCATCATCATTTCATCATTCTTGGGAGGGAATATATTGTGATGTTTAGTAAACTGACTTCAGAATCAGAAATATCTGAGTTCAAGTCTGATCTCTGACTTGTACTAGCCTGGACAAAAAAGTAAGCTCTTTCTGCTCCAGACAACTGTCTAAAATTCTGTGTTGTCTGAAGAGTGCCAAGGAACATTAGAAAATTATTTTTTTTTCATTCAAATGTTCTCCATGTCAAGGAAATCATTCTTAATATTCAATTTCAAATCATAATTTCAATAAAGATATTGAATAATGTACTTCAGAGCCCTAAAATTGTTTTTTTTCCCAAAGACCACTCCCTCATTTCCAGCCACTCAGCTCATAGAGTTAGCACATTCTTATTTTTGCTCCACGAGGGAAAAAAAATGAATTCATCTTCTTGTTTACATAGAAAGACTCCCAAGCTACATGAAAACACAAAATTAAAAGTTTAGCTAATTAACTCAGAGCTAAATAGGTTCTTTTGCTAATTAGACATAACAAACAGAAGCATAGAAGAGAGGACTCTGAGCCATCTTTGCTGCCCAAAAGGTGCCCTCTGCCAAAGAACACTTCAGCATCAGAGAATAGGGTATCACAGATTGACTGCTCATTTGGACTCAAGGCTATCTTAGCACCAAATAAGGGCAAGAAGGAAGGGAAAACTGCATTTTAGAAGGAGGGTTAAGAAGGTACCATCTGCCTCTTCTCTTTATTCTGATATGCTACAGAATGGCATTGGAAGGAATTATGGAAGCAAGCTGACAAGATGTCCTAGAAATGCATATTAGCCAATGTCAACCAGACCCTTTCTATGGTAACACAAACATTCTTATGCTCCATAACCAACTCACATTAGAAGTTAAAAGCAAACTCAACATACTATGGAAAATGTCTCATGAGGATCACACAAAGAGAAAAGAATAACTTTTAGAAACCAGAAGGCTTATTATTCTTTGCCACATGGTTTCTAAAACTGATCTCAATCTCCACAGGTACGAAGAGGGGTATGGGACAATGTCTCCTACCAATGGGGAAGATAACTGTATACTACCTAAATAAATATTTATTTCTAGATGATAATTAACTCTGCTTAGCTAATTGATATAAACTTATGATCAACAGGGAATGTGAAGGTAAGGGACCCTGAATGGTAATATGATGAAAGTACACCAATTCCCTCATAGTTACCCCTAGAATGTTGAAAGAAGAAATTAGCAACTTTTTCCAGTCTTAGCATCCTAATCCATATTGGGGAAGTAGCTCCTGAGCTTTTAATACACATATTCTTTTTTGGTTTTGCTTACCTTTTTTTTTTTAATTTTCAGAATATAATTTGGGTAGATACTGTTTTTTTTTTTTTTAGTGTAGTTTTTTATTGACAGAACATATGCATGGGTAGTTTTTCAAGATTGTCCCTTGCAATCACTTCTGTTCCAACTTTTCCCTTCTTTCCCTTCACCTCCTCCCCTAGATGTCAGGCAGTCTCATACATGTTAAGCATGTTAAAGCAATACACATATTCTAAGACCATGTAAGATCAAAAAATAACTTCACTAATAATCTTCTATTGATCTATATTAGGAGAAGAATAAACAGAGAGGGAAATCTTAATCAAAATTTTCTGGCCTTGCTTTGTACAACATCTTAAAAATAATTGAAATGGAAGGATTTGACTTAGTAATAGAAGTCATCCAAATATTTCTTTGTGTGAATGACATTGTACATGATGCAAAAAGCCCTAGAACAAATCAAACAGAAAGATAAAGAGAAAGAAATACAAAAAGACAAAATGACACAAAGAATCAGAGAGAGACAAATGAGAGACAGACACACAGAGAAATACAAAGACAGAGGCAGAGGAAGAGAGAAAAACAGACAAAACAGAGGGAGAGAGGGAGGGAGGAAAGAAGAGAGATAGAAAGAGACAAAGAGATACATACAACTTATTGGGATTGGTAAAGAACTAATAAATAGGAGATTCCTCATAAAAAGGAGAATTTGAGGAAATTAAGGATTTTTCATTGAAGAGGTGAGACAATAGTATATTTCAAACATGAAGAAAGGAAATGATATGCTGTACATGAATAAAGAAAAAGAAAAACATCTACAAGTAAGTGGTATAAATCTCTTTAGAGTTAACATAAGAGGGGAAAATAAAATTAATGAACTATAACCTACTGCCCAGATTCTGAAATGCAAGTGGGTAGAGAGAGTTCAGTAGTACATCTATTTTGGATAAGCACTGCAAATGTGCATTATGATGGAAGGAACTGGAAAGGATTTCATCTGGAAATTTATACAGATGGACACTAGGCACATACACATGCACACACTCATATTTTATAGCCAATCTTTTCCCAGTGACTTTTTTTTTTGGTGACATAACAATCACTAGTGAAAAAAAAATGCACATGTGCCATGGGATATTGAAAATCTCCATAGCAGATATAGGTGAATCATAATATAGTCCCAATTAATAAAGGAGCATAGAGAATGATGTCAGAAATACATCCCAATGTCTCAGTATTCCCAATGATTCTGGTGAGCATTGATAAATGACAATAGGGATCTGATTCATTTAGCGATCATAGGAATAACAAATGAGAAAATATAATGTAAAAAAATTTCACAAATCTTAAAATTCCCTACAAACAGTAGCTACCACAATAGCTATTAGAACTTACTATGTTCCAGGTAATGCATTGTATGTTTCATAATTCTCCCCATTTTAGGGAGGAGGAAACTGAGGCTGTATCCTTAAAAAGGCACATAGATTATTGAAACCTGGGTGCTGTTGAATTTGCCCGAAAAATATTTGTTTTTATCCCTTGGTCCTCTCCCAACCTTAGTCTACTTTTTTTTCCTGTTACAGACCTATTTTATGAATAAACTGTAACTGTCCATTAGACAAGATTTGAAAAAAAGCTATTTTAGTGATAGCTATTGGAAACTGTCATTTCTTGCTAGAACCAAAAACAAAATATGTCTCATGTATTGAAAGCACTAGTTAGAAAGGATGAACAAATGCACAAATTTTCCATTTAATAATGGAAAAACATTGGAAATTTGTTTTTATTGAGATGATCTGCATTTAGACTGTTTTCTTGATTAAAACTGTGATCATGTCCTAGTTTGTGATCCTTTTGAAATGAGATTTGCTGCTATAACCTTCACGAGAAAGGGGCTATTTTGTCTTACTTCAAAAATTATGTCTTTCTGGACTGATTTCATTAATAATGAATAAATATCATTCTTTCACAGGCATCTCTCTCTCTCCTTCTTACTCTCTCTTTCTCATTCTCTCTACCTTTCCCTCCCTCTCTCCCTTGTCTTTCTCTGTCTCTGTATCTCTGCGTGTATCTCCCTTTATCTCTGTTTCTGTGTCATTTTGTTTCTGTCTCTGTCTCTCTTTGTCTCTTTATCCATGTCTCTGTCTCTGTTTTTCTCTGTATGTCTCTCCTTCTCCTTCCCACCATCCCTCCCTTTCTTTCTTCCACAATTATCACAGGCATGGTTTCATTCTTATTGAGGTATAAGGATACAGTCATCCTCTTCAATCATTGGGGTTATACCCTGATAAAAAGGATAAAAAGGGTAAGCACTTTATCATATATTTAAAAAAATCATCTTAGATTGTAGTATTCTATTTTTTGTACTTTACTCTATTGACAAAATAAATTCATGAATGAAAGTATGAAAATTCTTGCTTATTTTACTTCAACTATGGAATCCCCTGCAATGGGAAAGCCTTTATAATTTTAACCTTTGGGTTGTTGTTATTGTCCATTCAATTCATTTCTGTTTAAATCTTCATATCATACAACTTTTGGCTATATAACTGGAAAAGTTGTGGGGTAGAGTGCTCCCTGTTGAACTTTGGTGCACACATGCACAAGATATAACTATTACAATGACATTGAATCATATCACAATATATTTGTCTTATTTTGACAAGTAGAGAAAGTGCCACAGGCAAATGGCATCCAACAAGCTAACCCTGATTATGAGGTCTTTTCTATTCCTTCTTTCCTTCCTTTCACTCTCTTTTTCTTTCTCTCACTTTCTCCCTTCTCTCTATCTCTCTCCTTTTTTTTCTTTTATAAAAAAAGGCAGGTAGGAAGACAACAAGAAATGAAAAAATGTAACCAGTATTTCAGATTTTCTATCACATGACAATGGAATTCATATGTTAAAAACCCAGAAGCAAAAGAGTTACATGAAAAATTTAAATTGATACAGAAAAAAGGCAAAGGCAAAGATAAAAGAAAGACAGCTGGAGCAAATCAAGCTGACAAAAATATATATGTGACAGTTAATATGATGTTCAAGTAAGTTTTTATAAAATATATTTCTTTGATGTCTAATAAGGAGGATCTGGAAGAAATGGAAAAGGAGAAAAATCTTATGCTTCAAAAAGGAAATCTTGCTGATAAAGAAAACTACTAACCTACAGCCTACTTTCTTATCTCAATAAAATCTTTAGAGAATGGGCTACATTCATATAAAGGTCATCTGTGGTGATACGAAAAAGGTACAGTAATGTTTTTGAATATGAACTTCTCTGCCAGAAAAAGATACATTTCTTGGGTATATGCTAGCTTTCATGTTCTGTGATAGGTAGTGAAGATTCAAAGTATAAAAAAAAAGAACTAGTCTCTGCCCTCAAAGAGCTAATATTCTATTTAAAAAAACCATGCATGAATACATGCATATGTGTGTGTTCATATAAGCAATTCACTTCAGATTATTAAAGAGAAATACCAATAGCTAGGAAAATGAAATAATAAATCCTTTAGAACTTGATATTTAAGCTAAGAACTTGATATTTAAAGGAATAAAGGACTTTTATGAGGCAATGTTGATGATGAGGGACTTTCCAGGAATAGGAAAGACTCCCTCCAAGAGATTAGAGAAAGAAGATGATTTTATGTTATGTGTAAAGTCAGCATGAATGGTGACAATATATTTATAATATCATCAACACTTGGCACAGGAATTGGTGCATACAATTGCTATAATTGACCAGGAAATGTAAACTGAATTCAGTCTATTTGCTAAACAGAAGAGTTTGCACATTGCTCTAGAGACTGCTAAAACTTCCTGCACAGGAGAGAGACAAGGTCAGAATTATATTTTAGGATTTCCAATATGGCAGTTATGTAAAAGGTGGAATTAAGAGAGAAGAAGCCAGTGGTTCTAAGGTCAAGGGAGATGTGCCTGCTTTCTTCCAAGCAAAAGATGGGGTTTTCATTTGTATATGCTTATACAAATCTTTCTTGACTCCAACAACTCAGTCAGCTACTATGATAAAATCTTAAGATTCAAGGGAAAAGCAAAAAATATCCCTACACTAATCTAAGCAGCTTCCATTCTGATGGAGGATATATGTGTAAATAATGAGCTACAAATATGGTTTGCCCAAAAGTTAGAGAAGGTAACCTTGGGGAAGGGGTGGCCTTAGCTTCTGAAGGAAAAGAAAAAGTGTCCTCCAGAAGGTGGGATTTCAGTGGAATTTCAAAGGAAGCCAGATTTTTTTAAGAGTTAGACTTAATAGTGGGGGAGAAGTTGGCACAAAAACATGGAGGGTTGTATTCGAGGCACAGCAATAAGCCAATGTAGCTAGACTACAATCATAGAAGGCAAGCGAATTTAAGAAAATTGGAAAAGTAGCAAAAGATCAAGTTGGAAAGTTTCCAATACCAAACCAAAGACTTTATCCTGGAAGTGATAATCATTGAGCCTTATTGAAGAAGGGAGGGATGTGATCAGACCTAGATTTATAAGATAATCACTCTGACGGCTGAATGTAAAATGCCCTAGAGTAGAACCAACGTGAGCCAGAGAGATCATTCATCAGTCTACTACCATAGTTCAGGTGAGAAGTAATGGGGGCCTGACCTGGCGGGGGAACTGTGTGCAAAATAAAGAGATAGATTGGGCTGGTATCGAGACAAGAATTTAAAGGTCTGCTAATTTCCCAAATACTTAAAGAGGGAGAGAAAACTCAAGTGTGATGAAAAATGTTACCAGCAAGAATAATAGAAATTTAGAAATTAAATTTAGAAAAGAAAAGGGCTTGAAAGGAAAATGTTATGTTTTGAATGGGTTGGATTTGAGATATCTATGGGAAATTCACTTCAAAAGATGGAAGAGGCAGTTGGTGGCATAGGAATGGAAACCAGCAGAATCTGTTGGGCTCTAAATAGATAGAAAGATAATGAGATAGTGAGATCTCATTAGACAAGTAGAGAGACAGACAGACAGATATAACACTGGAAATCATTTCCCTAGAGAAAATAAATAGAAATGCTGAAAGACTTACAACTAATAATTCAGACCACAAAAGTACTTTGTCATTGTTGCTTTTAAAGATTCCTGAAGCAGGATTGAACAATTTATCTTTTGAAATATAATTTATTTAATTTCTATATCATTATAATATTTTATTACTATACCACTAAGTTATAGAGGTGAATCAATCTTCTCAAATGATTTGAGTAGGAATTGATTAAGATCTCAGCTATTAACAAAGCCCAAAGATACACTTTATGATATCTAAGAATAGACAGGAAACCAACCCCTCAGACATGATCAGCCAGTGCAACACTGGTGTACAAATATATTCATTTCTAACTATTTCCCCCCCAAAAGAAACTAGATGATCTAAATATGCTTTGTGTAAACCAGGGACCTCTGTAACTACAGTATATATGATAAACAAAAAAATAATTTGCTATCCCCAAAGCATGTTTCTGAAAGCACAAGGTCAGAATGGTACATTTCACAATAATTTCCTGATGAATTAAGGCATCATCATTCTGTCTCTCATGAAGCTGGCCTGGGGCCCTTTGATCAAAGTACTTATATTCTTCCAACTTCCACTGTTGCATCCCCTGAAAGAGGAAGGGGAAGGATCAGATACCTTCTTGATTCTTTTTGAGATCAAAATCCTTTGCTGGAGCCATAGAGCATCACACTGGCCATAAGTTTTGCTTCAGCTTTACAACTGGGATGCCCTCTTCTGGATATATACACTGATCCATGCATGAGCTTATATTCTCTAAGTTTCTTATTTATTTTTGTGTTTCATTGTACAATCTTAAATCTACTGGCACTCATCTGTTCTGAATCCCCTTAGGACATACCCAGCTCATCCTCTTAGAACTAAGACTCTCTCTTCACCGCATCATATACATTTTGCACAGATAGCATAAAGACTCCATACAGATCTTTGGCAAAGCAGATGGGTTTCTTTCCTTTGAGTTATTCAATGTCTATTCCTTTAATCTTATAAGTTATCTGTGAACTATCCAATAAGGCTTCTAATTTCATGAATTGTGAGTTGGAAAAAACAGGATGGAGAAAGTGTGAGTGAGTGTGTGTGTGTGTGTGTGTGTGTGTATGTGTGTGTGTGTCTGTGCATGTTTATATGAACTGAGTCTAAAGCAGAGATCTAGATGCTCCTTATTTAGGTATAGGAATTGATCCAATTCAACAAACATTTATTAAGCATCTCTGACATATTAGATACTGGGCTAAAAATTGAGTATGCAATTATTAAAATTTAGTCTTTGGCACAGGAAACTTACATTCTAAAGTATCAGACCTTTATAATCTAAAGGTAGAGGCTTTTGATTTCACTCTCAAGGGAGTCTTCTGAACCAAGGAGGGGTCTACTTTTCCAAAGAAGGTGGGCATCTTTTTTCCACTATTTAGACATAGAGGTTTGCCAGTAATCTTGAGAGTTTAGCCTGCCAGATGTCACAATACCAGTATAAGTTCTAGGCAGAACTCGAATCTAGGTCTTTGTATTCTGTTCAGGATCTCCAGTTTGATATTTAGGAAAAGCATTCCAGAAGAGATTCACCTGCTTTCTAATCTCAGAGTTGAATTTATAATATCATTTCAATGTGATCTCCCTGGGAATTGATTCCAGCATTTGGTGAATGAAATATATATATATTTTTTAAACTGCCTGGAACATTTAAAGAGATGAGCATCATGGACATTTTTTTTTAATTTTTAAACATTTTCATTTAACTTTTTGGGTTTCATATTCTATTTCTGCCTCCCTCCCTTCCCTCCCCCACTCCAAGATAGTAGGTAATCAGATATAGATTATACATGTACAATTATGTAAAACATTTTCATGTTAGCAATGTTGTACAAGACAGGAATAAAAGAAAGAAATGAAAAAAAAAAGTGAAAAGTAGCATGCTTCAAATTGTATTCAAGTAATATCATTTCTTTCTCTGGAGGCCCATCGTAGATCTCATCATTAATCTTTTGGGATTGTCTTGGATTATTGTGTTGCTGAGAACAGCTAAATCATTCCCAATTTTTCACTGCTGTTACTGTATATAATAAATTCTGTTAATTCTGTTAACTCCACTGAATATCAGTTCATGTAAGCCATTCTAGTTTTTTTTTTCCTGAAATCGTCCTGCTTATCATTTCTTATGGCATAATAATGTTCCATCACAATTGTATACCACAGTTTGTTTAACCTTTCCCTATTGATGAGCATATCTTTGACTTCTAATTCTTAAGTGCCACAAAAAGAGGTGCTATAAACAATTTTTTTGTGTAAATGGGTAGTTTTCTTTTGGGGGATGTCTTTGGTATATAAACCTTGTAGTGGCATTATCTGAATCAAAAAGCATGCAACTTTTTAGCCATTTAGGCTTAGTTCCAAATTGTTTCACAGAATGATTGTATCTATTCACAACTACACTAACAGGACATTAGTGTCCCAGGTTCCCCACATCCCCTCTGCCAGTCAATATTTTTATTTTTGTTAAATTAGCCAATCTGATAGCTTTCTCTAATCAATGGTGATTTATATAATTTTTGTATAGTTATAAAAAGCTTTGATTTGTTTGAAAATTGCCTGTTCATATAATTTAACCATTTAACAGCTGATGAATGACTTATATTTTTTATAAATTTGATGCAGGTTTTTTTTAATATTTGAAAAATGAAACCTTTATCAGAAATACTTGGGCCGATTTTCCTGTTTTCTTCTTTCCTTATTATTTTGGTTGCATTAGCTTTGTTTCTGCAAAAACTTATTTAAAATTTTGTACAATCAAAATTATCTATTTTACATTTTGTAATGTTCTCTATATCTTCTTAGGTCCCAAATTCTTCCCTTTTCCATAAATCTGACAATACCAAATCCTCTTAATTTGTTTATGGTATGAACCTTTATATGTAAATCATGTATCCATTTTGACTTCATCTTCATATACAGTTTAGGATGTTGGTATATACCTAATTTCTGCCATATTATTTTCTAGTTTTCCTGGGAGTTTGTGTCAAATAATGAGGCTTTGTTCCCAAATCTTGGATCTTTAGGTTTGTCAAATACCAGAATACTATGATCAGTTACTATGATATAATTTGTATCTAAGCTATTCCACTGATCCATCATTCTATTTCTTAATCAGTACCAGATAGTTTTGATAATTTTCATTTTAAAATATAATTTTATATAATAATATAATATAATATTATAATAAATAATATTTTTATAATAAATAATAAAAGTTTATAATTATAATATAATATAAATATCAATTTATAATAATACAATAATACAATATATAATATAATAATTTTATAATAATAAAATTCAGTTTATAATAGAATATTATAATATAATAATAATAAATACCACAAATGAAATGTGGTATTGCTAGACCACCTGCTTCTGTATATTTTAAATTACTTATTCCTGTGCTTTTGTTCTACATTTGAATTTTGTTATTATTTTCTAGCTCTATAAAATAATTTCAATAGTTTGGCATGCCACTGGAAAAAAATGGATTTATTTAGATAGAATTGTGATTTTTATTGTACTGATACAGCCTACTCATTAACAATGAATATCTTTCCCCCAATTGTCTAGATCTGACTTTACTTGTGTAAAAAGTGTTTTGTTCAAATAGTTTTTAGTTTGTCTTGACAGGTAGACTCTCAAATATTTTATATTTTCTCAGGGTTTTTTTGTTTGTATTTTTTAATGGGATTTCTTTTTCTACCTTTTTCTGTTGCTTGTTTTTGATAATAGATAGAAATGCTCATGATTTATGTAGGTTTCTTTTGTATCCTGCAACTATGCTAAAGTTGTTAATAACTCCAATTAGTTTTTAGTTGATTCTCTAGAATTTTCTAAGTATAATATTTTATCATCTTCAAATAGTAGTAGTTTTATATCTTCATTACCCATTGTAATTATTAATTTATTTTTCATTTTTATTACTATAGATTACTATAGATAACATTCTTAATACAATGTTAAATAATAGAGAATAATGAGTATCTTGCTTCAATGCTGATCTTACTGGGAGAGCTTCTAGTTTATCCTCATTACAGATAAGGCTTGCTGATGATTTTATGTAAATATTATGTATCATTTTAATAATAGCTTTTAATTTTCAAAATATATGCAAAGATAGTTTTCATTGTTCACCCTGGCAAAACTATGTTCCATGTTTTTCTCACTCCTTTCTCCCATTCCTTTGATTTTTCTCTCCTTTGATTTTCAGGATTCACAATCTGGTACTTAATTGGGGATTTTTAATTTGTTCTTTTTTTCTAGATTTTTTTTTTTAGTTTCATGCCCAATTCATTGATTTCTATCTCTCCCTGTCTTTCTCTATCTCTGTATGTATCTCTCTGTCTCTATCTGTCTGTCTCTGTCTCTCTCTCTCTCTCTCTCTTTCTGGTGTAAGTAATTAGAAATTTAAAGTTTAGTTAAATATTTCTTTGACTGCATCCCATAAATTTTGACATATTGTCTCCTTGTTATCAATTTTTTAAATGGAATCATCTATTGTTTCTTT
This sequence comes from Antechinus flavipes, assembly GCF_016432865.1. NCBI lineage: Eukaryota > Metazoa > Chordata > Mammalia > Dasyuromorphia > Dasyuridae > Antechinus > Antechinus flavipes. The sequence continues at coordinate 4,388,173 of NC_067400.1, read as the reverse complement.
GGTTTGTTCTCTGACTCACTTAATTTTTGTATAAATATATTGTTTAATTTCCAATTTATTTTAATCTCCCATTTAACCATTATTAAAAATAATTTTGATTGCATCATAATCTGAAAATGATTCATTTACTATTTCTGCTTTTTTCAACATGGTTGTTAAGTTTGATGTCCTAATGGACATTTTTGTGTACTTATCATGTAATGCTTTAAAAAATAAAGGTATATTCATTTCTATTCCTATTCACTTTCCTTAAGAGATCTATCACATCTGACTTTTCCAGAATTCCATTCAAGCCTTAACTTCTTACTTTTTTAAAATTTTTTGCTAGATTTATCTAATCCTCAGAGGAGAAAATTCAGGTCTCATAGTAGTATAGTTTTCATTCTTATTTCCTTATTTAATGCATTACCCTTCTCTCAAAATTTAGTTCCTGAACCATTTGGTATTGATCTGATTTTGTTTTCTATGGTAACTTTCAGCAAGATATAGTTTTCTTCCTAGTATTTTTAATAAGATTCATTTTTGCTATTGCTTTGTCTGAGATCATAATTGCTGCCCTTTCTTTCTTTGATTCAGCTGAAGCATAATAGATTTTACTCAAGCCTCTTTATCTTTATTCTGTATGTATCTCTCTGCTTCAGATGTGTTTCTTGTAAACAACATATTGTAGATGTCTGGTTTTCAATCCATTCTGCTATTCACTTTGTTTTATGGGTGAGTTCATTCCATTTACATTTATAGTTATGATAACCAACTGTATTCTTCCTATGCTGTTTTCCCTTGCCCCACCCCTTATTCTTTACCCTATCCCTCCTCACAAGTGTTTTACTTCTGATTACTACCATCCCCAATCTACCCTTCCTTCTGTCAGTCTCTCCCTTCCTCTTCTATCACCCCCATATCTTTTACTTTCTTATAAGGCAAGATAGATATATGTATCCAACTGTAATTCCCTGTTCAAGCTCATTTTGATGAGAGCAAAGTTTAACTTCGGCCACCCACCCTAACATCTTCCTCTCAGTTTTAATAACTTTTTCATGACTCTATTAGAAAGGATAATTTACCTCATTGGCACTAGCAAATATTTAAATAAAGATGTAGAAATAAAGATATGGATGTCAATAAGTGAATCACACAGAACATAGAAGAATACTCAATTACAGACATTGAAAAGAGTCAAAAATGATCTTAGAAGACTAAAGCAAAGGGCCAAATAACATAATTTTAAAGAAACAATGATAAATGTGAAATTGCATCCCTGAGTTTAAGCAATTTATTCATCAAGTGCAAAATTGAGGAGACATGGTTATTTAGCAGTTTGTTTGAAAAAGATCTGAGGGGTTTAAGTGAGTTGTAAAGTTGATAGGAATTTAAAAATGTGATGTGGCAGCTGAACAAAAGTAATGAAAGAGAGATCTGACATTGTAAAGTGAATTTGGCATGCAGGAGAAAGGACAAAAGAGGTCAACCGGAATGGTGAGGCATCTGAAGTTCAGGGCCCAAAAGAATCAGGAATAGAAAATGAAAAGAGTTGGGGGAAACAGGAGAGCTGGTTTCAAATACTACAATGCCTGTAATTTTGCTGTTCTCATTTTATGTTGTGACAAAACAAAATTAAAACAAGGATGCTATCATCCTTTGTATCCCCCCTCAAGGGGGAGCAAAAAAAAATGTCAAACATTTAATAAAAACAAAATAAAGCAAAACAAAAAGTATTCAAAGAAAAACTTTGCTGTGAAACTACACAAAAGTAGAATAGGACACCTTGATAAGTAGCAAATTTTGTACCCTCATTATCTTTCAGGTGAAGCCTTGTTGACCATGATAGTCATAATTTAAATGCCCTTTCCCCCTAGGTGTTGTTTGGACTAGTGATGATTAAGATCTATTCCAACTATGAAATTAGAAAATTTTGAATCCTGTAATAGGACATCAAAGCTTAAAGTTGTATGTTAACAAATTACTTTTGAAATATTGCTTTCTGGTATTTTGAGATTTGATCTGGGACATCTCCAGACACTTTAAACCTATGGTTCTCCCAATGCCATATGGACAGATATTTTGGTCCCTTGCTTAGAGTATAGGGACTGCTCCTGTTTGGTGTCATTGATTGGGGTTGCCTCCAAAATAACTGACTGGCTGAGAAGAAGAAAGATGGCTCTGGTTTAGGGATGTGCCTTCTTCACTGTAAGCTGTATAACAGTGAACTGAGAGAAATCCTGAGCTGTCATCTTTTTGGACACTTTTTTTTTCACTATCCAATGAGAAATTTTCCCATAAAACAAAGGAACTATATCCTAATGTGGGGAGCAGCCCATGTAAACACACACAACCATACTGGATAAGTTATTTAACCTGGAACTTTGTCTAGATATCCTCAGTTTCTGGTTTAAAGGGGAAAAGAATAGGAAAGACTTTGAATTTCTTAGCTGAATGATCAAAAAAAATATTATTTTATTCAGAGAACTGAGATTTTTTGGCTAAATTCAATTTTGGAGTTGCCTCTTTGGATACCAAAAAAAAAAATCATTTCTTAATTTTAAGAAGAATTTCTATATTCTAAAGAAGAAATTTCTAAAGAAATTCTAAAATAAAGAATTTCTAAAAATCTAAAGAATTCTAAATAGAAACAACTATCTGAGTATCAATATCCCTTCAGATGAAGGGCAATATTTATATCATTGAAAAGTGGGACTTGAGAGAAGCTTCAAGAAGAAATCAACCCATTCACCAGAACAGCAATTTATTCAGAAAGGTAGATTTGGTGGATAGGGATTGGCTACTGAGAAGCTCCCAAAAGAAGTTTGATTTGCAAAGAAATTGCAAACCACAGGGTGTCCCTATAAATTTTGGGTGGGGAGTATTAGTTAGGATCCTGTGAAAAAGAGGAGCTTATTCAGAGAAATCAAAGATTAGCCGATGGGAATCCAAACTTCAACTCCTCTCTAATTTCATTCCCTTGCAATAGAGTTGATGGATTCCTAGAAGTTTGAAGGAGAGTTCAAATTGTATCTATTTATGTACTACCATGGGTTATTTCATTTATGTTCACTTTCTATTACATGAAATACTGTCTTGATGGGTTCTTTTTTCAGAACTAGGGACTCCATTATCCATTTGAGGAAAATCTTAGAAGTGACCTCCAGTCAATCTGTACTGGGAAATTGTTCTGAATTAAATGCTACATGGATGTAGTTAAGAAGTCAGATGGAGAAAATGACTTTCTTGGGTAGATTTACAGGCAATGAACTCAGATCATTTGACCTTATTCTTTGCATCCCTGGGACATACTATATTAGGTATGGCTATTATCAAGAAATCACATACATATTAGAATACAAATTCAATCAATGTTGCAATGAAATAGAATTCTTAAACAAGAATTTTTAGCACTAGAGACAATTTTTATATGCAGGAATGTTCTTTTAAATGCTAAGGGTTTTTAATTAAATTATTTTAATTAAAACAATTGTTATAAAATGAAAGGAAAATAAAAATCATTTTGGATTAATTACAATGAGATTGTCTTGTCAATTTTCCCATTCCTTTTTTTTTTTCATTTTTAAGAATGATTTCCTCCCTTTATTTTGAAAAAGATAGTGGAAGGGAATAAGAGCATAACTAGCTTTCATTTTCATAACCCTTTTTCAAAAAGGACAATTTCCTTCATAATGCTAAAGTGATTAAGAATGAGTTTGCCCACTATAAGTCCTATTTCCTTTGCATTATACCTAAATGGAATCCATTGCTATAAAATTTCAGTTTTGAGTCCTGATTGGTTAATATAGTTGAAACATTAGTCTCCTTTTCCTAATGAAAGTTGCCCAAGAGAATAAGTATGATGATTAAGCAGAGAGACCAGGCCCACAAGGACATTTGGAGTTTCCCCTCAGATTTTATATGCATATCTATAATATTGTGCATATTAATTTATATAATTATTAAATGTGTAATACAAATATGTAATATGAGCATTATTAATTAGTATTAATAGAATCCTGGCTAAAGTTTGCAATTTATGCTAATTTGAAACCTATAGAATGAATGTTGCATTATTTGGCTACTGAACCCTGTGAAAGGTTGGATCTAATTAGGCTATTGTCCTTAATTATTTTCCACATGTACTATTCTCCCATACAGATTTTTTTAATTGACATTAAAAACTATTGCACGGGAATATAAGAACAAATATGCACAGTTAAGAAATTTTAGACTATACTTCTATTAGGCCACTAATGTATTCTTCATTTTAACCAAATCAGTATATTTTATTCAACATTTCTCACAATCAGGATAATGAATTCTTATACACTTAGATGTGTTGCCCCACTCTCTCTCCATTTATACATGTGCAATCTCTCTCTCTCTCTCTCTCTCTCTCTCTCTCTCTCTCTCTCTCTCTCTCTCTCTCTCTTCTCTCTCTCTCTCTCTCTCTCTCTCTCTCTCTCTCTCTCTCTCTCTCTCTCTCTCTCTCTCTCTTAAAAATCATATCAAAAAGAAATGAGCTGAAAACTGGCCAAAGCTGGAAAAAAAAGGAAATTTCAAATGACAATGACAGAGTAGTTTGATATGGATTTTAATTTAGTGGCAGCAAAAATAGACTTAAATTGAAAGCAATCTCATAAAATCTCAAGCCTTGAGCCTACTTTCTGTGGCTAAAGAAAGGAGTAGAAAAATATTGAGCTAGAAGTTCAACCCTGTTTTTTGACAGATGAAGAAATAAAGTTCCTTATATTTTAAGAGACACTGAGAGCATAATGGAGCCCCTGATGGATTTGTGGTCAAGAATGCTCCTGATCCTCTTTAGATACTTATTAAATGTTTGACCATTTTATCTCTCTAATCTTCATTTTTTCCTTGATTGAAATACCCCAATAATGACTACATTTTTCCACAGAATTATGTAGAGCAAATGAGATAATCTATATAAAAAGCTTTGTAAACTTTAAAGTACTAAATAAATGGTAGTTAGTACTGTTGAGTGATTTGCTAAGGTGACACAGCTAGAAAAGACAGTCATTTGATTATGGTTGGGAAAAGGAGCCAAATAACTTGAACTCTTTGAATCCTATATTCCTCATGTGTAAAAGCAGTATGACAACATCTAAAGAACCTGACTCAGAGTTGCTGGGAGACTCCAGAAGCTTTGGAATCTCCCTCGAGAATATAAGGCTGGCATAAATAAGAATAATTATATCCATTGAATTTTTGTCACTAACACTATTGCCTCAAACATGCTTTGGCTAATTAATTGATTGATATCATATGTAAAGCACTTTGTAAACACTAAATAACATGAAACTCAGTTTTGATTACTAGGATTCTTGCCAATATTTGATTTGAAGCCATAAGTGTAGATAGTCCATTTGTCATCAAACATGAAGAGGTCAGCTTTAATAAGTGCCTTCACTTTCTCACCTTTCAATTAATTCTTAATCCCTTATGATCTGGTTCCACACTCCTCGTGATTCTGCCCAAAACGCTCTCTCTAAAGTTACTCATAATCTCTTCACTGCCAAATCCAATGATCTTTTCTCAGTCCTCATCTTCCCTCAACTTTCTACAGCCACAGTAAGACTGTGGTTCTCCTTGGCACACTTTTGCATCTAACAAGATTTGCAGGGCATCACTATCTCCTGCTTTTGTTGTTATGTTTTGTTTTTGTTTCCCCTATTTGATTTATCTCTCTTCTTTACTGGATACTCATCCAGGTTAAACCTTGTACCTTCAGGTGTTCCTTGGGTTTCTGTCCTGGATCCTCCCCTCTTCTTAAACTACTTCATTTTCATAAACTCCCATGAATTTAAAAACCATCATCATATTAATGATGTTCAAATTTACCTTTCCTGACTCAGCCTCTATACTAACTTCAAATCTCATATATTTATTTGCCTTCCAAACATTTCTAATTGGCTCTCTGATAGACAACATATGCAAAACTGAACTCATTATTTTTTTCCTCTAAAGCTTCCCCCACTCCTAACTTCTCTAAAGCATCATCATCCTCCCAGTCCTTGAGGCTTACTTTCTAAGTGTTATCCTTGACTCTACCCTATCTCTCACTTCTATATCCAATCTGTGACAAAAACTTACAACATCACCAGAGTTTTCCCTCTTCTCTCATCTGACACTATTCTCAACTTGGCACATCCCCTTACTCTTGAAAAACTACATTTGGTTTGCTGAAAGACCTGCCTGCCTCAAGTCTCTCTCCCTACTCCAATCCATCGTAATTCAGCATTCAAAGTGATTTTCTGGAAGCACAGATGTCATCTCCTAATTTATAAATTCTTGTTCATCTTTAGCATCCCTGTTTTTCTGTCTCCTTATCTGTGTCTGTCAGTCTCTTTCTCTGTCTTTCTCTATTTCTCTGATTGTCTCTGTCTCTGTCTGTGTGTCCCTATGTCCATCTCTCTCTCTCTCTCTCTCTCTCTCTCTCTCTCTCTCTCTCTCTCTCTCTCTCTCTCTCACACACACACACACACACACACACACACACACACACACACACTCTACCTTTCTCATTTTAATTTAAAAAAGTCTGCATTTGGCTTTAGGGCTTTCACTTTCTTATCAACTCCTCCTCTACAAGTTTGCCTTCAGTTTTCTCTTCTTAGGCACCCAGAGCTTAAGGAGGCTGCCCTGCTAAGTCTCATTAGTTATCTTTCTCTCAATTATTAGAAGCTGTCTAGGGGAAACTGCAATCATTTAGGCCTGCCTCTGCCAACATTTTGAAAGAGCTCCAATTCATGCTCTATTATGATGCTACAAAGAATAAGTGCCTTCACTGGAGACCTGTTGCTAGGAAAAAAGGAATGAGACTTTCTCGGCTTGGTCCCAGAAAGCAAAATTAGAAGTGATGAGTGGGAATTGCAAAAGGCAGATTTACAATAGATATAAGAAAATTTCTTAATTAGGAGAGCTCTCAGAATAAAATGTGCTACCTGGGAAGTATTGAGGAGAGAGAAAAATCAGTCAGGAAATCTGTTAAGTGATGTCATTGAAAAAGACAAGTAAATGGGCTTATCCTAAAGTGAAGGGGGTTAATTTAGTTCTATCCCCATACACACTTTCTGATTCATGTGACAGATCCATGCACTAACAACCTCAGGGCAAAAGTCTTAAATTCTAAATTGTTCTTTTTTTGTTTCTAAGCTCCATAAGGCTAGAGACTGAGCATTAGTTGACATGCCACAGTCTGCAGAAATCCCCACTATGCCTATAGTAGAATTTACAAAACATATACTGTAATAATGTCACTGATTCTTTGTATTCAGAGTTTCCAGTGCTAAAAGGTCTGGCCTGAGAACAGGCCAGATTTTGCCTCCCAGCTCAACTCTTAAAAAGTGAAGAAATTGGGCCAGATGCTCCCCAAGATTCTTTCTAATAAAAAACCATTTGGGGATTCATAAAAAAAAATCTCTTAGTTCAATTGCAATGACATTTTTTCTGACTGGTTCATGAATTTGCCTCCAACCATATCAGAATCTAGTCAGTGTAAGGTGGGTTGTAATACCAGTCAAAGAGCAATCACACTTCAATCTTGGCAGAAGCCTAGATCCTATGGAATCTCCCAGAAAGAAGCACTGGTTCTCTGGAGATTCTGCAGGATTTGTAAGCCACACATAGATTTGCACACTGCATTTTCAGTAATCTGGGGTTCATTATATACTCTTAATTGTCAGCAGCATTGGATAATGCATGGCAGTAGTGAGAAATGATTCCTTCCCGATAGTGCATGGGATGCTATACAATTCCAGGATCCTCAAAATGCTGGCTTTCAATACTGGATAGAAATAGCCATTTACATGACATCATGGATTTTAGTCTTGATTGCATTATGTCATTTGCACCATTTGAAGTTCACTCTATTATTCTCCTATAGAAATTAATAAGCATTTATGAATCAGCTCCTATGTGCTAGAACTGACATTAGATAGTGGAAGTATAACTATGAAGAATTCAATGAAAAAGCTTGTTAATAGATGTGACTACAATATACTGACATGTGGAGACAGAAATTCTACCTAGGAAAACATTTCTCAATTATTATCCAGAGGATCAACAAACAGTAACAGGATCTTTCAAACTTAGGATCTTTGAAAATTTCTTGCAGTTTGAGAAAGATCGATTAAGGTAAAATGATGCAAAGTGAAGTAGATAGAAACAGGAAAATAATATACATAATCACTACAACGATGGAAATGCAAAGGGCCACCAGCAAACAATTGAAAATGAATGCTGAAAAATTATAGAAGATAAGCATGGCCTCAAAGAAGACAGTAGAGCTAAATTCTTTCTCCAAATGGGGAAAAAAAAAACAACTTCTTTTTAGGAATATGGGGCAGGAATCTCTCCAGATGTAAAATATTTCATATATTGTCAGGGTGTTTCTGTTTGTTTATTTCTGTTTTGTTTTGTTTTCTTGTATTGATCTCTTGTGCTAATTTTTCTCCTTTTTTTCTTTAGAATCAAAATTTGTTCTATGATATAGTTCTCTGGGAGTAAGAGGAACCTTAGAGAAGTGAATTTAGGCAATATATAACTACAAGATATCAAAAATTGATTTTAAAGTTCAGCTAAGTTAAATCATTTTTTTTCTTATATTATCTAATAACAATCATTCATAGAGCCTACTGATGTGCTCAGGTAACTGAAGATAAATAAATAGGCATTTTAATGACTTAAATCAGAATCAGTTTCCATTTAAAGATGCTACTACACAGTCCTATGAATTACTTCATATTGCCACATAAACACATTTGAAAAAAAAGAAAGAAGAAAGAAAAACAAAGTACATGCCATGGAATGGCATGATGCATTGGAGAAAGAGCTTGAGAGAAACCAGCTGGGTAATTACAAGCAAAAATTAAACTGACCCAAACTTGTGAGAGGGCAGGGACAATCAAGGTAGCATTGAGAATTCATATCTCGTAAATTATATAGACAGATGGAGGAGGAAAAAGTATAATATAGAATAATTTTTATTCATTAATGTTGACCTTTTCAAAGACCAGTGTTTGAGCAGCTTCCTGGAGGATTTTATTTATTTGTCTTATTACATTCTGGAAAATGTTTCTGCTATTACATTCTTACCTACTCTAAGTTGAAGAAAAAGGAAGCATATTTTGTCGTTCCTGTTCTATTTAATATTTTCTACTTGTATGAACTTTCTTTTTTTTTGGTTCATGACACTTTTTTTAAAAAACTAGTTTATTTATTTAATTAATTGGTTTTTAGGGTATCTGTTCTGTGCCAAGTACCATGATAAATATAGTGCTGGATTTGGATTCAAAGACCAGATTCAAGATCCCAACTCAGGCATTTCCCTGCCCTGTACATCATGTTTGTGGAACCACCTTCCATTGTCTCTGTCATTTTCTAAACATGGAATAATACCCTTACACTAATTTATCAAATCCCTCTCCATCCTTTATTGTAGGGCTCAAAGACTAGCTCCAAAAGGCTGAAATGACCATTTGCACATGGACTTTGTCTCCCACATTGATCAACTCAACTTTTTTGTGTACCTTTACTAATTCTTTGCTGGGTTTTTAGTTCTATTAGGGCAAACATCTTATTAAGTAAACCTTCATTTCTCCTGAAGCACTTACCACAAAATTTTGAATATGTGAGATCCAGAAATCATTTTGTTGACTTTTCCCAGGTGATGTAAAGAAGATCTTGATCTCATTAGTTTTAAAAATACTATTTTCAAATGTCTTAAATGACCATTTAAAACTTAATTGATACAAGTTATTAATTGTTGCTCATCAAAATTTTAACTAACTGAAGAATGGTCTGTGATTCCATCTTATTTTAAATGCACCTGAAAATATAACTATTTAAATAAAATTTAATTGGAGTTTTTCTGAAAAGAAAATAATCACTTCTTATTTCATGAATCCAAATATTCACGATATCTGGGCCTCAGTTTCTTACACAATGAAATAAGAGTGTTTTACTGGATAGTATTTAAGATATCTTCTCATATGGAGCCTAAAATCCCATGATGCTTCTTGTCATTATCCTTCATATAGACTAAGATCTTATTAGATTTCTAGGCCATAACATCATAATGCTGAATCAATTAGAACTAACACACCACTAAGACATCCCCCTTTGGGAGCAAATTATCATTTAACCATGTTTCCCTTGCTTTGAAATTTTGGTTAATTTTTTAAGCCCAAGCTTTATATTTCTGTCTATTAAGTTTCACCTTATTAGATTCCACTTTACTCTTCAGATTCTCCAGATAATTTGTTGGATCCTAATTCTATTATTCTATGTGGTATGTGTCTCTCAACATTATTCTAAATGAAGATTAGATAATCATAGTACTAATGCTTTTATCCAAGTCAATTATAAAATTGGAAGGAAAAAGATCAGTATATGGAAGGTAAATGAGGAAACAATGCTTCCATTGTGTGTGTATATATGTATAGCTTCAAATTTAGATTGTTTTAGTGAGATGGAAAGTATTTAAAGGGTGACTGTGTGGTAGAAAAAGGTGAGGGAGGATGGTTGGAGTGGAGAGAGACATGAGTCAAGAAAACCATTCAGATATTTGTTGTAGTAATTCAAGTGAAAATTAATGGAGACTTGAAATAGGGTTGTGGTTAGAGAGAGGAGTAAAGAGAGTCTATATAACAATGTTGTGAAGGTGGAAAAATAACTTAATATATTGAGTATGTGGGGTAAGGAAGAATAAGAAATGAAAGATGACGATTAGATTGTGGCTGTAGGATGATGGTATCCTCAACAACGATAGGGAAGCAGGCTTGGGAGGTGGGTAGGATGTTATATTTGATCATGATGTTTATCTTGATGTTAATCTTCAGATGATGAGATTGGATTCAATGATCTCTAAGATCCCTTCTTACTCAAAATCTGTTATCCTTGATCATTTGTTAAGAATATTATATTGCTTCATCTAATGGTTATACTAACCTATAATGTTTATGCCAACTTTTCCACAGTCTGAGGATTCTTTTTTTTTCTTTTAAAATTGTATTTTCCCACAACAGATAAAACAAACCATTAGCAAACTAATGGCACCACATGGATAAGAGTACACAAAATGGACAGGAATATTTAGATCATAATCTCTTTGGAAGCTATAGTCACAGATTAGATCACAAATACATTTAAGTATTTGAGAGCAAATTAATGTCCTAAAATAATTATCAACTTCCTTAGTTTCAGAAATATCAATTTTTTCTTTTGAAATCCACACATTGTTAGGTAAATGATATAATGCTGTAGATGCTCTGTGTGTTCTGACACACACACACAAATACAATCCTCTTTCAGAAATGTCAGGTATATATCTTAGCTGTCTATATAATGTCAATTTTGGAAGGGTAGAGTAAATAATGTAGCCAATAGTCTACTGTTTTATCTGTGTGCCAAACATTTGAGCATCTGTCTAGATGGACATATACAGATAGGGGATAATCCTCAAAAACCGAGTTTTTCACATTTTGTCCATAGTCTTTGAAACCAAGAATATATAATTATATGATATCCATTCTTGGGTGGGGGCTATAGCAATAAATCATTCTTTAGGAATTTGAAATGAACTCAAATTCAGATGTTGAGGAATAGAAATTGATGCAAGCTAAACACTTGTTAATCTTATTTTTCAGATTTTGTTGAAAAGAAACAATCAGTAATATGCAGAGAAATGGCATAAGTATATTTGTGCCAAGTACTCCCATCACTCCCCCAAGTTCTTGACTTTAATTTACTCTAGTGGGAATTCAATTTGTTTAGTGGGAAAGTATTCTATGTGGTCAATCCTGACTCAGGTCTGAAATAGAGATTAGGAAGGAGCAATAGAAACTGTGTTATGCAGGAGGACAAGTAGTAACAGAATGAGAAGAGATGAGATGGTATAGGAAAAGGGGGCAGGTTCTAGATACAGACATAATGGTTTGAATCCCAATTATTTACTCTGCTTCAGCTACTTAACTGTGTTGTCTTAATATGTAGAAAATTAGCCTTCATAGTGGATAAAGCACTGAATGTTTTTGGAAAATAAATAAATAAATAAGAAAGGGTCACAGTACAATTTTAATGTGCAAAAAGTATTCGTGTGTGTACTAAGCTCTTGAGTTTGACCTCTTCCTTGCCAGGAATGTGAGGTTGAAAAAAGCAGTCCATCATCCAGGTGTGTTATCTATGAGAGGAAAAACACCTAAGTCCTTAACCCTATTCTATTACTAAAGACTAAATGGTGATTAGAATTTTCATTCAGATGGGTAATAATGACTTCAATGAAATCAGTAACTAAAAATTGGCAAAAACATAGCCAAGCACGCTATGCCACAACAACAACAACAACAAAAGTTCCTGTAATAAGCATTCAGTAGTCAAAGAAATTCACAGCTCAGTCATTGGAAAAATTTCTAGGGAAAATGAAGTTTAAAAAAACTCTGCTGTTAGAGGATCATGCTGTTTAACAAACTAGGTATATTTATATTTATTCTTTTAATTTTATTTTTAATTTAAGTAATAAAATAAGCATTGCCATTAAAATACATTTAAAAAATAACTTCAAATTAATTATATACAACTTGCTATTTCTTTCAAATGTATCACAAAAATGTGCACACTTCTTTACCCCTTCCCTTCCTCACCCCCCATTCTAGAGATGGTTACCATTAGACACAAATAGTTGTGTGTGTATGTGTGTATGTAAGTATGCGTGTATGTACCTATATATATTTCTATATATGTAAAATTATTCTACACATTCTTCTATTTGTGAATTACTTCTCTAAACAAAGATAGCATCTTTCTTCATATTTTTTTTACAGTTAATTTTGGTATAACAGTGAAAATAACTTATTCATTTATAGTTGATCTCAAAACAATATTGCTGTTACTATACACAATATTCTCCTGGCTCCACCTACTCCCTCCTGCTGAGATCCCTTTTTACAGCTCAATAGTATTCCATAATCATACATCAAAAAGTGCTCAATCATTCTCAAACAATGGACATCCCTGCAATGCCCAGTTCTCTGCCACCATCAAGTTATAACAAACAGTCTAGAAAATATACATTGTTTCCCCTCTTCCCCAATAATTAGTTTCTATTTTCATTCTTCCCAATTCTGCTTCTCTGGGGACTCTCTCCATTAAGTTGGAGTCTCTCATTTACTTTAAAACAAAAAAAAAATAGAATTATACATACAGTACAGTACAGGAACACATATATAGAGAGACTTGGCTAAGTCCAGGAATTTTATGGAGTTAAACTTTCCAAACAAAAAAGTCATGTTTTCAAAATCCATTATCTGTGTGAAGTGTGAAGGCATTGAGTTAATTTTCAAACTGGTGTTAGCTGTCCAAAATTCAGACATACAATCATACAATCTTCAACCAGTTAATATGTCTATATAGCATTCATTGTTGTTGAAAAAGTTCACTTTTAGTAAATATATAAAATAGGAATGCTCCTGATTAAAGCTAGCATTTCATAGAAGACACTGAGTTCCTGAGCATTACATTGGCTCAGAGACACTCAAAAGACATCAACTGACATTTGTACTGAAAAAAAAATCAAAGTGGATGTGGATGAGGATAAATCATGTTGACCAAAATGTAACTGAAGTAGTTATTCAATTAATCAATAAACACAAATAAATAAACATAGGCAATTTTGTCATAAACTGACTTTGGGGTGTTTACATGGCATCTATTGAAATTGTCTAAATATATAGAAATATGGGACTAGAACTCAGAAGAAAAGATTAGACCTGGATATATTCTTGAAGGGAAACATAATAAAAACCACAGGGTAAGAGAGGGAAGGAAATGGGTGAGTACTTTTATTGGACATATAAGCTAATTGGATGGAAGCAGACCATTGATTTATGCAGGGTAAAGGGAGTAAATTACCAGTCATATGCTGCACATAGGTCAAAAAGGATTGGGAACACATAAAAACCAATAGCTTTGACCATTGATTGCACAATAATTTTCAAATTAAGGGATCATTGATAACTTTAGCAGAGGAAGTTTCAGCCAAATGATACTTGAAGGAGGTAGAGACAGAAGGGTGAAGGATGGTGATAAATGAAGAAAGCAATTGTAGATAATTCTTCTTAAGAGCTTAGCAATGAAAAGTAGGAGCAATCTATTATTCTTGTGACTTTGAGGGGTTAATAGAAGGTATCTTGTACCCAAAGGAGACATTAATATATTTGTGAGGAGAAAAGGGAAATGTGAAAAAAAAAAAGAGTTAGAGATGGAAGATGAAAGATATTGATGACCATTTAAATAAAAATATCTTTTGACAACTCCCAACCCTCAAAAGTTTGGAAATATCAAATTTACTTATAGGTTTATAAGGTCATCTACTCATTTTCTCTAAAGAATGTTTAAGTTCTAATTAATTTAACCCACACAACTAACTTGTACATTACTATTAAGACAGATAATATTGCATATTGGAGACAAGTGCTATTAATATTGTTGACTAGCTGTTATTTTCACAGACATTAATTAAACAGATGCTTTGGGTGAGGATACTTTTTGGCTTTCCCAAATCCTCCATATCTGAAATAATGAACATATACCAAAAAGAAATAACAGTGGTAGATGGTGACAAACTGAATGTGGCTCACTGTTTTTTCTTTCTTTGGCTGGCTGTTCTGCAAATTGGGGAGCAAACAGCTTCCTGATTATCATCTGCTTTGATTTATTTTCTTTGTGTTCTCATTTCTGTACCCATACTTCATTTTGACTCAATGGTACAAGACTTAAGTTTTCCCTGGTTGTTGATTGATCTACGCTTTCTCTACAACCTATCCCACACACACATATGTGCCAAGGAATAGATCGAACCTGTTATTTCAGTTGTTTTGCTTTTCATCCATTGTGTTCCATTTAATGACTTCTTACTTAAGAGAGGAGATACTGTTCCTTAAAGCATAGTTAGCATCTCAAGCATCAAAAGGTACTGCTAAAGCAGTGATCTTCCTCTCAAAAGTGCAGCGTTCCTGTGAACACTGGACTGTGCTGTGATGTCTATATCAGCTTCCTTGCAGAGCATGTTTTGACAACTTTATACACAACTCATCTCCTTACTCCTTGGCTATAGATTCAAGACATGGAGCCTGAAAATGAAGGTCTGTGATGTCAGCTGAGACTAGGAGGGAATCATTAAAAGCAGAAATGGATGATGTGCATTGTCAAGTTGAAAAAGAATGGAAAAGATAATCTGGCTGTTTACTTGAACTTAACTGCTGCCTCTCTCCTATCTGAATCCAGAGAAGATGGATGTGATTTCCCCAAATCTTCTGAAGCTTGAGAATTCAACAATAAAACCTTCAAAATGCAGATGAATTGAAGGGTCTTTTCCTGGCTGATGACCCAGTAGGGATCACACATTAAAGGCCCATCAGACATAGGGGCATCCAGGGGCATCCAGGGAGATTGCCAAATCTATTGACTTTGAATGAAAGGTCTGTTTCCCTAAGACAGGAAACAGCATAAACTAAACAGATCCATCAGAAAGGCAGTGACACTTGCTTATGTTTTATAACCTAGGAATAACAATGAGAATTCTTTATCGTCATATGCACACTAGCTCCTCATTAATTTCCGTTCCCTAATAATGCTAAAATCAGAAGATGTTCAGTTGAAAGGAGATCATTCTCAACACATCAATTAATGGGGACCCAACAATGCCGGAAGCATGATCATTTTGAAAGCAGGCTTCCCTGTCTGTGAACAGATGCTAGATCCAGCACTTTCCTTATCCATTTTATCATGAAATCTTTGTTTTCCAACTCAAATTGCTATTTAACAGTCAGTGGGGAAATCACTTTTTCCAAAGTTTTGATTCTTGATTAGAAAAGAAACTTTTGGCCCTCAAGGGACATGAGAAACCATTTCAAGCAGAATCAGTCTACTGTATAGATAGATGAAAGGGAAGGAAGGAGGCTATCATACAAAAGGGAGGTAGAAGAGTGGAATGGAAAAGTCCAGAGTTTCAGGAGAAGAGCCAGAACAAAAGTGAACATGGATAAATGGAGTACTTTCTTAATGGTCATTCTCGGGAGTCGCTCAGCAATACAAAGAGTACACAAGAATAAAGGCATCTTGAGAGTGCAAAGGGGGATGACTCAGAGAAGCAGAACCAAGAAGGATATGAACATAAATAGTTTGAAAAGCCATTTACATGAAACTTCCTGGAAGTATTATATATGATATAGTGTTATTTGAGCAATGGTTAAGAGATAAAATAAGAATATTATGTTCCTCCCTGCATGACATTTATAGCATCAGAATCATTAATAGGTGATATACCAAATTCTAGGAGTATTTACTCAAAAAAAGCACAAACACTTAGTTGAAACTTGGACGACCAAAGTAATACAGGCTCCGTGATTCCATGGTGAATGGCATGAAAAATAAGGAAAAGAACTGTGTAACATCAATGGCTTTGAATAGAATGTGCTGGTGGAAGAGGACATGGCAGTAAAAACTGGGAAAAGGTCAAAAATGGATCACATCAAGGAAAGTTGGGAGAATGAAGTTAACTGAATTGAGCACCTAGAGAAAAAATGAGCTGAGAAACAAAGTGAGGAGAAAAAAAAAAACAAATAAAGGAGACCTTTCCACTATATCACATCATCCCCTTCTTAGGACAAGGTGCAGAATAAATAAGGAAGAAGAGACAGTGACAAACTCTCCAGAGGTGTTAAGGGAAGACAAGCACCTCTAATATTAGAGTAGCTAGATAGCACAACACCTAGAACACAAACCTGGAATTAGGAAGATGAATTCAAATCCAGCCTCAGACACTTATTAGCTGAATGGCTCTGGGCAAGTCTCAGCCATTTTTAATACCCTTTCTGTTCTTTGACCTTGTTGTTTCTCTTGTCCCAGTTTAATCACTTTTCTTAACCATGTCTCCTCCAAAAAAAAAAAAATTGACTGATGAAGAAAAGCATTTTCAATCATTTGCACATCTGGATATCAAAAATAACAAGAAATTAAGTCCACCTCAAAATGTCATCTGCCTCTCTAGTGGAGTTACTCTGTAATGCATTTGAAATGCTAATAGGTTGCATTTTACAAGAATTATATAATACATAAATAAAAATCATTAACAATCATAACAATATCAAACATTTGTATAGCACTATAAAGTTGGTGAAACATATTTGCACAAGTTATTTGCAGAAAATCGCATCATTAGTATTGATTATGATATTCATGACAAGAAAAGATTGTGAGTAATTTAAAATGAAGAAAGAGAGCCAGGTAAGAGAAAAATACAAGTAGAGTATTAAAATCCAGAAAAGCAATCTTAGGATTTGATACACGATAAAATATTTATACCAAAATATGACAAGAGTTAGGTAGTTTTATCAAAGTCATCAGTACTTCTACCAGCCAGACACTGTGGTGTCATATATACAGAAGCAGAAAATCACAGAAAAAAACAAGTGAGAAGGAAATTTCAGAAGCTTCAAAATGTGCTTCAGTGAAAGTCCTTAACAACAAAGATGTTCAGAGTTCCCTGTTATCATTTGCCTGTCTTGTTTATACAGCTCCCACTTGCTATTCTGTATCGGGGAAGAGAAGAAACTAGATCATTGAATCTGAGCTGAAGGAGAATATAAAGACCATTGAGTCAGAGTCTTTGGACTCATTTCACAGATGAGGATATTAAGTAATCAAGAGATTGTTACATTTCTAGGTTCACTTAGTACATAAAAGTGAATGTAAACTCAGGTTTTTCCTGATTCCGAGTTAATGTCCCTATCCACCACACCTGATGAGAAAGGTTGGGAAGCTAAGTAAGTGATGACCATGAAGGATTGGGGATGGATTAAGGAGTAGGGAGGAAATATATCCCTGGATAGCACTTGTCCATCCACTGTCCCACTCACCTCCTAAGTTGTGACACTGCTCAGGGAAAAGAACAGAAACTTTCACAAAATATTATCATGCTCTGAATTGTTGAATGGATCATTAGATGATAAGTTCCTAGAGATCAGGGACTGTTGTCTCTTCGTATCCCCAGCACAAAACACAGTGCCTGGCACATAATAATCGCTTAATAAATATTTCTTTACTGATAATAGGGAAGAAAGTTCTGAGCTTAAAGTTCTTTATGTCCAAATATATTGGGGGCAGTCATAGCTTCACCAAGCCAAAATCTTTCTTTAGGTATAAACTGAAGCCCTCATGTTGCTTGTATCTCTATAGAAAAGGGGAAAAAAACACTATTTTTTTGTCAACACAGGTGTAAGCCACTCTCAAAAAAGCTCAGAATCCCAAAACCCAACCTTTCAGGACAGATAAATTAGGGGTAATTACTGCATCGCTTGAAAGTTCTTTACTTTACAAAAGGATTCACTGCAGGACTCCAGTGTTCCTTTAAATAGCAAACGCTCTGCTGCACAGAAATGTTCCTTTAGAGATCATTAGCTTTGAAGGTGGGGGGAGGACTGAAAAATGTACAGCTAAAGTTTGAAGAGTTTAGATTAAAGAACAATCAGTGAGGGAAATGAAATAGGTTGGAACTTCTATTATATTTAATTGAAAAATAAAAATTGCATTTCCAAAATACATACATATATATATATATATAATGTGTGTGTGTGTGTGTGTGCGTATGTGTATACACATATGTGTTTGTACATATATGACAGACAGATACATGTATCACAAGTATATCAGTGCTAGAAAAAAATAAATTAGAATTTATTAATTACATGCTATGTGCTAAATCTCCCATTACATAGCAGCACAGTGTTATAAAACATAGTCCCACATTAGCTATGTTCAAAATGCATGCCTGCATTTCTGTTCATCAACTTTCTGTCATGATGTCAGCAGCACATTTATTTTTTCTTCCTTTTGAACTCATGATTTATCATTGGATTGCTCAGTTTTCTAAAAACTTTCAAAGTTGTTTTTTTTTCTCTAATATTATCAATGTATAAATTGTTGTCCCAGTTCTATTCACTTCACTCTGTATCATATCTTCCCAATTTCCTTTGAAATTTCCCATTTCATCATTTTTTCTGGTCTAATAATATTCAACTACAGATACAGAACAAAATTTGGCTATTCACCAATAGCACAGACCAGCCAATGGAGTCTTGATTTGGCTTAATTCTCATAACAGTTTTCAAAATATAAAAAGAACAATGAGAGTTCTGGATAAAATAGATTTGATTTTGACCAGTGAGCATGGATTGATTGCTAAAAGTAGAAATGGAAACCTGGTGTGGGTTGGAGGAGCAGAAGGGACCATTCTCTCTGGAGGATTTATGATAAAGTACAGCAAAAGATGGGCATCGCTTTATATAAACCCTATGTTCTGGGAGAGAAGACTTCAAAATGTTCACAGAAAGGGTACCAATGACTTCATTGCCTAAAATTCTGCAAGAAAGACTAACCCAGAAAAGATGGAAAGCTCTCAAGAATGAAATTCTAAAGAAAGAAATCCAGATTATTTGAATGAGGATAAAAAAGGAGAGTTGGCTTCTGAGGCTTATACAGAATTTAGTCACTAAGATTTTTAGAAATCTAGAAGATTAAAGGATGTGCAGACACTTGATGAACACAAAGAATGCTCTTTTTCACTTGGCTCAAGCAGTCTTCACTAGAGAAATGGGTAGATGTTGTAGAGAAGCCAAATTAAGTTGAGTTTGCAGAAGACATCTCACAATAATGGGAGCTGTCCAAAAGTGGAACTGTTTATCTTCAGAAGAGTTGGTCCTTTATACATCTGTATAATCATTTCTCAAGTGTGAAGTGGCAAGTGTTTTTTATCCATACAGAAATTAGATAAGATATTAGGTGACTTAATATGTCTATAACTTTGGGATTCTGTGAGTAAACCTTATAGAAATTGAAAAACTTTATCCTAGTCATCCAGATAACAAGTGGCACAAGACAAATGTGACAACCAGGGTTCTACCTTTAGACCCCATTAGTGCTTTAATATTACATGGATAATGACTAGAGACTGTTGAATAGGGGGAATTGGATACATAAAATTGAATATCAAGAAATAGTCCTTGTAATAGGCTGGAGGGTCAATAAATCAGTGGTATCCTCTCAAAGTGTTAGAAATCTGTGCTGATGTTGCCCAGGTTATAGGTTCCATTCTCCATGCAGGTCTATTCACTTTAGCCAGTCCTGTGGCCACACACTTCATACTTCACTTTACCAGCCTTACTGCATAAAATGTGTCCAAGGTCAAAAGAGAACTGGGCAAGAATGTGTCCAAGGATCAGCAAATCTATTACACAAGTAGGGAAAATCAGAACAAACCCAACCTTAAAACTCTCATGTTGATTAATGATGTGTAGCAGCATCAATGCTGTATCTGAGATAGGGTATACATGTAAAGTAAGACTAAAAAAGTCTTCAGGGATCTGTTTATTTTTTTTTTAAATTCAGTAACAGAGAGTGCCCCTTTAAGGACTACAAACAATTACCCTAGATTGATGGGCACTGGTACCCAAAATGCTGCGTTCTAGATCTAGAAGCACATTATTTGGATATTAAACGAGGGAAAGTTGGATTCATACTATTAGGAATTTCAAAATATTTGGGGTAATAGTAGTATCACCACCATAACTGCTAAGCATTCCAAGGTATCTTCTAGGGAAGGGGTCACAAATATTCAGTTAACTTCCTGGAAATCAGTCACGTTACTATCTTCAATTCTATGGACATTTATTAGCAACAAATGTGTGCATCAAGTATTATAGATATGAAGATAAACTCATTCCTCAGTGACCTGACATTTTATTGTTAGCAAACATCATAATAAACAAATACATGGTAACTTAGCAAGGGATGGGACACTCATAGGAAACCTACCACTAGGGGGATCATGGGAGCCTTCCCAGTGTTTAAGATAAAGAACCAAGGTGGCAAAGGATAAAAGAGAGACAAAGGAGAATCCAAAACTCTAAAGCTATTAAAGTCTATCAAGACACAAACCTACCCTCACCCACAAACCCAGAGAAATGAACTCCCACCCATTTGTGCTGCTAGACTTGGCTAACTGAAAAGGCATCAAGCAGTCATACTGCCTGAAGCATGATTGACAAGGCCACAGTTTACATTTCCAACTTGGTGCCTTAAGAATTAAAGGCTGTACTTAATAGCTTCCCTTGATCTCCCTTTGCCCCAAAGGTTGTTCTATATTTCTCATTTAGAAGTCATAAATAATGGGTTTTATAATAAGGTACTTGGTGAAACCAATTTTTGGGTTCATATGTTTTCTCAGCATAGAAGTGCTGTGGCAGTTGGAGTTTTGATCTTGGAGTCACCAAAACCTGCATTCTGATCCTACTTCAGCTGTGCTCTTTGGCTCTGAAGAAGTTAATTAGCCTATCCAGTGCTCAGTTTTCTCATCTGTAAAAAGAATATGTCTATTACCAACTTTTCAGGTCCCTGCCAACACTAAAGCTATCATCTGATAAATCACAAAAATAAAGGGGAGGGGGATGAGGCTATTTTGTTCTTGTTCAAAAGTAAAGTCTTATGCTGTGATGTGAATGGTGTCATTTACCTGTCTGATGAGATTTTTCTGGAAATAATGTACCTGAAATGAAGACTGAGAATGTAGCTGCTCTAAAGGGACTCTGTAAGGCATGGATCAACATGGATCACCAAATATATGAACATGCAGATGTTCCAGAAGTCCCATGTTGCATTTCTAGTGCATTATATGTCAATACTTAATCAACGTGGCAAGTGTGGCAAAAATGGAGCTCTAAAAACTCAGCTTCTTGTCCTATTGGCAAAGATATGAAGCATTCTGTCATTCTTCTTTCCCCCTGCTTTCCAATGTAACTCTCGAGTTACTGAGGCCCAGAAAATTTGTTCCTAAGGAGAAAACCCAGAGTTTACCCAACTATAAGGCTCTTCTCTTGGAATAGGTGTCTCTAATCTTGTCTTCTAGCCAAAGAGATCTGTTAGTCAGTGCATTGAAAATAGAACTAGGGCATGAAGCCCTTTTCCATGGAGAAACCTTGTATATCCTCAGAACCTGTCATCTAAAAATCCTAGGTATTGGACTTTGGAATTGGATTCCTTCAGAGCAGTCTCTTAGCAAATGAGAGAACAGAAGCTGCATCTGTAAGAAGCAAAATCACCGAAATACAATAGTTTGGCTCCTTTGGATTGTCTTCCATTGTATTTGGCCATGGTCCCTCTGAATGGGATGCTTTTGGTTGCTTAGCCATAGTCAATTATTTAACATATATTGCTAGATGAATGATACTGTGACCATGCAACAGAGAAAGATATAATTGCTAAACTTTGTATCCTAGAATCAGTGCCCTTAACCATTTCAATGGAGCACACTAAGAATCTTAATGCATCCAAGTACGTCAAAGAAGGAAAAAAGAAAGATGTTCCTGTGAGGAAGCATTGATTCCTCCTTAGATATTAGAAATACTGTGGCAGATAGTAAGACTGAATAAACCAATCAGGATATGATCAATGACATGGCAGGGGGAGGTTCTTCCAGTCCAGAAGCAAAGTTATCTAGGATGAAAACAGATCATTAAAAGAAGGGAAGAAGAAGGAATCCATGCAGGCTGCATCCTATCATAGAAAAGGGCAATCCAGCCAGTAGTATCTCATTTGAGAGTTTGCCATTTGTGCCAGATGCTGACATTCATGTGCTAGGCCATATATCAGTCTTCATGAATTCACTTATTAATACTGAGTGAATTAACTTACCCAACATGTAGAAGAGGAATTTAAATTATCTCTTTTTTAAAAAATTGAAATAGTGGAACTGTAAGCAATAAGTGGACAATGTGAAGGGAGATTTAGGCTGACTGATAGGGAAGATTTCCAAGTGGTGAGAGTTCCTCCCAAAGTAGACTGGGAAGTTATGGGTACATCTGTGCACCTACATAGATGTGTGTGTGTGTGTGTGTGTGTGTGTGTGTGTGTGTACAGGCAGGCATGTACATATACACATGTATTGATGTTGACATAGGAAAGTTGTCTATCTTGTTTATCTTTATTTTTTATTCTGAAAAGATTTTTTAATGGATTGTGGGATTAAAAAGACAGAGATATGTAGATAATAGTCCTCAAAGGTTCCAACCCCCTTTATTATCATTCAGAGACCTGTCAGATACCCATTCCTCTCAATTCTTTCTTGGCACCATTACATTTGTTTATATGGGCATCCTTTCAATGACTATTTTGCTCATTATTTCTCAGCATCCCTGACACTTATGCATGCTCTCTTTCTCATTCTTTTTGACTCTATCTGTGAAGATGAACCTGAATCCCTAATGGTATAAAGAGTAGCTATGGTCTCAACCAAAATGGGACTGTTCTGAGGCACCAATGCAGAGCAGACCTGCCTCAGACCCTTCAGAACAAGTGACTGTCTTTTGATGAGTCACTCTAGCCTTCCAAACCAGTTCCCCAACCATCCTTAAAAAGACAGCAGCAGGAAATTACCTCCATGTTTTTCTGAGAAAAGAATTACAAACTTTGGACATAAAATCAGTTATTTCTCTGCCCTGATTTCTGTTCTTTCAGGTTCCCATTTCTCTTGTCTGAGGTGCTATAAACCCTTTCCAAATTACTGCTAACCTAAGCATCTCAAAAATTGGACAACTTCACATCAGGTCTTCTGCTCTCACAGCTCCATGAAGGTAATAAAGGTTATTCTTTGTCAGGTCAGATCCTTCCTATTTTGCTTTTCATTGTCTTTAACAATAGGAGGTAAATGGAATTCCCGTCTCCATCATTTCCTTGTGGACTCAAAAGCTAAACCAGCTCCCTCTTGCATGAAAAAAGTCACCACACTTTCTACTCAGTTATATAAGGTAAGTGAGACCTGGCACAGGTTTCCAGAGCTGGCCTCATATATACTTTTTAAGGAGGATTTTATTTTCTATTTCAACAATATTTTTTAGGAAAAACACAAAACTTTTAGAAATCTGCCCTGTACAAATTTTCAAACGAAAGAAAAGTTGGACTGTGCTTTGAAAAGTTCTAGCTGACATGCCAGCAAACAAAACTCAGATAATGACTATCTTTCATGACTTCTATCAAAACATTTGTTCACTTTTCTTTGGTTGTATTTACTTAGTATTTTAGCCAATTGCATCAAGTAACTAAATAATGACAACATACATAGACAAAACTATAAATACACATGGACACAGATGCACACATATATAACATATATGTATCCTATATATATATATATATATATATATATATATATATATATCCATATATATGTATGCATTGTATATATGCCTATATATATATATATATACCCATATGTCTATATATCCATTATATATAAATATATATACATACATATATATGTGTATGTGTGTGTGTATATACATACACACACACACACACACACACACACACACCCATAGAAAAAGCTCAGTTGCTTTTCCTTGAAGCATGTATTTGTACCCAAGTATACATTGCCAATGGGGGAAAGAAAATCAAGCTCTTTAGACTTGACCCAAAGAGAGTTGATATGCTCACCTGAGCTCCCCATTTGCTGAGTGAGACACAGAGCTAAATAGATCAACCAATGGACATGCCCAAAGGAAACATGGACTTGGTACAAGTAACACATTTGTGGAGTTACTGGCCCTTATTACAAACGTTGTCCAAGGGAGTATGAATGTGTTCTCTTCTGAGTGGCCATCAGCTCTAGCCTGTCAGATAGGATACAAATGAATTCAACCCAGAAAAAAAAAGGCCAAACTAGACACGCTATACTAATAACCTACATAATGACAAAATCATCTCTCTTAAGGGAAAATAATGAAGGAAGTAGAAGATTCAGCCAAGGACATGTTCTCCAGTCCCCTGGTGACTCAGAGTGCCTCCTTCTGCCTCAACAACTCTGAGTCACTTCAAAGTTTGAGAGGTCAAAAAGAACTATAACCTGAGTGTCCTGAAGTGGGCCAACTTTTAATAGGTAAAAGAGGGGAAGAGACCAGCACTATGGATTGGGTTAGTGTGGTGCGGGCAAGGGATGCAGAAAAAGCATAGATGGAAAGGCTGCTCCAGACATACATGGAACTAGACTCTGAGAAATAGAAACAGAGAGTGAAGTCACAGAGAGAATGAAACATGTGTCCATGCACACACACACACACACACACACACACACACACACACTGGACTCAATCTGGGATTTTCTTTGCCACCTTTTCCTCTTTTTCTCTGGGTGGCTCCTTTTCTCTCCATCGCCCTCTCCTTCCTTTTTTGGACACCCCCCTTTTTCCATCCTGGCCCCCAATGCATTTCTTTCATTTGGAGGAATGGTATGGAGGGGTCCTACACTCCCCAATCCCTCCCTTTCTCCTGCCACCCCAACTCCTCCTCCTCTTTTTGGTTTTTATGAATATATTTATATGGAAAGAATTAAAAAGAAAAAAAAAATAAACCCCCCTTCTCCTTTCACTTTCTCTTATCTTGTCTTCCCTATTCTATGAGTTAAAACCTGGGTCAACACTTCTGCTATCCACTCCAGCCCCCCAGAGCACATATATATTGTTTATTTGAGGTTTATGCTGCAGTAACAGACACAGTATTTAACTGCACGTACAGATGTTTTCTGAGAATGTAAAGTGAAATTTTACTTAATCTGGGTTTTTTGTTTGGGGGGGGGTATTTTATTTTAGCTTAGTTTTGTTTTTTAATATAAAAGAATCATCTGTCAAAATCGAAAGATTCAGCCAAGGATTGAAAGTGAAAATTTGGACAACTTAATACTTAAACCCACTATTCATGCCCCTGGCAACCACCAATAGTTTCATATCGATCTAGAGCAAAGATATGAGAAGTTATTTTACTGAAGAAAAATACAGTTTAGGGCAAGTTTTAAAATTTATTTTATAAATGCCCTAAAGGAAAATGAGTCTAGTTAAGGTGATGCAAAATAAATGGGCATTATTCCATCCTGAGAAGTTGATATTGTTCCTATGAAGGAACAGATCCAGAGGGAAAAGCCTGGGAACAGAGAAACTGATTAGGAGACTGTTGCAATTGCAATGGGGAATGATGGTGAATGGCCACTCACTTTAAAGATGGGGAAACTGAGTAATACCTTTTACATGTCTGCCCCAAAAATGCATATAAGAAGTGTTTAAGATAAGATTTGAATATGAGTATTTCTATCTCTACATACAGCTGCCCATTCACTAAGCAATGTTGCCTCTGAGGAAAGTGCATTGGAGAGGGGAAGAGGAGGAGTAGTGACTTTGAGTTCATTACTGACAGGGGGCTAACAGAGATAAAAACAAAATATGTTTAACATATTGGATCACTTGCTGTCTATAGGAAGGGCATGGGAGGAAGGAAAGAAAAAAAATGGAACACAAGGTTTTGCAAAGATGAATGTTGAAAATTATGCATATGTTTTGGAAATAAAAAGTTTTGTTTAAAAATAATTCAAAAAGATTAAGCAAAGAACCTTCAAATTCAAACATGGAAGACAAAATACTCATAAATCAGTCTTATAAAAGGACAAGATTGCGAAGACAACAATATGAGACTAAGATAATGGATAAAGGGACAAGAGAGCATAGAATGGATGAAGAACTGAAGTGATTATCTTCTGAAAAGGAGATTTCCAAGTTTGGGGATCATGGAGGTGAAAAAAGATAAGAGATAATTAAATTATTAATAATGGTAACATTTAAGGTATACCTACCCTCGTGGTTGACTGATATGGAATAAAGAATGGAAATAGAAGAGATAGGAAATAATGCAAGAGATGTGCAAGTGGGGCATTAACATGCATTAAAGGCCCAAGTATGAAGGAGAGGGAGAAGAGCTGGAAAAGGACCGGAAGTCACATCCTTCAATAGTATGGGAAAGATCTGGCAGTGGATCATCAAAGTCAAGAGCTGATGCTGTGGAATTCTGGGTCACACTGATTATCTCTCTCAGCTCATTTTTCTTCATTTGTTACATGGCCCTGCCCTGACTGGAAGGTTCAAATGCAATGATACTTGCAAAGCATTTTTCAAACAAATAGATGCATACATGCTATCTGTTAAGATGGACCAGGCTAAAATCTGTTCCCAGCCTCTTCTGTGGCACATTAGAAAGCACATTAGATTTGGAATTATGATAAACCTGTATTGGAACCCCACTTCTTACCCAAGGGTATCTGTGTAACTATAATCAAATAATTGAAGATGTTTTTCTTATCTGTAAAATCAGAATAGCAATGCACTAATTTCCTACATCAAAGTGGTTTTGTGGGAATCAAATATGATAATATAGATAGATCTGTAAAGAGATGTCTAGATCCATATCTATCACTTTGTAAATTATGAAGTACTTTACCTGACCTTATCACTACTTGTGAAGGTTTTAAGAGAGAGATTCCTTGGCTTGTGTCCCAGATCGACCCAAATTCAGACTAGAAGATATTTCATGTTTCTATTATCCTAAAATCATAAGTGATAAATATTATTTGGTCATTTTTTTTGATGGGCTAGCTCATTGGGTCATATATATTGACTGAATTTGAAGGAAATTATTTCTCCTCATCTGTTTTTTCCTCATTTGGGGAAAACAGTATTGTATTACTTTAAATGATTGTAGACAGAAAAAAATAATAGTCCAGAATTCCAAGGGCTTTGCTCTTGAGACTGATATTTATTTCTATTGTCATTGACAAACTTTATGATCTACACCATACAATCATACCATTTGAAATTAAAACATTTCTTGAGTTTAATTTGTTGGGTTTGTTTGTTTTGTTTTGTTTTGTTTTTCCAGTCAAAGACCAATAATTATTCTGTCTTCCTTTTTCACATTGTAGTTACACAGCTACTCTTTTGTTACAAATAGTTCCACAACTCAGATTTTTTCACTAGATTTGATGGTTTGAAATTTGATGGTAGAATTAGATTTATACATGTGACACCTTCCAAATAGCTATTTGTTTATTTCCATCTTCTGCAAAAGAGCTTCAACATCACACCTGGGAAAAGTGAATAGTGCATCTTTACGCAGCTCCTTGAGTTAGCCTGTGAAATGCACCTGAGAAATCCATCTCCCTTGGGTCACATTGATCATGTGTCATATGGGTCACACTTCCCCCAATTCTGCAGAACTTAGCATGTTAAGCCAAAGCAACATTTCTTCCTAATGTTGAGTGGGGGTAAACAAAGAGACCTTGATCTTCAGTACATCTGGCTCTGCTACTGATACAAGTAAAGAAAGGGGGTGGGGAACACTTGGGAGTGAAAGGAGTTCTATAAATGGTTTCTCATTGCTGAGCACCTTCCACAAAGTTTACTCATCAGAGGCAGTTCGCACCAACTATCACGTTTCCTAGGAAACTCACAGTGCCTACACTTAAAAACTGCACAGCACCAACTATTTTGCTTGAACAGAATGGCATTTTAAAAGTGGATATTATGGGGGTGGAAGATGAAATGGTTAACGAATAGACACCAGCAGAGGAAGGCAAGCTAACTGCCATAGGACCATCAGGACGTATCTTTCCTCTTCTTTATGCTCTATTCTGGCTGCAGTTTTCAAAGCCACTGAAGTGAATTCTTTGATGCTATTGTGAGAATTGACTGATGGATAAGAACTGAATTGGAATCTGAGGTTTGTGTGGATTGTCTCCTCAGCCTTGAGAAGCTTCCTACAACAGCCCTGTGTCTCCACATCTGCCTTCTGGGAAAAGGCATCACAATAACTGCAAAGATAATTGTGGTCTAAATCATAGGCAATAGACTAGATGGAATCTCAACATTATTTTATGAAGCAATTTATTTTTATCATGACTGTTCTACTCCTGCCATAGAACTCTAGGTTCCTAAATAGTGATACTCTCCAGAAGCAATCCAACCTGACACCACCATCGCTCTCTAGCTGCTTTCTCACCATGTCATCACATTCCCTTTCTGCCTCTTCTCTTTTGTCTCTCACACTAATACATTTCCACGTCTAGTTCAGGGAATAATAAAAAAACAACATTAGAAAGTAAGCTAATCAAGTATCTTCGACTTCACTGACCTTTTTGTGAGCTAAGTGGCCCAGTGGATTCGATGCTGGGTCTGTGGTAAAGAATTCCTCGGTTCAAATCCAATCTCAGACATCTACTAAATGAATAATCCTGGATAAGTGATTTAACCTTTGTCTTCCTCAGTTCCTTCAAGTGTAAAATGGGGATCACGATAGCATCTATATTGCAAAAGTTGTTATGAGGATCAAATGAAAAATATCTGGGCGGTACTTAGCTTGGTACTTGACATATGGTTGGTTACCTGTTCTCCTTTGTGCTCCAAGAGTAAGAATATGGTATCAATATGTTGGGGACAAGGTACAGCACATCCAACTATGGCTGATCAGACCAATATGAGCTCAAAAGGCTCAAGCACAAGTCAGGCACAAATATTTCATACGAACATGGCTTTAAATTTGTACTTGTCATGTTTCTTTGAACTTCTGAAATTCTGCTTTGCTCCTAGAGTACAGCATCTTCTGGCACTTAAATGTTTGGTTCTTTCCCTCCTTAGTCCAAAAGAACTCTTCCTCACTACTATATCCTTATATGTATGTGTTGTCTCCCACTGTTAGAATTTAAGCATCCTGAGGACAGGAATAGTCTTACTTTTTTATATTTCAATCATTTTCTGGTGTACACTAAGAGCTTAAAAGATGTGTTATTCATTCACTACTAAGATTATAGTAATACACATGAAAGATTATAAACCATTCACTAATATTGCTCTCCTGATATCCAATATCATTTTCCTAAATCCAAAGAATCCTTTCTATATCTCACCATAAAACTTGGAAGCTATAGTCTTGACATCATATACTAAGCCAAGAAGAGCAATGAAATGTGTCTAGTAGTGGATTGTTCATGAATCTGCAAACTCATGACTGTTTAGTTACTGACAAAATCAAGGTCACCTTGGATAATAGCCAAACCTAAAAGTAAAGGACCATCACTACATTGCCTGGGGATAGAATCTAGTCTACTGTGATGCAGCAGGGCTTTCTGCAATCCAAATACCAACTTTGGTTAGCATTGGGTAATGGATAAAGACAGCTTTGTAACTGCAAGATGCACTGAATGTACTTCGCAGAAAACAAAAATCAAATCCTTTTTTGGGTTATTTTTGTCATAGTTATGGTCGTGGTATAGGACGCAAGCTATCAAAACTCCAATTTGCTTCATTATTGCTTTTCCACAGATAAGGAGGGAGGACAAATAGGAAAGATTGGAGCAAAGAAAGAAGGGAGTAAAGTAGGGAGAGAGAGAGGGAGGGAGGAAGAAAGAGAAGAAAGAGGGAAGAAAGAGAGGAAGGAGGGAAGGAAAGAAGGAGGAAGGGAGGAAAAGAAAAAGGGAGGGAGGGAAAGAAGCAGGGAGGAAGAAAGGGAAGGAGGGAGGGAGGGAGGAAGAAAAGGAAGGGAAGGAAGGCGGGAGGGAAGGAGGGAGGAAGAGAAGAGAGGGAGGTAGAGAGGGAGAAAGAGGATGAAGAAGGAAAAATGAAGGATG
Organism: Antechinus flavipes; assembly: GCF_016432865.1. NCBI lineage: Eukaryota > Metazoa > Chordata > Mammalia > Dasyuromorphia > Dasyuridae > Antechinus > Antechinus flavipes. The sequence goes on along the minus strand of NC_067400.1, from coordinate 4,357,629 downwards.
ATTTACTTTATCTCTTTTTCTCAGTCATTCAGATTGTATATTAACACACATTTCTTCCATATCTAAAACCATCCTGCCCATTCCTACTATTACAATCACATATAAACACACACACACACACACACACACACACACACATCACAGCTCTTGTTAATCCCTAAATAGAACAATTCAGCCCATTTCAGGAGAAATATCAATGATTACAATCAAAACTTAAATTCTAAGGCTGAACCTTTGCAGCTGGGTTTGAATACAAGGCAACTTCTTAAATAAAAATCTGAAAGTAGGTTTCTTTTAAGTAAAAACTGTTTTGTAAATATCTGCTATTGTATGTAGCAGCCTACATTTGTAGGCTCTGATGAAAAAAATAACTGAATATCTAATTCTCAAATGTTCATGGCCCATTAACTGAGCTTATACTAGACTTGAAAGATACACCTTATACACCATTATTCTGTCAGTACCATATATAAATGAAAGGCACAAAGAGATCTTGCATATTTGAATATCTGACCTACTTGTCTATTCCTCTTAGATTTTTACCTGTGAGATCAGAAGTACAGAATGAAAAATAGAGGCAAAAATCTAAGGGAAAAAAAAAAAAGCCCGGAAGCTTAAACGCTTCATATATACACACATATATTGTGTGTATGTATCCATCCATAACTAAAGCAGAAATCTTCCATGGGCTTTTATGAAAGATATTATATTCATATACTATGTGATCAGTCGCACAGAATTAAGTGCAGCTTTGATCATTCTGGAAGATTAAACTCATTTTTCCTTTTTGCTTTCATGTTATTACTGGATATTACTTAGCAGGGTGAAGGGGGGTGGAGAGGGGAAATGGATATGTTGATGACCCAGTGAGCTTTTGTTATAACTGTAAATGTGAATCAACTGAGTCAATCCCTCAAAGCTCCTGAAAAAACAATGCTTCCTGATATTCTAGTCAGGTAACTGTGATCCCATTGAATCAATGACTATAGAGGAGTGGCATGAATTTGGTTGGAAAAGGAGCTACAGATCTCAATTAAACACTCGTTTAAATGTTTTACATTATATGGAGGAAGTTCTTGACATTGGAAACTTTTGAAACCCTTTGGATGAAATCAATAAATAGAACACAGGAATTAGACTCATTGGGTAAATGAGGTTATATTCTGATGATTTTGTGTAACATAACAAACCAACTGGGAATGTAAGACTTGGAATTTTTTTTTTTTTCTTGCAACAAGGAGGAAAGAATCTTGTTTGGGGCAGTGGGAGGAAAAGAGCCCTAATTTCTATACTTCCTCCTTCATTCACCCAAGGAGAACCTTATAAATTCAGAGGGAAAGAGGATTTTGGATTCCTCATTGTCCTACTAGCAGCAACAATAAAATGTTACCAGTAGCTATGGAGGGGGTGGGAAATGGGCATAGTGATTCATCAGATTCATCGAGGAAATGTAACTAAAGATTCTTTTAGGATCCCAATATATATTAGACCATACAAGTGAAAAGAACACAATGAGGACTTTCTTTTATATGGTGAACTAAGCCTGGGGAACTATTTTTTTTCTATTATAATAGCTTTTTTTAATATATGCAAAATAGTTTTCAAAATTCACCCCTGCAAAATCTTTTGTTCCAAATTTCTCTTCCTCCCTTCCCCTACCTCCTCTAGACATCAAGTAATATAGGTTAACTATTTCAAATTTTTCTAAATATATTTCTAAACATATCATCATTCTGCACAAGAAAAATCAATTCAAAAGGGAAAAAAGAGAAAGAAAAAAAGCAAGCAAACAATTACAAAAGGTTGTACTGTTGTACATACTATGTTGTGATCCACATTCAGTTCCCATAGTCCTCTCTCTGAATGCAGATGGCTCTCTCCATCTTAAGTCTATTGGAATTGGTCTGAATCATCACATTGTTGAAAAGAGCCAAGTCCGTCACAGTTGATCATCATACAATCTTATTGTTACTATGTACAATATTATCTTGGTCCTACTAACTTCATTTAGCATCAGTTCATATAAGTCTCCCCAGGCCTTTCTGAAATCAGCCCACTGATCAATTCTTATAGAACAATAATATTCTATAACATTCATATACCTTGATTTATTTAGCCATTCCCTAACTGATGGGCATCTACTCAGTTTCCATTTTCTTGCCACCACAAAGAGAGCTGCTACAAACATTTTTGCACATATGGGTTCCCTCCCCTTTTTTTATCTATTATCTATTTGGGATATAAGTCCAGTAGATACACTGCTGTATCAAAGGGTATGCACAGTTTGATAGCCCTTTGGTCATAGTTCCATATCGCTTTCCAGAATGGTTGGATCAATTCACAACTCCACCAACAATATATCAGTGTCCCACTTTTCCCATATCCCATCCAACACTTATCATTACCTTTTCCTGATATCTTAGCCAATCTGAGAACCCTGAGGAATTCCATGAGCAACAAGTTATTCCTTGATGACAGATGCTTTCTGTGTTTGGGGCATTTTCCCCATTTTTTTAAAAGGTAAGGATAAACATTATTGGATATGTTACATTTTTTTAATAATTTGAAGAAAACTCCAAGTGCATTTTTCTTTAAACTAAATGGGGGAAGAGTGCCACAGACCCCTATTTTCTTTTCTTTTCTTTCTTTTCAGATGTTTTATATGAAGACTATTAATATTGAATGTCACCTTGGAAAATATTCTTTGCTAAAAATTAATTTTGTCTGGATGACTAATTGTTATCAATAATAATGGGGGAAAGTCTACAGGTGCTGAATTGTGAATGATATGTTAGAATACCAGAAATAATTCTACCAATCTCTAGGAGCTGGAAGAAAAGAGAGGTTAACAAATCTCTAAGGATATGATTTATTAATGTAAATAGGATTTGGGAGAGGAATCCCAGAATTTGTGCTATATAAATGTTCCAAGAATAAGAATACAAACTGATAGTGAATAAAAATAATATCACAGGGATAGGGTTAGTATCAACAATTCCAGTTCCCTGTCCTCTATCTTAAGTAGAATTGTCAATATTTTTATAAAATTTCTGTTAATTATTTAAAACATGAATTTATTCTCATTTTTTGGTGTTATAAATATCTAAAGCTACTTTTTAAATTGATATAATTAGTCAAAAGAAAAGCCTGAAACAGAAAACCATTTGAAAATAGGGCAATGGAAAATTAATAATTAAAGAAAACAATACCAAAAGAAAAAGGAAAAAAAAAAAGGAAAAAAGGAAAGACTAGAAGGATGATTCCTTTAGAGATGGGGTAAACAAATAAAAAATGTGTTTTGTCATAAGAAATGACAAAAATGAATGTAAAGAAATCCAGGATGATAGGCAGGAAATGGTGCTGATTGAAGAAATAGGAGTCAGAATAACATCATGATGATACCACATAACTTACCTCTAATATAAAAATGTGCCCTTATTCTGAGCCTTGACATATTCATGCAGGCAACTGCATTTATGCTGTTTGATGATGAAAAAAGCAGAAATGCAAAGATGCTCAAAGATGCTCTGTCTTCAACTTTCCCTTACATCAATCTTTCTTCCATAATATTGCCAGCATCCTGGCAATTCTGAAAACCCCTTAAAATTGGTGAGAGAAAGTCCACTACCTGTCTTGTTTTTAAATGAAAAGACAATGACGATGATAGGAGTAGCCTCTTTTAGGGAATGAATTGTGCTCAATACATAAGACTGACTTCTCAGAGGTTTCTATTTGGACATTATCCATGTTTACTAAGGTAGCCACAGATATTACAGTGACTAAGATTGATTTAAAAAGAACACTGTTGAACCACACGCTAGCTTCTTTGAAGAAGATTAGAGATGGGAGTTCAATAATGAATAAATGAGTCTAAGTGTATTTTATGTAACTGGCAATAAAAGGGGGGTCTCTTTCCCAAGCATGTTTTTCCCTACTTCTACCATTTTTGGCTGTATGGAAAGTCAGAAGAATATCTTATAGCCCTTGCTATGATGTGTACAGATCTTCATGTTATGGAAACTAAAAACTCTATGGAACTACAAACTTCTTCTGTGTATATCTATCTCCAAATGCAGATAATTAGTTCTTACTCCTTCTTCTCCACTATCTCTTCCTATCTCCATGAAGTATGATGGCTACCAGGAACAAATTTGGGACCAACTCATAATTATTGGTCTATTTGGGGGCTGAATTTATCATTATTATTCTTTATTTACAGCAAAGATCTTCTTAGATTGTCACACTCTAGGGTACAGGATCCTTCTATATAAAATGCACAACAAACCTCTTTATAAATCTTCCTTTTGAGAATAACAATAATGGAAGGCCTGAAGAAATCTTGAGAAAGCAACATAATAGAATGCTATTGCACCACAAGAAATAGCAAATATGAAGACTGCAGAGAAATAGGAAACTTGTGCAAAGTCATGCAGAGCAACAAAAACAAAATCAGAGCCACAAAAGACATGCTGACTATGAATCTATAAACATATAATAAAGTTGACAAAATCCAATAATGTGCAAAAGGAATGGAAAGTCAAAGCTGTTCTTATCTTTATTTCATAAAAGTTTAGAGCACACTATTTCACACTGAAAATGATTGGGATTTTGTGGCTCTAGCTTACAAAAACAAAGTTCAATGGCTATTTTTTCTTGATCTCTATTAGTTTATAATTTTTAAAAAATGTGTTGTTTGTTTGTTTTTTACAAATCATGATAAGAAATTATCCTTACATGATGCATTATATCTATATCTATCTAGCAGGTTTTTGTATAGTTTGTAACAGCTAAGAATTAGAAACTAAAGTTGTGCTTATGAATTGGGGAATGCATGAACAAATTAAGGAATAGGAATGGAGTGGAATATTATTCCATCAAAGGAAAATTTGTAAAAGATAATTTAAAAAACTTGAACTAATGCAGAGTACAGCAATAGTAGAACAGCTTATATTATGACAAAATCTATAATAAACAAATAAATAATCAAGTTTTGAGGGTTTAAAATTTCTGGTTCTAAGGTTCTAAAGGTTCTAAAATTTAAAATAAAATAATTGGCTATGATTCCAGAGGACCCCTGGATGAAATATGGTCACCACCTCATCCCCCTTTTTTCTGGCTGAGAGATAATGGGATATGGCAGAAAACAGATGATGTGGAACCTGCCTGGCCAATAAGGGAACGGGCTTTGCTTGTCTCTGCCTAAGTGTTTTGGTATATTGTGGTTTTTTGATTTGGAGAGAAAAGAAGGGAGGGAGCAAAATACAAATTTTCTAACTTTGAATAACTTTTTGAATAATTAAGTAAAAGTAATATACTCAATATGTGTCTCTATCATAAATATATATACATGCATATATAATATTTTGTTCTTATGATAATTTGGCAGGACTGATTTTGGGCTGATTTTAGACTTATGATCTCAACTGATGACACTCAGAAACTTTTCCTTGGTTAATCTTCCTTATGTAGGGTCTCAAAAGATATACCTGCTTGTCAGTTAAAATTTCTTAACAAATAATGATTAATTTTTATGCATCATTTATCACATAGGCCATCACTCAGGGACATTTATCTGAAACTGATCTTTTTCACTCAGTTTTAATTGGATCTTATAAACCCCCATCAAAGTAATGTTAAAGTAACCTAGAAATAGAAGGCAAGAATCCCATTCCTCTCTTTCCCTTTCAAATAAATCTTATTTTAAAATAGCCTAGAGAGCTTTGAAATCACAGAAGGAAGATTTGAAATATTCAGGTATGACATATCAAATTATGCGAGCACAACAGAGCAGATGGCTAGTCAGGAATTTGCGGCAGGCCCAGCGTTTGCTGTGACAGTGTATGAGAGATGTTTCTAGTCATCGAAATGTCTCTGTCATTTTCAGAAGGAAAAAAAATAAATGGAATGAAATGAAAGATAAAGTTAAAGATGACCTACTTGAGGAAATCATTTACCTTTCTAAACTTTACGCATTTAAATCAGATCACACACGGTTGTAACTTTGGGCCATTTTAGATAGGACTTGAGTGACAACAACCAAAATATCACCTGAGATAATAGACTGGATTGATTTCATCTTCAGAGGATGAACCTTCCAGCTTCTACTCTGCCCTTGGCAATTATCTGACAGAATTCTTCCCATAATTCCACTATTGTCACTACATTATTGATGCAGCTTTCAGTCAATCTGAACAAATGTAGAAATGGTACACATACCTAAAATTGGCTCTTTGGACAGGTGACGAGGCCCCTGTTTCCTAAGCTAGTATTTAAGAACCAGGAGTCACTGAACACCAATAATAAGAATAAAAGGAATCAAAAGAAAACTGTTGTTGGGCTCTGTGTGAGTCCACTTAGGGACTTGGATTGATGGCCACCTTCATTTACATTTGGATTCCTGTGGATGGGAGTGGGGGAGGTGGAGAAGTTGGGAAGGGAAATGAGAAATATAGATCAAACTTAGCTTAAACAGCAGAGAAAAGATATGTGCCTGAACTGAAGGAAAAACAGCCAACTTTACCATAGACCACTGATTCTTTGTATTCAAATTCATTAAAATGTCCAATATTTTTTTTTCTGATTTTCAACCATAAGGAAATAAATCCTTAATCAATATTTTATGTGAACCATATTAAAGATCCACACTTGATGTTTCACACAGTACCAGGGACAGAGGAAACCATCCCTTCCACCTGACTTGGATAAATGCAGTCTGCTTCTCTTTAACAATGTCCATTATCTACAGGACACCTAATAGAATTTATGTCTATTTGGATAAAGCACTGACTGGAGTTGCTTGACTTGAGATGACCTTTAAAAAAAGGTTCTTCTGTTCTATCCTTTCCTAACACCTGGGGACAGCTTGGCTAGGGGTTCAAGCAGGAGTTTGCTCATGTTCACCAAGATAAGGATTATAGCAGGAGAGAAGGAGCTTTTGAAATCAGATGTGTCGGAAATAACTGCATCACTTCTCCTGGAACCAAAGCCAGATCCACCCTCTCTCATGCATCCAGGCACAGTAAATGATCAGTTTTAAATGGCATCTTAAATATCTTGCCTTCCAATTCAAAGCAGACCATAGACAATTATACATATAAACTTCGCATGTTCCTCTCTTAATATTTTAATCACACACTCAGAGTTCTGAATCTATAGTCATCACAAAGAACAGACAAATTCTCAGTCACTCTCCATTGGGTCCATTGGAACAGTAAAAGCAAAAGAGAGAATTTTCCCCCTTAGTTACATAAATACATGTTTTTACCATGAATTTTGTAGCAAATGGAAAGTTTATGTTTCTTTTAAGCAGCGGCCAGGTAGACATCCAATTTGCTGAATGTTGGACAGTTTCAAGTGAAAATCGTCTAAACTATTACACGAGTTTTGGAGTGGTGTTGATCTCTGATGCTGTGTGGGTGGTGAGGATTCACTGGCCATGAACAGCATGATCAATCTGCTAAATGAAGACAGAGATGAGCCCATTCTCTAAGCCTCTTCCTGAAGTTGGCAGGGCCCCTTAGGGAGAAAAAATCTGTTTGTGGAGTGAATAGATCTTAATGGGCAACTCAGAGAAATGAAAGAAATATTATGCAGAGAAATAGGAGCTAATAGATCCTTGTACCAATGGGCCTAAATACCTGCTCATCTGGGGTCAATCAAGCCCTGTGTCTGTTATGCCTTCTGAACTTATAGTTGTGCTGTATGTAGGCTACAGGATTGATTTTCATTTACCCTGGGGAAGGGATAGCTTTTCACTATAACTAGTAAATGAATAGACACATTTGTGGTTCTCAATCTGGCTACCGGCACACCTGGAAATTAGCTATTTGCAAAAGGTCATTGGGATTTGCAGTTACCCATGTATGTGATTAGATTGAGCTCAGTGGGTGATGTTCACCTCAAAGGAGTTCCTGACCTCCTATACACAATTCCATTTAAAGGTTACCTAACTCATAGCCCACCAGGATGGGGAAATAAGAGAATTTCCTTAGTTTGAGCCTTATAATGGAACATGTCTGTCTTGCCTGAAAAGACTTTGAATTCAGCTTGACCCAGAGAAAAGGTTAGAAGTATAAATTACAGGATAAGAATGGGAGACTGGAGAGAGGTTCCTTAAAACACACATTTTCTCTGAAGCAGGAGACCTGGAAAGAACAGTGGACTTGGAGGAGAAAGAGGAGAAAAAGGAGCAGAAGGGGAGAGAAAGAGAGGGGGAGGAAGAGGGGAGGAAAGATGAGAAGAATGGAGGGAGGGAGAAAGGCAGGGAAAGGGAGGGAGAGAGAGACACAACATAGACAGATACAGAGACAAAAAACACAGGGAGAAGTAGAGAGAGAGAAAGGGAGGGATATAGGGACAGAGTGCAATGAATAGTGTTGAATCTGGATTAAGAACATTTGAGTTTGAATCCAGTCTTAGACATATACTAGTTGTGTTAGCTTCTGCCTGCCTTAGTTTCCTCACATATAAAAGGAGAGGGTAAGAATAGTCCTGTACCTCCAGGAGGACCCAATAGGATAATTTAGGTAAAATACTTTGTAAACCTCAAAGTGCTATATACATGTTCATTGCTGCTACTGCTATCATTATATGTGTATCTACATATATATATATATGTATATATATGTATATATATATACATATATATATGTTTGTTCATATGTATTTGTAGAGTATTTTGTTATTATTATGTAAAGTATATCACATAGGCATAAAATGCTGACATTTTATTTTGATATTATACACATACATCTATGGCTGAACGTGCCTGGGTGTTAGATTTGTAATAAAATCAAGGCCATGAGGAAATTATCCTGTTGTTGGTCAGAATTTGTACTTGAAACATTAATTCATCCAGCTGTTGGGCTGGATACTTAACCACACATGACTGACCACAGTTGGCCTGCAAATGCTGTTAAAAGATTGTCAAAGTACTTGATAAATGGTGTGTCATTTGGTACGCCCACCAACCCCGTAGGACAGCTAGTAGACATCATACTGTTTCCACTTTACATATTAGGGAGCCAAGACTTCAGTAAAAGTGGATGTGTTGGGGCCAAAGAGAGACTCTATTGATGAGTTCTATGGTTGTTCTGCTGCACTAAGCCATCTCTGTGTGGAATGGGGGTGTTACACACCAGGAATTCTCCCACATGGAAAAAAAGAGAAATACACATCAAGTATACATATATTTCCATCCATCAAAATATGTTTATATAGTGGATATGTTTATATGTGCATGCAAACTTGTAAAGATACACAGGAACTACTTATTCATCTGCCCATGTGTATGTATGTAGGTGTTTTATTATTATCTACATATATTTAGGGTCTATAAAAACAATTTGTACCAGAGTAGGGAACTTCCAGTATGGAACCTCTCTCAATGAAGATCTAACTCCTTTATATAATTCAGATGTTTAAAAAGGAGGCCAAGATTTACTTCAATGGAAGTACGTTTTCCTTCCGGTGCACATAGTCAGAATATGATGACAGGCTGATTTCAGAAAAGCCTGGAAAGACTTACATGGACTGATGCTGTATGAGGGGGACAGAACCAGGACAAAATTATAACAGTAACAGCAAGATAATGTGATGATCAACTGGAGTGGACTTGGCTATTTTCAACAGTGAGGTGATTCAAGGCAATTCCAATAGACTTGGGATGAAAAAGAATCATCCATATTCAGAGAGAGCACTTCTATGAAGACTGCATGTGGACCAAAGGATAGTAGTTTCACCATTTTTGCTGTTGTCTATATCCTTGTTTATTTTTTGTTTTCTTTCTTATGTTCTTCCCCTTTTGATCTGATTTTTCTTGCACAACATGACAAATATGGAAATATGTTTAAAATAATTACACATATTTAACCTGTATCACATTGTTTACTATCTTGGGGGGGGGGTAAGAGAAGAAGGGAGAAAAATTTGGGACACAAAGTCTTGCATAAACGAATTTTGAAATTATCTTTGCATGTGTTTGAAAAAATAAAATACTATTGAATTAAAAAAAACTTTTTAAAAAATAAATATAATCTCAAATCTTTCACTTTTAAAATGTGCCCTTGTAGTCATTCTACAAGTCTCCGTCCAGTACAACTGGCTTCTTATTTCTCCTTGGATGTTACATATGATCTCTCATCTTTGGGGTTTTGCATTGTTCAACCCCTATGTTGGAATGCACCAATTCTAGCACTCCATCATGCAACCTCAGAGAATTCTTAATTTCCTGCACAGTAGAGTTGCTCTGTTCAAATGATATCTGCTGCAAAAGGCACTTGATGTTCCCTTCTACCTCTAGCTTATAAAGATAAGAGAAAGTCAGGGAGTCAGGGAGAAGCAGATGCAGAAACACAGAGACAGATATGGGTAAGAAAAGAGAGGAGCAAGTGCAGTGTGCTACATTGAAGAATAATGGATTTAGAGTTACAAAGCCTGAGTTTTAAAACTAAATATGAACTTAGACAAGTCACTTAATTTATCTGGGTTAGATTGCTTAATATGAATGAACAAAGAACCAGATCATGACCCTTAAGATCCTTCCCAGTTTAAAAAAAAAAATCATTGATTCCCTGATTCTTCACACTGACTTTTCTTTTGGCATTCTATTAAAAAGATTTTTCATTCTTTGCAGGAGGAGAGAGAGTTCAGAAAGTTGTCTGGTGGCAAAGATATCATTTCATAATTAAACACCTGTCAAGGATAATCCACAATAGTCACAATTTCCAAGCAGAGAGAGCAGGGCTAGACTGACAGAGACGGAAGCCTGACGATTTTCAGCACCACATATTTGATCCACTTGGAAAGGAGGAAAAGCATCTACTTAAAAGGTCCAGAGGAATGTGTGAAGGGATATTCTCAGTTGAACTTGCTGCTCTACCATGGGAGTCTGTAGCAACAAGAGCACACACTGAAGAAATCCTCTCAAAGTAGATAATCGTTTGTCAAGCTAGATTTCAGAAAGTGCACTTCATGGTTGAAGAAGTAATTCGTGATGGGCTGGGCTGGTCCATGCTGCATATTTGTTTGGTCCTTCTATTCCCAATGACTTTAAAAACTAAATTTGGAGAGAGTGTAAAAGTCCAAAATATCATAATTCATAATTTACCCCTTGTCCAACCGATTAAACTCTCCCTAATTCCCTAATCCGTCAGCAAGCATATTATTATCACAGTATTTCCATTTGTACAGCACTCAGTCACTGCCAAAAGAACTGCATAGAACTATATTTCTAGGATATTACAACAGAAGAGCTTTGACTTTGGAGACATAAATTAGCTAGTTTGCTGCTTTATTACCATTTGTTTCTTAATTTGTTGCTAGAGAAAAATCAAATGCATCATCAATCATTTAATCATTAGTTAAAGATGCTGTTTTCCAACTTGTTTAAAAATACAAGTCTGTAGGAAAACAATATCACTGAATTGCTATTATAATCGATTTATTTATTAAACTAAAATTCATGAAGACAATATTAATAAATTATATTTTCTCTGTATCTAATCCTTATGAACAATGCATATATCATTGCTTTCTCTTCTTCCTCACCACTATTCCGTTTGGTCATATATCTTTCTTCAGACAATTCCTAGATGTAGGTTTCCAGGTCCAGTCTGTCTCCTGAGTTCCACTTCAACATATACCCCTACCTATTGGACATTGCAAACTAAGTGTCCTGTAACTACATTTGGCTGACAACATTCATTGCTTTATTTTTTCTAAAATTTCCTACTTCTGCAAAGGTCATTGCAATCTTTCTAAAATTTAAGATTTCTAATCCTGATGATCCTTAATTCCTCATTCTTCTCCCAATAATCCAAGGCATCACCAACTCTTTTGTTTCTACCCCCACATCACATCTCCAATCCCCCCTTTTTTTTACTGTCTCATTATCTCTCACTTCTAAAATATTGTAATGTCTTTCTAAATCTTCTGTCTTGGGTCTCTCCCCTATCCCATCAATCTTCCACATATACATCAAAGTATTTGCTTTCAACAAGCTCTATGTCTCTTTAAACTCAAGTGGCTCCCTAGTACTTTTGAGATTAAATGCTTGGCTTTTAAAGAACTTATTTACCCTTTGCTTTTCCATGCTCACTAGACATTACTCTATTTTCTATGTTCCACAGATCTAGAGAAATCAGTCTCAATATTTCTCATACATAATAGTCATCCTCTCTGACTGGAAAAATCAAGAAGCTGCAGACAAGTTATCCACCAGCACTGGAAGAAGGGATTTCCTTATGCAAGATTTTCCTAAATCACTTAAGCCACATGCACAGCCTTTCTCCAGTATCAGCAAATGAAATCCCATGCATTATCAGAATAATTGAGATGATAGTGGTGATGTTAAACTACCTTGTGAAGGGATCTTGATCTATGTCCAGAACTGTTCTAGAGGCAGATCATACCAGCTCACAAAAGTCATTTGGGAAACATTCAATATGAGCAAGGATGCCCCAGGAACCAGCAAATACTACAAACTGAAGCTTGAGTTGTTTTGTTGACTATACCAATGTTTAAAAATGAGAGAAAATTATTAATAATAAAGATTACTCTTGAAAGATACTGTGTGAAATGTCCCTTCTGATAGTGTTTAAGATCCAAGAATCACAGGATCTTTTTTTTTCTGAAATGGAACTCAAGGTCATGTAGTTTTAACCCCATCCTTCAGAGGAGAATACTGAAGCTTGGAGCGGGGTACTGGCCCCTGATACACAGGCTGGAAATAATTGGGTTGAGCTTCAAATCCTGCTCTGGCCTTATCCCAAGCTCAGCCAGTCAATAAACATTTATTGTTGGATCCTGTGAGTTTTTCAGAGCCAGTAGTTACAAATTCACCAATGCACCACTAAGTATAATAAATTATTAAAAGGTCACACAATTTAGGTCTCTTCCATTTTAGACAAGGGCAATTCAATTTTATCAATCGAAGAGTTTCAATCTGTGCCAATGGAAGATGTTTCGGACATTCCCCTTAAGGATCATATGCTTGATATTTTAGAGAAGAAATCCAAGGCAGATCCAAAGCTGATCAACAGGCTGATCTCCTACAGAGATCTTGGAAGAAGATATAATAATCAGCTTCATTGGAAGGAATATTCAAATTGAAGAAAACCAGATTGTTATTTTGGATGAGGCCCACAATTTCAGGGGTACCGGAGACATCTCATGCAAAGATCAGCACTTCTGCAGCCACTTGAGAGTTTTAGAAGTCCTTACAGAGCCCTGAGCAGGTCAATAGATTGCCCTGGGTTACAGAGCCAGCATGTGAAAGAAGCAGGGCCTGAAGTCAGGTGTCCCTCCCAAGGCTTCAGCCTGGGGATTGTGATCAAGGAAATGCTTAGTTAGTCTCCTCTATGTCATGATCTCCACTGGCATTCTGATGAAGCTTATGGACTCCCCTGTAAGAATAGCTCTTTTTTTTTAATACATAATTAGAGAAAAAAATTCAGTTAGAGACTAATAAAAATAAAAAAGCATTTTTTTTCTCATTCACTTTCACAGACACCTGAAATCTTTCCATTAGGTACCATGGGGTCCATGTACTCAAGGGATAAGAAGGGGACCTAGCATGTTTTAAAAACTTGTTGAATAGATTCTACACACTTTTTGTCCATCACATCAGGCCATCCCCTTATATTGCCCACTCTGCAGGTATGACTTTAAGTTCTAATATCCATCTGGACATAATCCTTTGCAGGTACCCAGCTTGTCCCTCTGCCTTCCTCTTGCTCATGACAAAGAGAACATGCTTTCTCATACCAGCCCTTCAAAATATTTGAAGCTATTATATAATCCCTAGTTTTTTTTTTCTTTCTCCAGGCTAGAACTGCTTGCATATTTCAATTGATCCCCTAGTCTTGTCAGACCACAGCTGCACCTTCCCAGATGCTCTTGAGTTTATCAGTACCCTTCCTAAAATGCAGAATCTAATCCAATCATCTAAAGGTCCCATCTCATTTTCTTTCAGAAACAAGCCACTTGAATTGAAACAGCAAATAGTCTTATTTTGATCAATGTCAGTGCCTACAGTGAGCAAACGTGACTATATAATCACGCGAAGGACCCCGGAAAAGAACATTTAATTAACAAGAGGTCAAATACCTCAATAAAACTGAAAAGAGCCCAGGGCTCAGCAAAGCTAAGGAAAGATGATTACCCTTCCAGTAATTTGGATGCTCCTGATTTCATAAATACCTCCCAGAGATTGCCTAGAGAAGAGCATCTCCAGCTATTTGTATGCAGCACAAGCGGACAGGAGGAACCTACAGAGAAGCATTTTATCTGTGCTTTATCATACCTTATTCTGCTCTTGGGGGAAAAAAAAAACTGCTTTTACATGTTGATCCTGTGTTTAGGATTACAACAGCTTCCAAATACTGCTTTGTACACTGAATATGAACAAATGATCAGAGGGAGATCTCCTTAGCTTCTTCCTCAGAATTTCTCTGTCCTGAGTGTGCTTCGGCACCTGGAGTCAAATCCTGCTAATTGAACATCAGAGTTCAAAAAAGAAGAAGACTATTTCCCAGAGGCTGATGGAACTCAGACAAAAATATTTCAGCTTTTCATGTAACACAACTATCAATGTAGTCTTAAATGATCATTAGCCCTACCTATTTCTAAAATCAACACTTCAACTGATGGTTATAATGCCAAGAGAAATGTGAATAAATAGGATATGTGTCTTATCTGTGCTGAATGTATCCAGCTAAATCAGACAGCAGAGAGAACCCTGGACATGGAGTCAAAAAAAAAAAATTCCACCCAATCTACAATGTTTACTAGCCATGTAACCCTGGACAATTTATTTAATCTCTGTGTACTTCAGTTTTCTCATTTAGAGCAGAAAAAGAAAATGGGGATTATATATATACTCTAGGTTTGTAAGGAAGGATCAAAAGAGATAATATTTGTAAAGTAATGGCAAGTATTATAATACTACATAAAAACTTGCCATTTGTCATTTGCATTTGGCAGAAAGCTCAGCAAGTTATTTAAATTTATAGTGATCAATATTGTTACTAAGAGTGGTCAAGAAAAGCCTGGCTAAATCTTAGGTCAAGTAATTGGAAGGAAGTATATCTACTCTGTGGAAGAAATACATCTAGATAATTAGCAAAGATTCCATGAGCTCCCTAATGCCTAGTTTTATCAGTTATCATGTACTTTCAAGAACTATCCCAAGAGAAGTAAAATAGAGAAGAACCAAAACATCCACATACAAGTGTCATTTTAATAAATGTATGCTGGTTAGTATCTAAGAAAAATTAATTTAGTGAGAGAAAAAAATAAATATTATATTGATATATATGGAGAGAAAAAGGAAGAGAGGATGGATGGAAGGAAGGAGGAAGGGAAATGAAGAGAGGAAGGTAAAGAGGAGGGAAGGAGGGAAGGAAGGAAGAGAGGGAGGGAAAGGAAGAGAGGGAGGGAAAGGAAGAGAGGGAGGGAAAGAGGAGGGAAGGAAGGAAAAAAGGAAGGAAGGAAGGAAAGGAAGGAAGAGAGGGAAGTAAAGAAGGAGGGAAGGAGGAAAGGAAGGAAAGAAGGAAGAAAGGAAAAAGGAAGGAAAGAAGGAAGGAAGGAGGAAGGGAAAGGAAGAGAGGGAGGTAAAGAGGAGGGAAGGAAGGAAAAAAAAGGAAGGAAAGGGAAGGAAGAGAGGGAAGTAAAGAAGGAGAGGAGGAAAGGAAGGAAAGAAGGAAGGAAGGAAGGAAAAAGGAAGGAAAGAAGGAAGGAAGGAGAAAGGGAAAGGAAGAGAGGGAGGTAAAGAGGAGGGAAGGAGGGAAGGAAGGAAAAAAGGAAGGAAGGAAGAAAGAAGGAAGGAAAGGAGGGGAGGAGGAAGAAAGGGAAAGAGAGAGGGAGGGAGGGAAGAAGGGAGAGAAAAGGGAGGAAATGTTTTTAATAATTTAGTGCAAAAAGCAAAAAAATATATCACTCATCTCCCCCATTCACTGTCCATCTCCCCCCACCCAATATTTGTTAATCTATACAGAAGAAAGATAGTTTTAAAATGAGAGCTGAATTGATCCTGTACCCCCAGCCTCTCCAGGGGTCCTAAACTTACCTCTTCAAGTGATAAGGTATCTAATTAATGTCCCTGAATGATAAGGCAATAGTTGGTATTCCACAACAGGGATGTAAACCATCCTATTAAACTAGATTTATAGGCCCTCGGAAACATCATTTCTGATGGTAATGAAACTGCAAGTCACCGCTGTTATGACTTGTCTTCATATGCTCCCCAATGATAAATTCCCCCATACAAAGATTCAATTTCAGGCTGGAACATAATCTGGTGGTGACAATTGTCCCTTCCCTCTCCCTCATCTCCTACTGTTGGCACATCTTCCTTCCAATGATTAAAGGGAGTGGGATTTCCCAGCTTTCTTCCCCGAGGCACCTCTGCATTTGTCTCAAGAGACTTTTAAACCAGACACATGCATAATTTTCCAATTAACTACTTAATTGAGACTTTGTAATAGCTTGACTGTACAAATACCACTTTTTTGTCCTCTATAGGGTTAGTGCATTGGGTAAAGAAAAATTCAGGACAATTCTCAATACTTAAAGCTACATACGTTACATCCCCTTGTATTGATTTTCATTCTCTATTGAAACAATTATGAGCATAGCCAGGACAGCAATATTCACTGTGCTTATGTGTGTCTCTATAGGAATGTGTGAATACATCAGCAAATCCACAAGTACTGAGTATTTTTTTTTTACACGCCAGGCACTGCGCAAAGTGCAGAAGATACAAAGAAAGGCCAAAACAACAACAAAGAAACAAAATTCTCTCATCAAAGAGAATGCATTATAAGTGAAACATTTTTTTTAAATCTAGGTATATTAAATATATATACATATATGTGCCTTTTTCTGTGTATACAAATGTCAATGTATACATATGTATAATATATGTATGTATGCACACATTTGTTAATATATGTATATAAACATAAATGGATAAGTATGTGTGTGGTATATATATGTATTTATATGTTTATATATATAATATATACATATACACATGTGTACATGCATGTGCATGTGAGTGGACTGACTGACTGAAAAAACATTGATAAAGTACTTCCAGATACTTCCTGATCATTTTCCCTGCTTTGCATTTTCATGACACAGATCTTTCCTGACTTTCCTTCTCTCTCTGAACAATATTTCTGAGTCTGTTTCATTGTTCACATTGTGCTCCCTAACTGGCAGTGCTCCCCAACTTTTATGGGCCCTTTACTCAATCTGCATTGTCTCAAAGGATTATAGATTTAGAGATGGAAAACTACGTGTGGGTATGGGTGTGTGTGTGTGTGTGTGTGTGTGTGTGTGTGTCCCAACCTAAGTCCTCCATCTGTAGAGAAGGAATCTGAGACCCAGGGAGGTTAGACTTCATGCTGAGCTCATATAGATTGTTAGCAGCAGAGCTGGGATTAGAACCCAGCTTATGAATCCGAATTTGTTTTGTTTCTATAAGTTCCCATGGGTTTAATTATCTTTTCTACGCATGTTACAAACACTCCTATAGGGCCAGTGCTATAATTACACAGAATCAGTCCCACAGAATTAACTACACATTAGATATCTCCCATTGGATATCCCATAGGCTTTTTAAAATCAAAATATCCAGAAGAGAATTAATTAATTCCCCCACACAGACAAGCCAACCATTCTTTCTTCCAAAGTTCTGGACTGCTGTTAAGGACCTCAATATCTTTCCATTCTTCTAGTTTCACAAAATAGACATGAATCTTGGCTGCTCACTCACATTCATCCCACAAAGCCAACCAGCTGCTCAGGAGACTTGAAGTCTTATTTCTCACTATGTGTTATCCTAGATAAGTCACATAAGCTCTTAGTGCCTTAGATCAGTGCTTCTTTATTGTTTCCTTCTTCTGGCCCCTTTCCACCTGAGAAATTTTTCTGTGAGCCTGGGTATTATGGAGGCATAAAATAGGTATAGGTATGATGATGAATCCTACTTTTGTAACCCCCCACATTCAGTTATGTGACTCCATAAGGCGGACCCACATTCTTACAGTTTAAGAAGCTGGGCTTTGGACTACTGGATGCTAAGTTTCAAAGAAGATTCCAACTTGCATTGCTAAAGTGAATTTCTTTTTGGAAGGTCCTCATAGCAGACACCATAGACCCAGAGTCTGCATCCCAATCCCTTGGTCTACTCAAATGTCCCCAAAATAAGGATGGCTCTCTGCCAGACCAGCAACATTCTCATTTCTCTCATTTACAAATATATTTTCTATTCCTGACTTTCCAGTGTGAGCCTTCATCTGTGCTGGACCACACCACAGACTCTTCCCTCTGCCTTGTGAACTTCCTCTCTGTCCCTGCAGCCTCTCCACATTTTTCTGGTTGTCTTTTCCAGGACTTTGCCAAATTCTGCCCCCATTTCTGGTTCTGCTCTGTCCCATCATCTGCTCTGTAGTCACAGCTGCCTGGGCATCAGGACTCAGAACTAAGCCTGACAATCAGCTAAATCATCTCAACCTCAGAATTCAGAGAAGGAGCTGATGGCTTAATCCTCATATCTCTCTCCACCATACTGCCTTTCTCATCAGGTGGATCCCTGATCCTCTCTCTAAATTCACTTCACTGCTGAGCCAGCTGGCTCTTGGGCTGATGGCCTGGTCATGATGATTATAGACCCGTTTTAAGCCTCAAAGGTGCATTGTCGCCTAGCTGTGTGTACCTTTTGGGCAGCCCCAAGAACCTTCTGCCATCCAGATCCATCATAATGCTCCATTTCAGATTCTCTAGAGGGGATTCTGGTGCTGACTACTGGTTACATATGATTAGTCCATCTTCCCTTGGAATATAGAACAGAAGGAAGGGTAAAATGGGAAGAGGGGTAGTAGCCAAATGACCAGGCCAGCATTGATGTCATGAAAATCTAACAGTTAGAGCAGTCCAAAAATTGAAGGACTGATCTCAAAAACTGGTAAGATCCATATAATTGGAAGGCTTCAAGGAAAAGTCAATCATCACCCAACAAATAATTTACAAAGCCCCTCGTATTTGTCAGACACTGTGCTAAGTTCTGTGGGCACAAAGACAAAAAGAAAATAATTTCTTCAAGGAACTGAGCTCCTAATGAGAAGAAAAGAAATCAAAGAATAAATATGTACAAAATATACCACTGAAGCATCATTTATGCACTTACTCTGTACCAAGCACTGGGTTAAATGTTTGCTGCACAAAGACAAAAGCCAATCGTTGGTCTTAGGGATCTGATCTCCTTGCCAAAAAAACATGTCTATCTTCACATAAATATACAGGAATTGTATTCAAAAACCGATGGAAGATAAATCAGGAGGAAATGCATCACCCATGAGAGGATTAGGAAAGGTCTCCTGAAGGAAGCACGTGTTAGTGGAGCTTTAAATAAGATGGAAAAAAGAAGGAAGAAGGGCCGTGAGACTATGAGCTGTTTAGAGGGGCCAGTTAGTAAAAAGGCAGGAACCCTCCCAAAGACTGAGTCAGGCAAGGCTGAGTGGATTTAAATGCTAGACCAAAAGTCTTCCTTGATTCTAAGAGTCACCACAAACCCTCAAGAGCTTATGGAGCAGAAGAGGAATGCAGACAGATCTAAGCTTGAGGAAAATTGATTTGGCAGCTCTTTGGAGGGAGGATTGAAGTGGGGAGAGACTCAAGTAAGTGGTGATGAGGGCCAAAAAGAAGGAGGTGGCCATTAAGAAGAAACAAGTGAATGGAAACAAGAAACTTTCAGAGACCAAATGGACAAAGTTTATCAAATAATTAAGGTCTTGTAGGAACCAGACAAACCTTGTTGGAAGTTTCCCAGTAATTGGTGCAGCTGACTCTTGCCCGGGGCCACCTTTGGGCAGGATGCCCACAGAGGTCCTTTCCAAGTGTTGTCCTTCTTTCTACTATTCTGATTTCTCTGTCATAGCCAACCAGCAAACACCAATTCAGATACAACCCTGACTTTGGACTTCTCCTAGAGGACCTAGCTCAAGCTGCCAAGCACAAAAGCTACAAGGAGAAAAATAGACCAAAAAAAAGACAAAACTAGACAAGCAATCAGCCAAATTAATCTGAAATGGTTTAAAATGCTTTTTTGGACTTCCCATCCTTACTCCTTTACGGGCAGAGGTGAGAAGTCTATGGATGTAAACTGCACATATTTACTTTGTTTTAGTTTTGTTTTATCAATTATGTTGATGATTTTTTCTTCCTTTTTTTTAAAATATTTGTTATACAACAAGATTATATGATGATCAATTCTGATTGACATGGCTCTCTTCAACAATGAGATGAATAAAACCAGTTCCAGTTGTTCAGTGATGAAGAGAGCCATCTATACCCAGAGACAGGACTGTGGGAACTGAGTGTGGTTCACAACATAGGGTTTTCACTTTTTGTTGTTATTTGCTTTCATTTTATTTTGCTTCTCATTTTTTTGTGCAGCATGATAATTGTATAAACATGTATACATACATTGGATTTAACATATATTTCTACATGTTTAACATGTATTGGACTACTTGCCATCTAAGGGAGGATGTAGAGGGGTGGGATTGGAACACAGGATTTTGCAAGGGCTAATGTTGAAGAATTATCCATGCTTATGTTTTGAAAAATAAAAAGCTTGAATAAAAAAATATATATATTTGTTATATAGGACTATCTTCTTGGAAGGGAGAGAGAAGGGAAGCATGCTGATACAAATCATTATAAAGTAGAAACTTATCAATAAAAATTGTTTTAAAATAAAAATAAATTATAAATTTGCCATGTTAATGTTCTTAGAATTTTCTGTGAAAAGAAACTCAGAGAATAATGGTAAGGAAAGTCTGAAATGTAAAGCACTTATGTAGCATTGCATAAATATTAGAGACTAATTAACAATAATGATATTAAAACGTTATTAATATTAGAACAATAACAACATAAATTATATGTGAACCAGGCTCACACTTTTAACCTCACACTTTCAGAGGGAACCAGTATTAGTATGTTTTAAGAGAGAAACAGAGACAGACAGAGAGACAGAGTGAGAGAGATAAAGAAAGAGAGATAGACAGACAGAGATGAGCACTAGATTTAAAGTAAAAAGGCCTGAATCCAAATTTCACTATCTAATACCAGTTTAGCCTTGAATAACAGCACCCACAAAATAAGGCACTTGGGATAGAGAGGGCTCTAAACCTACTTCCTGGATGATCCTGGAGATGTGACTTCACCTCCCTGAGCTTGAACTCAGTTACTCCTGAGCATCTTCTCATCTCTACAGAAGAGCCAGACACATATCCCACATATTGTGCTTTCAACTAAAGCCATTGTGGGAAATTAGGAGAAGGGGCTTTGTTATACTTCACTTGCCATAGAAATCAGAACTATCATTATCAAAGTATTTCCTTAGGGAGAAATAGAAGAAGGTGAATTGTGTGAAAAGCACTTTGAGATTCTAATAAGGAACGCAGCTACATGCAAACATAGGAAAGGTTTTGCACTAAGAACAAAGAAAAATGGATGAGGGCATCAGGCAGCAAAGGGTTAATCAAATGGCTTTGTCTGTATTAAAATTAAATCCAAACCATATAGGTTATCGATTCAAGTCATTAATTCAACTTCAAAATTTGGAGGGTTGGATACTTTATTCTTTTTACCAATTGAGTTCAACTCATATTTATTAAATATCAAACTGGATACTATGCTAGATACAAGGGATCTCTGGGGTAGAACATTTGATTTTGCCACTGTTGAAGGGAATTTGTAGTGAAGATGTTCTTTCTGCCAATGAGAAAGATCAGTACTTTGAAGTCTTAAATGTCCCAGAGCATTTTTCCCTTGTTATTGATGTTTCCCATTGTTAAGGATGTTGCTGATAGAGCTATTCAGATGAAAAGCATCAGGATGGAACAGTCAGCCAAGAACACTGGTTTTGGAGTGAGAGAATTTGGGTTCAAATGTGAAATTAGGTCAGTTCTTTATACTCTGTGCCTCAGTTTTTCCTTCTGTACTAAGAGGGACTTAGATTTGATGGTGTCCCCTACTATCCAGGAACCATGGGACCCTGGAAAATTTCTTATATTTCAATGACCTAGTCAGCTCTCAGAGGCTGTGGGTTACAGAAAAGGAGCTCGTCTACATGAACAGAGGGAGGGCTTCGGCCAAGCTGCCCACAAAGGGAAAAACAAAATGAAAACCAAATAAACAACAAGAGAAAGAACCACAACCATAGCAAAAGAGAAAGAGAAAAGGAAAGCACATTGCTGGCTCCCCCAGAGGAGCGTTCTGATCCTGCCCTATTAAAGAAAACTGAGCTGGGGACATCTCTAAAACTCATGATATGACCAACAAATGTTGGCCAAAGGTTCTGCCATTGAGGCATTAGACTACTACTGACAAAGATAAAAAGGAAGCTTTAAACTGGCCAAAGAGTGAATGGACCAGTATCAGTAAACTTGGCTTTCTTTGAATTCTCTGAACCCTAGAGATGGGATCATCAACATTGGGTTGAAGGCAAGGTGCCAGTATCAGGGATGAATCAGGCTTTATCCCAGGTACACCCTTCCTTCATTCTGCATCTCTCCACCACTTCCACCCCCTCACCACCATACTATTAATTACATAATATAGCTCCGCTGGCAAAGTCTCCTTAGAGAAGACAAAAGCAGACTCTTGGGAATGCAAACAACATCACATCTTCACAATGAAGATGCAACCAGAGGGAATTTTTTTTGTTCTAATTCATCCATAAAACAGAAAGCCTAGGTCCACACTCAGCTCCTTTCTCAAGGACATGGAGCTGTAAATACTACAGGAAACAGAACAGGATTCTCAGGATGCAGATATTTCATATGAAGGTAAAAGTTTGTAGATAATCTCTTGTAGTTTTCCTTTTTATTATAAGGGAAAGGAAAGGAATCACTTTTGATTAAATACCTGCTATCCATTGGTCACCATGCCAAGCACTTGACAAGTATTATTTCATTTGATTCTCAGAACAATCTGGGAGATGGGTGCTGTTGTTATCTCCAGTTTACAATTGAAGAATCTGAGGCAGACAAAGTAGTCTGACTTGCCCAGGATCAGTCAGCTAGGAAATATCTGAAGCGAGATTTAAACTCTGATCTTCCTGACTGCAGGCTGAGCACTCTCTCTACTGCACCAAAAGTCACAGTGCAGCTTAAGGTTTAGTAGCCTGAATTTGCTTTTAAATTTAAAAAATGGTAAAATTTGAAGTTACTACAACTTAAAATTGAATTAAGACTTTTGGAACAGAACAAACTTGCACTGAATTGGTATAGGGGATAGGGAGTGCATGAGAAGTATAATAAAAATAAACATTTATGATAGAGCTAACCATGTATAAAGAGCCATAATATGGGAACAAGCATTATGGCTGACTTAGGCAACACAGAGGAACGCATATACCTAATGTCCCCAAGTTGTTAACAAAAGACAAAGTAATGGAAACCAAGGGCTTTTGGGAAATTTAGCACTAACCTTGGACTATAGGCCTGTGCACATTACCTTTTGAAAAAAGATGAATACTTGCACTCCCAGGAAATACCCACTCTGAAAGTAAGTATGGTAGGAATACTGTAAGTATTCCTAGTCTAAAATTTATCCGTGAAATATTTAAGCAAAATCAGAGTATAATGGAAAACAATGAAATATTTGGCCAAAGGGTACTCTCTTCATAGCAGAATATCTTTGTAAGTGATCATGGGATTGTGGGAAGCCATCTCAATGGATTCCAGTGGAGCAGTCTCATGGGAATTTGCCCAGCTTTCTTGAGGCATTTCACTGAGGGTTTACTAGCCCTCTTTCATTGCATTTAAAAACAGATTTAGAATTAAAGAAGACATGTTAAGAAGAAAACACAAAATCACAGTGCCAAAGAGGTTTCTAAACCATACCGTTCAAATCCCCAAACATTTGCTTAACATTGAAATGTAGGAAAGTCTTTGTCATCTCCCAGTACTCAGTGATGGGTTAATATTGATTTTAGACTGTCTTTTTCTACCTCAATGAAACCATTAAAAAATTCCCCATTCCCTGCCACAGACATTTGTTTTGGACAAATATGGAGGTAGGCAGATCTAAACTTTGCTCTGAATTCCCCTAGTGATGTGTCTACTGTAGCCATTGTTGATCATTTAAAGACTATCCAAATAGTATTTCTTGAGTTCCTGACATGTGGTTAGAATTAGCACAATTTCAACTTTAGTTTCACTGCCCTCAGAAGTTTAAAAATGACAAGAAACATATTTAAATACATTTTTCTGATGTGAGAGAACAAATCTCGATCCCCTTTTCATCTCTTTGTCCTTTGTCTCCCCTATTCCCTTCCCTTGCCTTACTTCTCTTTTGCCTTACCCTCCCCAGAGCTTCATAGAATGCTAAAACATGCTGGGGGTGGGAAACATTCATTCCATTGTTCAGATTATATTTCTGAAAGAATAAACTCTTGGAGTCTTCATTAATGTGATACAGCAAGTCGCTCAGAGGTAACACAAAGATTCAAAATCTCTATCTTCTGACATCTAGAAAGTATTGTCTTAAAAATCCCCATAAAGAATTTCACAAATATAGAAGAATAATCGGTTTTCTATAATTTTATGTCAATTTTATAGGTAAAAAGGGATTCCATAGGAATACCAAGAGTAATGTTTTCTATTAGAATGTTTTAGATAGGACCAACACAATACTTTTCTGTGTTTATCAATGCCCTCCTGACAACAACTGAATCGACTCTTTCCCGAAAGACACCATGGGATGATTTTGGTATATTTAACCAATCAACAACTGTTTATGAAGAGTTTACTGAGTTCCAGGAGCTGAGGTAAATGATGGGGATGCAAATGTAATAAATATTCACAAGAAATGTAGATCCTATTAGAGAAAACAACACACACATGTATATGGATATATAACACACAGACTAAGTAGATATAAAGGGAAGGAATAGGAACACACTCAAAGTTGTTCAGCTTCACTAGTAGTTGGGGGGTCAGGAAGGGTTTCATGCTTCTGAGTCCCTCAGGAGTGGAGGGAAGGAGGGAGGCAGTATAGATGAGCCAAGCTGGTAATCAGCCAGAGCAGGCACAATGGCAAACACACCAAAAACTAAACCACAAGAAATCAGTCAAATGATGTGAAGATTTTGGGTTTTAAGAAGAGAAGACTTAGTGGGGATATGTCTATAGCTGTTAAATACTCGTGGAATAATTATTGTTGCTGTTCATTTTTGTCAATCCTATCTGACTACATAACCCCACTAGGAGGTGAGCTCATGATCTACCTGACTCCAGGACCAACACTCTGTGTACTCTGGTACCACTTAGTTACCATGGAATAATTGCAGACACAGTGGATGGAATTTTCTATCTCTTTGGATTCTCACAATGGCTCCGTAAAGCAGGAAATGCTATGATCGTAACGCTGCCCTTTTAGATAAAGGAGCTGAGCAGGAAATCACTGTGAAATATAAGAAGTAATCGTTTCCTTGCTGAATTTGTGATTTCATAAGGAAATGGGTGAGTCAATCCCCTTAAGATGCTCCAAGACAAAATCTCTCTAGATTCATGTATCTTGATCTAGTCAGGATAAAAAAATATATACTAATGATTCCATGTCACTGGATTTTCAGTAATAAATGAGGAAAATGTAGTTCTGAAATCAACACATGGGAGACAACTCCTAGTAACAGAAAGTCACCTAGACGGTCTGGCTCAGACTCTCTCAGACCTAAAATCAGTGGAGAAAATATTTTCATTCTAGCAGGATAATTTGCAATGTGATACTAAATAAATGTGAGTCCACAGAACTTCTCTTTCCTGTTCTATTTGCTACGGAAGGATAATCAATAGTGAACATCGTTAGAGAGAACTTAGACACTAGAGACTGGGCCATCTTTGACAAAATTAAAACTGAATCTCTCTCTCTAACTGGGGCTAATGGAGAGCTAATATTGGGTCATATTTCATTTGAAGAGACTGCCGTGTCTTCCCCTTTGGGAGAAATCAAATGAGTCTACGGTCCCATCATATTAAGTAAGACCTCATCACACTAGGCTCTTTTTTCAAAGGAATTAAAGTCTATTACTCAGAATTTTCAAAGGATATTAAAATCTCTCTTTTTTGGAGGAAGCTGTGGTTAAAAACTAAATATGAAATCCATATAGCAATGAGAATCATTAGCCCTGTGCTTAAGACTCCAGGCAGAAGCTGCTCTAACCTTGTCCTGTAGCTACTCTTGATTAGTATGGTTTTCCAGAGAGGTTGGTCCTCCCTACAAACTATGATGAGTAACTGTCTGGGTGCAGTGACCTTTTCAGGAGATCCGGGACTAATACAGCACATGGAGCTGAATGGGCTTCCTTAATGCTGCTTGCAAGACTGTCTGGGAAGGAACAAGATGACCCATTAATAAAAAATAGGAGCTAGGAGTTCCAGATGCTCCGTATTCACCCAAATTATTAGCCAATGATATAAGATAACCCAAAAAGGAAGTGTGATTTCAGGCTGTAGTGAGAGAAATAATATCTAGGTATCAATAGTAGTTGTAAACAGCTTACATTTATAGAATGCCTACTGTGTACAGGAATGTTGCTAAGTATTTTACAATTATTATCTCATTCAATCTTCACAACGAGCTAGAAGGTAATGGTTATTATTAGAGCAGATAAGGAAACTGAGACAGATAAGGAAACAGAGGTTGTGTCTCTGAGGCCAAATATGAACTCAACTCTTCCTGAATCTGACCCTTCACCCACTGGGTGCCCTAGTTGTCTCAGAGAGGATGCGTCGCTTCTAGGTACTCCGGCCTCCTCAGAGCATATGTGGAGCAGTGGATCCAGGCCACTCCAAGTCTTATTCTTGAAGGAACCTAGAATGTTTGGATAGAAGAAAGCCTTCAGAAGGCTTAAGAGGTGTTTTTAAAATTTAAAATTTAAAAATACAAAAGACTGAAGAAGAGGGATGGGCTCTGCTCAGTTTGGCCACAAGAAGAAGAAGTAGAATTAATAGCTGAAAGTAGGTTGGAGCGGGGATTCAAACCTGATGTAAAGAAAAACCTCTGAACCACCCCAAAGTGGTAAGAAGGCTCAAGGAGAGAGAGAATAGCTCAATCTTCATAAGGTTTTCAAGAAGGTGCTTGGAAAGATATGTCAGAGAGAGGTCAGTTCTGTGGACTGTACCAGATAGACTCTGAGATCCCTTCAAAATCAGTAATTCTACGCTTTCTTACAAAAAGTCTGAAAACATAGAATGAGTATGGTTCTCGTAGAGCAGGCATCCCATCACCTGGACTCACTCAGGCAGGGTGAGAACAGAACATCTAATGAATGAGCCCATTACAATTCAATCTTGGTGGATCTTAGGTTCCTCAGTTATAAAAAAGTGGGGCTGTGGGTAGAATAAATGACTTCCCCAGGATCCACGAATCCCCAGTGTTCACAGATCTTTAACAGCTACCAAGGCCATGGGATTCTACCTTCCCTTTAAGCCCTTTTGTTTCCTCTCATCATTCTTCATGGATTTTGCATGTGCAATCAGACCGTATTCTGGTCCATGCACATTTATGGATGTGAGCTCTATGTGCACGCAGGCAGTGGAAGTGTTTTTTTAAGCCCATAAAGCAAGAGAGGAAGGAAATCCTCAGTGAAATCAGTTCTCCCTGACTCATAGCTATCCAAAACTACCCTCCTGATTTTCCTTACATATCAAGCTAGCATCCCTGTTGGTGTGAGGCAATTATCCAGACTGAATCTCTGGGCAAGGAGGGTCCAAACAGCAGGAATCAGGCATCCTTCCTCCTGCTGCTGTGGCCTCCACCAAACAAGCAAGAAGAAAGAGCTTGGAGCCAGCCTTGAGCCACAGGGCCTGGACTTGGCTAGAGAGCATTCTCTCACTGAATAAATATTAGGAAGAAGGGGCCATTGAGGCCCCAGCCTCCATTTGACAGGTGTGCCCAAGACTGAGGAGCTGCAGACTTCACAGCAAGGAGGCACAGAAGCACAATCACAGCCCCAAGCAAGCTGCTCCGTGCAGCAAACCACAGAATCAGGACTCTTCACGATCCCTGATCCTCCTCAACACCAAAACAGAAACAAAATGCAGATTGTGCAAAAAAGGCAATGAATGCCAAAAATGGGCTTCTGAGCTATTCAGAAAACTGGTATCTAGTATGCTCATCCATTAATTCCACACATGTTAACTAAGCACTAGCTATGTGCCAGGCACTGGGCAAGGTGCTGGACACACAAAGAAAACCAGGAACAAGGAACTTCTGTTCTATTTGGGAAAAAAAAAAACACAAACAACTAAAAAAAAGAAAAATACAAATACATAAAAAGTGATGGTGAGTCCAACATGGGAGATCAGCATTGTGCTTCCTTGTAGAGTAAAGGAGGTGAAAGAATCTGGAGATGCTAATTGGTGGAAAAAGAAATCAGACTGAGGTAAAGATAGTCCCGTTTTTTTCTTTTTCTTTTTCTTTTTTTTTTCCTTTTTTAACCAGCAAGCATTTATCGAGTGTTCTGGGTGCAGCACTACAGAGATAAATAAAAAGTTCCCATTTTCAAAAAGCTTCCGTCTTAAAAAAATTATAATCTTATTTTTAATTTATGGAATAAAACACATACAAATATATAAAAATGATGGGGGAAAAGTGACCCCAACATGGAAGATCAGCATTGTTCCTTCTTGTAGAACAGATGAGTTGAATTTGGAAGGAATCTGGAGATGCTAATTGGTGAAGAAAGAAACCAGATCGAAGTAAAGATAGTTCTTTCTTTTCTGTTTCTTTCTCTTTTTTTTAGCAAACATTTATCAAGTGTTCTGGATGCAGGTCTCAGAGATAAAATAAAATAGTTCCTGTTTTCAAAAAGCTTCCTTCTTTAAAAAAAAACAAAACAAAACAAAACAAAAACTTTTAATCTTATTTTTAATTTATGGAAAAAAACAAACATTTCCATAACCATAGTATAATAAAATAAAATATTGCACGTGAAACTGAAAATCTGTTGTGTACCACTTGCTATTGCTCTTAAATATGCAATTAAGCTATTATGTCAATTCATTTTTTCTTCCCCTTTCCCCCCTTAGAGATGGCTACCATTAAACACAAAAAGGTATATATGTAAAATCAAGAGCTACAAGCTTCTATTTATCAGTACTTGCCTTCCCCTTGGTTTTATTTTTTAATATTTATAGGGGGTTTTAAAATTTATAATAGCTTTTTAATTTCTCAAAATACATGCAAAGATACATGCAATATTCATCCTTACAAAATCTTGTGTTCCAAATTTTTCTCTCTTCCTCTCTCTCCCCTAGACATCAAGCCATCGGGTATAGATTAAGCATGTGCAATTCTTCTAAACATATTTCAAAAAAAAAGCAAATTAAAAGGGAAAAAAATAAAAAGAAAGAAAAAGACAAGCAAACACAGCAACAAAAAGAGGTGAAACTACGACACTGAGATCCACACAGTCTCCATAGCACTCTCCCTGGATGCAGATGGCTCTTTCCATCTTTTCTATTGATCCAGTTGTTTTTAAATCACAGATCAGATCAGTTTCTCTTCCAGCTTGCAGAATTCGGCCCCTGTCCCCTCCATGAGACAAGCCATCCTCTCCCAGGCCTCCAATGACCACCTGGTGCTGACCTGAGATGGGAATGTAGGGCAGGCCTAATCCATTGGTCATGGTCTCATTTTCTAAAGCACCTTGCTGACGGTGTAGAGTGTTTGGATGGACACGGAGCCCACTGACAAACTCAGAAAAGCAACAGAAAAACAGGATTTTGTCGGTTCTGCTGCCCATTGGGTAGTAATTCTCAGACCTCCAAAACACCAATCTTATCTCACTGGAACTCTTCCCTACAAAGGAGTATGTGATATACTGCAAGTGTGCATGTGTATTTGTATATACTGACTGTGTGGACACGTGAGTGCCTGTGTGCTACTTTTTGGGTTTAAGTACTCTTGTTTTTCATTTTTCCCATCGGCATAAGTCTGTCACTTTAATCTATATATTTCGAAAGAAAGAAAAATAGTGGGGATGAAAAAAATTGTGTCTCCTGGTAGAAGCCTGAAGATTTCATTTGCTTTTTTTTCATATTTCTCCCTTTGGCTCTGCCATTGCTGTGACAAGTTCTGTTTTAAGGCCACAATGAGTTTTTGAACTGGAGATTTTTGTCTCTTGGGGTCTTGCCAAGTGAAGAAGAGTCTGTGGTGGTGATATATATGTATATGCACACATATGTATGTGTGTAACTATATTGTGTGGGTATCTATATCATATGTGGGTATATTTATATACATACACATTTGCACATATATACACAGACACACACATACACAGAGCGAGTGTGTATGGGTACATTTTGCATAGTCAGATATTGACGTACCCCCCATCAGCACCAGGAGCCCCAAAGTCAAGACTTCCGTGCTTATGGAACATCATAACATTTGCCAAGTCTTACAGAACAAGAGATCCAGTACAATATTACTCAATCTCAGAGGCTAGGGTGCCTTAAGATAGATGCTCTAAGGATGTTGGGAAGAGTTGGGTTCAGCATCTCAGGGCTGGCCTTTATTTTAGGGCTGTATGTTCGTTCATTAGCACATAAAGGCCTGAAGATTTTTTGCTTGAAAACATGCAGTAAATAGTCTGAAACCCTCTGGCAGTACTCTGCCATCTCCAGGACCAAATACGGGACACCCTGGGCAGCGCTCCAAGCCCTTCCTAACCTGCCCCACCCTCCTCTACAGTTTCTCCCACCTCTCCCCCCAACATCCTTTTTGGTCCAGTGAATGACCCCGAGCTCCCAGCTCCTCCACCTCTCAGCTCCTGGAACATTCTCCCTCCATGCTCCAACTACTGACCATCTGGTTGTATTTGTGTATTTGTATTACACACACACACACACACACACACACACACACACACACATACACACAGTATGTGTGTATGTATAAATCCATATGTAAATATATATATAATATACATACACACACATATATAAACATGTGTAAATGTGTTGTATATAAATCCATAAGTATATATATATATATATATGTATGTATGTATATGTATATATAAAAACCTGTAAATGTATTGTGTGATTGTGGGAGGAAGGGAGAAAATGATGAAATAGGAAGTCTGATTTCCATTCTGTGCATTAGATACTTTAAGTAAAACTTAAAACTCACCTCCTATGGGTGTGATTCTTCATTACCAACCCTCTTCATTTGGGTGCCTTCTCTCCATTTTATATTTTTTCTAATTATTTATATTATGTATATATTTTCCTTGCATGTATTTACATACTGTTTCTACCACTGGACTGTAAGCACTCTGAGGGCAGAGGCTGTCTTTTGCTCTTTTTACTTTCCCACATTTAATGCAATGCCTGACATATACAAGGCACTTAATGAGTATTTATTGATTGACATATAATTAGTGGTTAATAAATGTTTATTGATTAATTGATTAATTCAATAAACTACCTGATAATGAATTCTGTTTCCTTTTGCAAGTTTTAGGATCTAATACACAAAATGGAAATCAGATTTTCTGCTTCATCCTTTTCTTTCTTCCTCCCATGATGATGTAACATAATTTCACATGTCTTTACTTACACATTACACACACACACACACACACACACACACATATAAAATATGGATTATAGATTCATATATGTATGTGCATGTATATATACCTATATAATATATGGATGTATATTTGTATATGTATATAAATGTGTGTGTGTATGTATATGTGATACAAACTCAGCCAAGTGGTACAGTAAAGAGAATGCCTGGACTCAGCAAGACTTGAGTTTAAATATAGGCTCAGATACTGGTGGCATGATCCTGGCCAAGTCACTTAACCCTGATTGCCTCAGTTTCTTTATCTGTTAAATGAGTTGGAAAAGGACATATCCAACCAGTCCAGTCTCTTCACTAAGAAAATGACAAATAAGGTCGTGACGAGTCTGACATGATTAAAATGGCCAAACAATAAGTTTTTAATACCTGCATACATACAGATCTAGGTATATAATGCATGTCCTATATATTATGTGACAGTAGTAGCGCTGGTGATGGTAGTAGTAGAAGGAGGAAGAAGAGGAGTAAAAGGAAGAGAAGGAGGAGGAGGAGAAGAAAGGAGAAAGAAGAAAGAAGAAAGAAAAAGAAGGAACAGATCCTGAGAGATAAAGTGATTTGTCCAAGATGACCTGGTATCGAGCAGTGAAGGGGAAATCTAACTGAGTACCTGCCACAGTACTCTGCACATTGTAAGCTTTGCATTGTGCTTAACAAAATAGAATTCTAGTCTTGTAGAGTCAGCAGGATGAATTGGGGAAATTATGAAATTACATAGGAGCTCATAGTTTCTGAAACAGTAACTTAAAATATCCTGAAATTCCATGAAGATGAAGGAGAAATCATTGCTACCATCTCTATGAAATAGTCTTTCTTCCTAGAGCAAGTAGGGTGCTATTAGGGATATATCATTAATTATAGGAAAAGAGAAATGAATTCAAATCAAATTCCAGATGCTTATTAGCTTTATAGCACATAATCTCTCTGTGCTGCAGTTTCCTCATCTGGAAAATGAAGATAATAGTAGCCTTTACTCTCAAAAGTATCATGAAGATAAAACAGTTGGTAGAACTACATATTATCTATTATTATTATTTTCTTAGAGTTTTTACACCTCTACTACATCAGCCATGGACCTAAGCCCGTATGTACGCTGTGTGTATGTGGGGGTGTGTGTGCTTTGTCCCATCGTGACTGGAATCTTACTTCAAGGACCATCGTCACTAAGGAGATGTGTTCATCCAATCTCCTGGCATCCCATTCGTCCCCCCAATCATGTACAAATCCTTTCAACCACATCTTCTTTTTAGCCTTGCTGTAAAGGGCCAGGAGTTTACACCTCTGAGATCCACTTGCCATCCATCAGTTTCCTTCTCTGAATCAGGGAAGTCTCAAGTGACAAGGACACATCTAAATTAATCTTTTACCTCAGTGGCCTCTATTGTTCACATCCTTGGAAAATGTATTGTCATTGTTGGGAAGGCAATTTCTCCAGCCTGATGCAACCTGCGCCTGTTCTAAGCCAGAATCTCATTTGGTCGGCGTCATAAATCCACAAGATGAAAAGCCAAGTGGCCTCCAGTGGAGGGAGGGGAACCTGGAGTCAGCAGGGACCAAGTTCAACTGCTAACTCATAAAGCCATTGATAACTCACTCCTCTCTAAGCCTCAGCTTCTACATTTGCAGAATGGGTATAATACAAACCATTTATTTCTAAGGATTGTCACAATAGCCTCCTTGTATCTCTCTATAAAAGCCAGCTAGCTATTCTGTGATTGGTGAATATTAGCCTAATAAATGAAGAGACCCCTTCTACCCTTACTCTTGTATGGATCTCAAAGCTCTCTGTTCCCAGGAACATGCCCCAGTTTGCTGGGCTCTGCTGCAGTTTATTTTAATTCCTAATAAAAAAGCATCTGCATGTGTTTTTAAAGGTTACAGAAACAATATTTGGGAGGATTAGGAAAATGGTCTCCAACTGTCCCCAGCATGCTGAGTCATTTACTTTTACACCATAATCCAAAGCCAGCTCTGTTTCAGGCTGCTGAGTAATAACAAATCTAAATTTTGATTAACATTTACACCGACTTCCTGCTTTCCCATCATTTTTAGGAGCTGTTTCCTCGCACAGTTCTGTTCACCGTGCTGATTCCTCACTCCTTATCTAGTCATTCAGTTGCTAGGTATAAAAATATAAGTGAAGAGATCTTTCCCCAGCCTTGTGGCCCATCTCTAACATCAGAAGATCTGTTCTCTGGGGATTGATTTACATCAACATCTCGGTCAGGGGTAGAACAGTAGTGATGGATGAAGGCCACAGGTTCCTTCAAGGCCAGTGGATGAGGAAATTGATGGAGGTTAAACAAAGAAGGGCTTCCTCACTTCTCATTAGGGAGAATTTTCACACAGGAATTACTGAATGTGTCTCTGCTTCCACTATTTATAAGCAGTTCACTTCCTGGAAAAAAAACCTGGTGACCCACAAAGAGCAAAATACAGGCGAAGAGAACTCTAAGGCTCTTTTTTTCAATGAGCCAGCTCCCTGTCTGCCACTGCCTACATCACTTCCTTGGATCTAGGAGACAGTACAGACTAGGGGAAAGAGTGTGGAGTTCACTGAAGATGGGTTTAAATTTTGATTTGATTTCTTATGAGTTATGTGATTTAAAGAAATCACTTGCCTCTTCTGGGCCTCCATTTGCTGATATGTCGAATGAGGGAGTTAGAAGAAATAGTCTCTAGCAGAATTTTCATTCACCTTCTAGGATTTCTCTTTCTTCAGAACTTAACACATATCTATTCTGCAAAAAGACTTGTTCCCTCAAGAAAAACCTCAAGGATCTCCTCATATATTGTAAACCATCTTGAAAAAAACTGAAAATTTATAGAAGCCTAAAAGTATCTTTGAAAATAACTGAATTAAACCCCCAAAGCTTGGAATAATGTCCACAATACTTTGGAAGCAGAGCTCCACTTTAGCAAAAAAGTTAAAGTCAAGAAATAGGTAGAAAACAATGGAACAAATTCTGATGATAGAAAGTTATTGTGGTGACAAAGAAGGTCAAAAAATTCACAAGAAGATAAGAAAGTCAAAGTTCCCAGCTCCAAAGCCTTCAAGAAAAATATGAATTTATCTTATGTCATGGAAAAGCTCAAAAAGGATTTTGAAAATCAAGTAAGGGAGGTGGAGGAAAGAGAAGAGTGATGCAAGAAAATCATCCTAAAAAAAAAAAAAAAGTCAAGTTGGTTAAGAAGACAGATAAGCAGGCAGGCACGTGTACACACACACACACACACACACACACACACACCTTAAAAACATGATCAGGACAAATGATAAAGTCAAAGAAGAGAATAATGTCTTAAAAAGTAGAATTACCCAAATGGAAAGGGAGATGAAAAAATTCATTGAGGAGAAGGAGGAAGAGGAGGAGGAGGAGGAGGAGAAGGAAAAGGAGGAGGAGGAGGAAGTGGAGGAAAAAGAGTTGGCCAAAAGAAAAAGGGGGCATAAAAGTTCAGTGAAGAAAATTATTCCTTAAAAATTAGAGTTGAGCAAATGGAAGCTAAGGACTTTATGAAAAATCAAAAAGCACTAAAACAAAACCCAAATAATGAAAAATATAGGTAACAATATGAAATATCTTACTGTAAAAACAATTAAGTTAGAAAATAGTTCTAGGAGAGATTTTTTTTTAAATACAAGGCTATGATCAAAGAAAAAAAAATAAGGCCCTAGATATCATATTTCAAGGAATTATCAAGGAAAACTGTCCTGATATTTAGAAGCAAAAAGCAAAATATAAATTGAAAGAATCCACTGATCAGCTCTTGAAAGAGATCCCAAAATGAAAAGTTCCACTAATATTATAGGCAAATTCCTGAGTTCTGAGGTCAAGAAGAAAGTATTACAAGCAACCAAAAAACAAAACAAAACAAAAACAAAAACAAAACAACAACAACAACAACAACAAAAAAAAAAAACCCACATACACACAATTCAAGTATCATGTAGCCACACTCAGAATAACACAAGATTTAGCAGATTCTACCTTAAAGAATTAGAGGGCTTGAAATATGATATTCTACAAAGCAAAAGAGCTAGAATTACAATCAAGAATCGCCTACCCAGCAAAACTGAGTATAATCCTTCTGGAAGAAAAAGAAATATTCAATGAAATAGCAGACTTTCAAGCATTTTTGATGAAAATAACCAGAATGGGAAATCTGACTTCCAAATGAAAGACTCAAGAGAAATACAAAAAAGTAAACAGGAAAAGGAAAGCATAAATGACTTATTAAGGTTAAACTATTTATATTCCTACTTGGGAAGATACTTGTAACTCATAAGAATTTTCTCATCATTGGGACAGTTTGAAGTACACATACATATATACTCCTTCTAACTGTCCCAATAATGAGAGTTTAATACACACACACACACACACACACACACACACACACACACACATACATACATACAGAGACAGTGAGAAAAAACAGATATGAGATCAATGTGGAGAGAAAATATCTTTAAAAATTAAAGAGTGAGAAAGGAGTATAATGGAAGGAAAAAAAGGAGGAATGGGGTAAATTATCACATATTAAAGAGGCAAGAAAAAGCTTTCACAGTGGAGAGGAAGATGGGGGAAGTCATTTTATCTGAATTGGCTCAAAGAGGGAATAACATGCACTCAATTGGGTATATAAATCTAGCTTTACCTAGAGGAAAGTAAGAGGGGAAAGGATAAGAAAAGAGAAGAGTAGAAGGAGAGGGCAGATTCGGGGAGAGAGTAATCCAAAACAAATCAATTTTGAGGGAGCAGGGGGAAAGAAAGGGAGAAAAACATAAATAGTAGGGAGAGAGCAGCAATAGTTAACAATAATTCTGAAAAAATTCTGAAGCAAGTTTCTCTTATAAATACCTCATTTCTCAGATATATAGAGAATTGAGTCTAATTTACAAAAATAAAACTCATTCCCAATTGAAAAATGATCAAAATATTTGAACAGTTTTAGATGAAGTAATTATCAAAGTTATCTATAGAGTCATATTTTTAAAATGTTCTAACTCACTATTGATTGAAGAAATTCAAATTAAAACATTTCTGAGGTACTGCCTTATACTTATTAGATTGACTAATAGGACAGAAAAGGAAAATGACAAGAAGTATAGAAGATGTGGGGAAAATGAAACATTAATTCCCTGTTGATAGAGTGATGAACTGACTCTGTAGAACAATTTGATCTAGCAATACCACTATTAGTTTTGTGTCCCAAAAGAGATCTTAAAAAAAACAAATCAGGTAATACCACTTTGAAACAAATGTGGCATGTGCCTGTAGAATCGTGGACTTGATTTTCTTGAGCAGTACATTCATTTGGTTTAAAAAGAAATTTCAAAAGATTTTTTTTAAAGTTTTGATTTCATAGGTATGTGTCTATACTTACACATGATGATCATTTTGGAGTAGAATTTTTCTTTCATTCGGACCCAATTGAAAAGAATAAAATCACTCAAATAAGTGTAGCAAGAATTCACTTTATGATCACAAATTATATGTGATAGATAGATTTAGACAATCAGAACTGAAATAATCTTTAAAATCTTACCTGTAACCAACCCATTCATTTTTGATCCTCCATCTCTCCTCTTGTTTCCTAGACTTCAAATCCAACTCCAATGTATCTTGTAGATAGAATTCTCTTCATTTTTTATGATCAGCTTGTCTGGTTTGTCATCATACATCAGCTGTTTTGAAATCCTATTGTCTCTTATAATTTATACAATTCCTACTCTTTAGAATCCCTTCAGTCCTTACAGACAACTACCTGAGAAGTATAATTATAATCTCCAAGTTAAAATCAATTAGTTTAAATTCACTCTGTCATCACTCCTAGTTTGCTTATAATACTGCTATTTATGGAGCTATAGTTCCATACCTAATTGATAGGGATCTTGTGAATATTCTTCAATATTTCATGAAAGATACTGTTCAAATGGAATATACCATAATTAGAAAAAAATGCTAAATTTAAATTTGGACTCGGATATTTATTAGCTATGGGACCTTGGAAAAGTCACTTAACCCTATCTGCCTCATTTTGCTTATCTGTAAAATGAATTGGGAAAAAACATGGCAAACCATCCCAAAGCCTTTGCAAAGAAAACCTTAAATAGGTTCAGAGACAGTCAGATTTTTGAAGTGACTGAACAAAGAGAGAGAGACAGAAACAAAGAGAGAAAGAAGGAGTCCATAAAATGGGAGATTTAAAAAAAATGCTACTTGGTCTATTAGCAGATCCCAATGATTAAAAAATAATTTACCATTTTAATAATTATAGAAAAGCGATTTAATCCTGATTATCCAAAATCAAATACATTATATTTCAGGAATTTTCCTGTTTTTTGTTCAAAGTTCTCAATCCTTTAAAAACAATGAGTCAGCTTTGATCACATACGAAAGCAAAGACTACAGCAGATGGGAAGGGCAGAGCAATAAAAGGCCAGAATTAATCCCCAGTGATTATAAATGAGTATCCTGACTTCAATCTATTCATGAAGTAATCAAAACTTAAAATAAAAATAAAAAATTCCCAGCATGCCCTCTTTCTTCAAGATAAGAATCCATGGACTCACAAACTTAGAGACAGAAGAGGCAGAAGAGTGGTCACCAAGTTCAATGCCCTCAATTTCAGAATAGGAAACTGAGGCTTGCCTAGCTTTCCACAGTGAAGAAGTATCTTATGGAAGATTTGAATCCAGGTCTTCCTGCCTCTATGTTCAGCACTCGTCTATTATACAATGCTGCCTCCATGTGGTGTTGCATTTCAAGGGAAAACATCCGAGAGTTAAACTTTCTGATGCATATTGCAGCTAAACAACATTTTGCCAGTTTCTGTTAAGTGGGTACTCAAACTTCAGGTTCATGACCATAGAGAAAACGCTATCCATACAAGGCCAGGCAGCATAAATACAGGATGAGGAGGCCAGGGGGAAGAACAATAAAAGTGAGACCAATCAGAGTTCAAGGGAAAGTCGGGCTTCCCCCACTAATGTTCTGATTTGGGTAAGACTTAGGGAGATAGTATGGCCTGTCAGCAAGACCACTGATTCCAGACTCAGGGTTCCTGGGTTCAAATGACTAATGCTAATACCTTTTCACTAAGGCAGGCCCCTTATCCTCCTTGAGCCTTGGTTTTCTCATCTATTATAGGAGCGTAGTGGGATGGATGGCCTCTGAGGTCCATTCAAGCTCTTTAGCTTTGACCCTGTGCTCCCCAGAAGAAAGAGGGGGAAAGAGAGAAAGGAGCTTAGCCATTTATCTGATTTTATGAGGCAAATCACAGGAAATTCTGGGACATAGTGTTGTCCAGCTCTGTGGATGCACCCAGGGCTTAGCGCAGTGGCTGGCACATAATCAGGGCTTAATAAATGCTTGTTGATGGACTGGCCTTACCGATACATCATTCAGGTACGCGATTAGATGTGCCATCCGGTGGCTTTAATAAGCAAGTTGGAGCTTGACAAGCTCATCATTCTTATGCAGGGGAGCCATGAAGTGGCCTGGCAGAGTGGAAAATGCCCTGGGCGTGAGCCAACCGAGCTGGTGACTAACTAGCTAGTTCTAACCAGCTGACCTTGTAAAACTCTACTCTTCTCTCCGTGTTGCACTGTCTCCATCTGGAAGATCAAAGGGTTGGATGATAAGCTCCAGGAAGTGTCTTCCCTCCAAATCTAATGATCTAATCATCTCTCTGACATTTGCCTTCCAAGAAAAGGCAAATGAATGAGCTTTGCCTCTGGAGAGTGGTTCTGACATGAAACACACACAGACACACAGACACACACACACACACACACACACACACACACACACTACCCTAAAAGCATCCCAGTAGCCAGCAATGGACTTCCTATGATCCTGTTGCTTCCCAAGGAGCCAGCTCCATCACTTCTCTTTGGTAACCAGCTCATTAAGAACCCGTGAATCTTTGTCTCCAATCACCTGGGCACCAAAACATTAACTTCCTAGTGCTGAGGTTCCTTCTTTCCTATACCTCAGAGACACTCCTGGGGGATACCAGGCTCAGCCTGAGAGCACTGCAAAGTTGTATATTCCTTGAATTTAACAAAAAATTGTCTTCTTATTGGGTTGTGGAATGAACATATATGTGTGTGTGTTTATCATATATATACATATACATGGAGGTTTACACGTACAAACACATACATTTAACATATGTATGTATATGTATATATGTGTGTGTATATACTTATGGAGCAAGAAGAAGCTGTTGGAGAGATCAAGAGGTACTGCTCTGTATGGATTTCAGAGAAACAGATCCTAGGGAAGATTTGACTTTCTGTTCTAAAGCGGGGGGGGGGCAGTAAGAGAGATAAAGAAATGCCCATCATGAATCTTAGAGCAAAGCAACAGGGCTTGGGAAGAAAGAGTACAAACATCCAAGTCTCCAGTTCCATTTGATGTGAGCAATATACCATAACAAACAGTCACAAGTTCCAGAAATTCAGGAAGCCAAGCAAATGAAATGAATGGGATAAATCCCTTCTCACCATTGGCTTTGGAGAGGAAGCTCGAAGCATGACGAACATTGCGTCCACTGTTTTTATTTCTGATAGGCAGAAATGATCAGACTGAATGGCACCTCCAAGCACCAGATATAACTGACTAAACAAAGGTGTCTAAAGTTGTTGCATCCTGGGCCAAGGTGGAGAAATAGCATGCCGGAGAAGAGCTATAAAGTAGTGCTCATGGGCACAGAAAGCAGTATCATAACAAAGTGATCCAACCCATCCGACACAACGCCTCACCAAAATGTCTGCAGTCCTCGTGTTCTGTCAGAGAGAAAGCTTTTTGCACTCCGGTTAATTCATTTTCATTCACTGCACGTATCCAAGCAGCTCTCTCCCATGCCTTGTTTGTTTTTTTTTCCTCCATCATATCTCTTGGATATTTCTCTCTCTACCTAAAAGGCCTCCATTCTGTGTGGATCATCCTCACCTCAGCCTTCTTGTTGGTCTTCCTGTGTCAAGTCTCCGCCCTCACCAAACTATCCTCTGAGTAGCTGCCAAAGAGATCTTCCTACATCCTAGCTCTGACCAATATACCCCTGCGTTCTCTAAATGTTTCGGACTCCTTACCTCTAGGAAGAAATCTAAAATGTCCTGCCTTTGAAAGTCTGGCCCTTCCTACATTTCCAGTCCTATTTTGCATTCCTGCCTTCCTTCATGTGTACTGGCTTTCTTATTCCAAGCTTTTGGCACTGACTGTCCCCTATGCCTGGGATGCTCTCCCTCCCCACATTTACCTCTGAGAATGCCGATTTTTCATCGAGATTTGGCTTTTTAGATTTCCTCCCAGTCCCTGTACCTGCCAGTGACTGCTCTCTGAAATTACCTACCAAATACATGGTTTACAAAAAGTGTAGGGATCACCCTGAAGGCCTCTGGGTATAATACATATACATCGTAACCATGAGATAATTTCAGACCAGTCACTAGTGAGCAGATAGATTGGGGAAACCTCTTACGGAAGGCTTGGCACTATGGGGCACTTAATAAATGCTTGTTGAACAATCGATGTCTCGTGTTTGTTTGGATTGCTCTCCAGGTAACTTAAGATGACTTGTGTCTCCTCAAGCCTCAAATTGAAGAGTCAAAGTTTATGTTTCTTTAGAGCTTTTCAGGAAGCAAAATCTCTTCCTTATATCGGCTCTTGCCCATTACAATTGTTTCTACCTGACAGATTGAATAAAGGTCCGTGCCTTTGCCTAATAAGGCATACGCCTTATTTACACAGGACTCAAAATTCTATATTGTGGGTTGACGATTTTCTATATATTAAGCAAAGCAAAACAAAATTGCAGGGTGGGAAGTGGTCAGCCGTGTCTTTAATCTTCCTGACAAGCACTCAGCCCGGTGTTGTTATCCATGGAAGGGTTTCTAGTAACAAAGATGTATAAATATATTGAGGGACTTGCCTAGGATAACTGAGTAGGAGAGTGAGTCTTGATGTGACTTTTAATACAATCTAGTCTTTGTCACTTTCTCTATTATCACATCTTAGCCAGGGTTGAGAGAGGCTGGGAAGGAGGACCAGACATGGAAAAAAAGGAAAAGATAGAGGAAATTAGGTCGTTCCATCTAGTCATATTATTACCACTGGATTCTATAATTTGTTAGAGGGAGGAAGGGGAAATTAATCCTCATTCATCGAAAACAATACAATCTAACATAAAAAAATAAAGTTGCTTTGGATAAGACATCTTTGGGTGCATTGTCTAAAGGATGGGTTTTAGTTCCTTTAGTCCAAGGGAAAATGTCAGTGTTGACAGCTGGCCAAGCCCTTTAGCAGCTGCCTATGAGAGGAGAGGATGGGAGGCCAGACTTGAATTCTAGTTCAGACTCCACAATATCCATTGGGATGTCTCCCTCACATCACACAGATTGAGAGGTCAGTCTTGGACCCTTATCCTGAGAAGAATAAGATCTCACATCATGAGGTGGGCACCCCCTTGGATACAGGGGTCTGACCCTGATTTTCTATGTTCTTTGTTTTCTTTCATTTTGCCCCAGTGTACAACCTCAATTAAGGAATATTTCATTAAATATCTACCTATTTGTGAGGTGTGACAGAGCATCTTGGGGTGATCATACCTGCACTAATATTGTAATAGATGGTGGGCTAGGCTCCTCTGGACTTCTCTTTAATGCCCTCTGAGGGGGGAGGAGGATGGGCCAGAGCCAGAGCCTTCACATAAGGTGGGGAGCAGACCAGTCATGTCTGCAGTTCTCCCCAGACTGCTCTCTTTGAACTTCAACACTGCTCTGAGTGGGGTACCCTCATCCACACTTCTAATCTCTCCTTTGTGTATCATCTCATTATCTTAGAGTATAATAATAATAATAATGACAAAAACAGCAATAACTCTTATAGAATGCTTACTGTGTGCCAAGAAACTGCTAAGCCTTTTATAATTTTTCTCTCCTTTGATCCTCATAACAACTCTGGACGGTAGATGTTATTATTCCTCCCACTTTTCCAATGAGGCAAACAGAAATTAGTGACTTATCCAGGGTCCCACAACATGGAAGTGCCTGAGAATAGATTTAAATTCATGTCTTCCTAATCCCAAACCCCAGGTTCCATACACTATTCCACCAGCCCCGTTGAGGGAGAGACCGCCTTTCTTGTTGCTTGTATTCCCAGTCCTCAGTACAACGCTTAGCATATAAGGAGCACTTAATAAATGCTTGGTGACTGATAGATCCACTGGGTGCTTTCAGCATTATCCTTGGAGCGCTTCAGAAAAATCCTTTCAGTCCAAATAAACAACCACAGACTGGGCTCAGCACAGAAGGAGACCTACTTCTACACGCTACTTAAGAAGTTGCAATCTTGGCTCCTTCCTCTCCTGTAATTCTGGCAAGCTGCTGTCTTCGACGTCTGACTGGAGTCAGAAAGACCTGGGGTCAAGTCTCTTCT
This sequence comes from Antechinus flavipes, assembly GCF_016432865.1. NCBI lineage: Eukaryota > Metazoa > Chordata > Mammalia > Dasyuromorphia > Dasyuridae > Antechinus > Antechinus flavipes. Next base: position 4,314,505 of record NC_067400.1, on the reverse strand, counting down.
CTGATGCACGGCCCTAGCTATGTCACTTAATCTTACATCCCCTCCCAAAAAGTCCAGGAGATCACTGGTTGCAGGGAATGTGCCAGGAAGAATGGGGAGGGGGTCCCTACACTAAGAAACTTAATTCTTCTATAAACTAAAAAGGAAAGAACACCTATTTTGTTGGTGATCTGAGAGTTCTGTGACATCATATAAAGCCTAAGGAACTGTCCAAACATGAACTATTATTATGATAATCCAGGAATCCTGAATCCATTTTAATGTTTACATATACCATTCTGGTTTGTTTCCACACACATTTTCCTTCATGGTTTGACAGTATCTATCAAGGATGCACACACACACACACACACACACACACACACACGCACACACACACACGTACATAACTGGGCTGACAGAATTATCAGGGTTCTCTCATTCTCTTTTCTTGCCTCCCTAAGGATGCTTTCGCATCTCATCCATTCACCAAATCCAATGAATTTCAATTGTGGTCCCTGGTCAGAAGAGTTCTGGCAGCTGTACACTACAATATTATTGAGTTATTAAGAAGTGAAGCATCCAGAAGTAGACATCTGCTTTCCAGTCATTCACTGTGGTCTAAGGTTGGCTGACTCAGTTCTCTTCTGAAGTTCTGCCCTCGTCTCTTGCTGACTTCTGAGTGGAACCCAGGTTTCTTATGGATACTGAGATCAAAGTTTTACAAGTACTTACTCAGAGACCCTAAGTGATGGACAGCTCCATAAAGCCTGATGGAGAAAATAAGTGAGTTAATGAGTTCCCAATTAGATAGATACATAGATAGATAAATGAACTCTAGCTTTCCTTCCTGTATTTGGTTTTAAACTGCTCCTTCTCCTTTTTTTTTCTGAATGTTATATGAACTAGGGAGCAGGTTACTCAAATACTGGCTCTTCTTAGCATGGCAAAAGCTTTTGCTGCTAGCACAAATTCTAGGAACCTATTCCATTATTTGAGGCAACCTGGCCGAACAGTGACTATATCTTTGGACAATGAATCAGAAAAACCTCTGTTCAAAGTCATTATCTTGATGACACTGGCCAAGTCACTTAATCTGTCTCGACCTCTGTGTTCTCATGATGATGATAACTCTCAAAGCTGTCATTACATCTCAAAGGAAATAATATGGGTCAAGCAATTTGAAAATAATAAGAGACTATAGAAATACCAGCTATTAATGTTATTCAGAAAGTTTCTGCACTCAACTCACAAGTATATACTAAGCAATAGTTTTGTGCCAAGTACCACACAAAATGCTAGTGTTACAAAAAAAGAATGGGACCAGCCTCAGTCCTTCATGGAGTTCTCATGGAATTCAATGGAATGAGAACTCCATTCTAATGGATGAAGGGCTGAGTAAGGTATCAACATTGTATTTTCTCCTCTACTTCGGTCTGGTCAGTGAAGAAGAAGCATCCTTATTCTTCACTAAGACTAACCTTTGGTAAGTGCCTATTTCCATTTCTTCCCATCTTCTCTAAGACCTTTCTCCTCTGTCTTCAGAAATGATGATAATACTTTGATTGAATATTGCTTGACTCAGAAATTGGAAACTAAATGGATGTCCATCAATTGGAGAATGGCTGAATAAATTGTGGTATGTTAATATTATGGAATATTATTGTTCTGTAAGAAAGGACCAGCAGGATGATTTCAGAAAGGCCTGGAGAGACTTACATGAACTGATGCTGAGTAAAATGAGCAGGACCAGGAGATCATTCTGTACTTCAACAACAATACTATATGATGATCAATTCTGATGGACCTGGCCATCATCTTCAACAATGAGATGAACCAAATCAGTTCCAATAGAACAGTAATGAACTGAACCAGCCACACCCAGTGAAAGAACTCTGGGAGATGACTATGAACCACTACATAGAATTCCCAATCCCTCTATTTTTGTCCACCTGCATTTTTTATTTCCTTCACAGGCTAATTGTACACTATTTCAAAGTCCAATTCTTTTTGTGCAGCAAAACAACTGTTTGGACATGTATACATATATTGCATTTAACTTATACTTTAACATATTTAACATGTATTGGTCAACCTGTCATCTGGGGGAAGGGGTGGAGGAGAAGGAGGGAAAAATTGGAACAAAAAGTTTTGCAATTGTCAATGCTAAAAAATTGACCACACATATATTTTGTAAATAAAAAGATATAATAATTTTAAAAAATGAGATGAACCAAAAAAAAAATTGTTTGGCTCCTGACAAAATCTGAATGCAGAATCAGTTGCTCAATTAAGGCATAAAAAATTCTGGGAAATAGAAATTGCTTAGCCAAAAAAAACCCTGAAAACTGAGTAGATGCCCATCCATTGGAGAATGGCTGAATAAGTTATGGTATATGAATGTTATGGAATATTATTGTTCCATAAGAAACAATTAGCAGAATGATTTTAGAGAGGCCTGGGGAGACTTACATGAACTGATGCTAAGTGAAACTTAGAGATGAGATATGAGATCATTGTACATGGCAACAACAAGATTATACGATAATCAACTGATGGGCGTGGCTCTCCAACAATGAAATCATTCAGACCAGTTCCAATGATCTTCTGATAGAGACAGCCATGGTCTCTTATTAGTTACAGACAATGGGGGGTGCAGGGGGTGGAGAGGCAGCTACTAGAAACTCTACATGGAAAGACATTTTCTAACATCATAGAGGAAGGACAATTTCTGAAAAAATTTGTAACTGGATAAGATTCTGCCTTTTCTGTTAGACCCCACAATAGCACCTTGAAAAAAAAATTCAATCATTTTCAGTTATGTCTCAGTTTGGGGGTTTTATTGGCAAAGATGTTGAAGTGGTTTGCCATTTCTTCCTCAGTTTCAGAAATTGAGTCAAACAGGGTTAAATGACTTGGCTGGGTTGTTGGGGCTAGATTTGAACTCAGGAACACTGGTCCCCTTGATTCAAGACCTGGTACTCTATGCACTATGGTGCCTCCAGTTGTCTATTCTTTTTAGTGATGAACCAAATTAGACTTGAGTTGTTTAAGTCTCCCCGGTTCTTTCCATGCCTCTTGCATGATTGAAGCTGGGTCTCTGGGCTCCCTGCACCCAAGATCTACACATTCCCAGTGGACATTCTATGAGGAAAAAGAATGAAGAGGCTTGATAGGGTCCTCTGAAGAGCATAACAAGCAAGGTCCAAGAACGTGGGCAAAGACTAAGTCACCCAGATTCCATATTTTGTGGTGTCCAGGGCAGGAAAAGGAAGGAACTCAGATATGGCAAGGAATAGACATCATGGATATGTAGACACAGCCCCAGGCATGCAGACCAATAAAAATCTCTTATTGCTTCTCTGAGGCTATTCCTACGAGCAAAAGGAATGGATCCCAAAGGAAAATAATGCTAAGTTTTCTGGGAAGGAATTTGAAAAGCCAGCATACTGGGTTCAAAACATAGACTATTGGGCCCATTCTAGTACTAAGGATGCATGAGATAACTCTGGGGAAAATGCTTAATGTCTCCGTGAATGCTGGAGTCAGAGACCCTGAGATGCAATCCTCATTCAGCTCCTGGCTACCTGACTCCAATTGAATCACAAACTCTCTGAGCTTCCATTTCCTGGTATATAAAATGTGGACATTGTCTATATAAAGAGTATGTTGCACTTCCCCACCCCCACCCCCACCTTCCAGCAGTTGGGAAGTCTTTGGACCTTTTCCTAGAATAATATGCTTAAATGACTACAACAACATTTATGGGATTACTGAGAAAACCAATTATGTTGAAACACAGTTATGTATCTCTAGCTACAGCTATATAGATTCTAGATAAAGGTACAGAAAATCAGAAGATAATGAAACCCAAGTGAAAAGGGCCCAAACTAAATGACTTTGAATGTCTCTCTTAGTTCTAAATTTTATGATTCTTGAGACACCAGGTGTCAAGAATCTCTGAGTCCATTTCCCTCTTGGACATCTCCAGGCTCTCTGAATGTGGCCAAGCCAACAACCCTCCTGGTGTTCTGCATGACTCTCTAAGAGAGTAAATGACTGATCTGAAGTAGGAAAGGGTATTTTGGTATCTAGGATCACCTATTATCAATGAAATAACAGGCTCCCAAGGCTTTACTCTGAGCTCACACACAACTAGTATAATTGTTCTTCCATGTGACTTTCCTGCAAGTAATTGAAGCAGGCTCTCCTGTCCTCCCCTTGCCCAAGTCTTCTCACCTCCAGACCAAACAACTCCAGATCCTCCAAGTTATCTGTGCATACCTGGATCTTCTGCATGCTTCTCCATTATGGTGGAACTCAGATAGGACCTAGACTGTCAATATCATTCCCATTGCTCCAGATAAAATTGGTCCAAGTTGGAGATCGACAAGACAGTCATGCAAATGGTGTCATGAAAATGTTAATAATAACTGTCAATGTTGAGATTGAAAAAGTTTAAAGGATTCTCTCTGGGTATATGTAAATAGAGAGAGAGATACAGATAGATACATAGATAATATATGTGTATATATGTACGCATGTATACATTTCTGTGTGAATATACATATATATATATATATACATATATACAGAAACATATATAGTCTCATTTGTTCTTCACAACCAGCCTTTGAGATTAGTACTAGATATAGTTATTTCCATTTTATAACCGAGCATACTTTCCACTCTGGCAGGTTGCCTCAGAAAAGGAAAAGAACAGGAATTACAAAGATGAAATTCTTTGGAACAGACCTAAAAAATGCCACCTTAGAATAGAATACTGCATACATATGGGAGAAATGGGGGAAAGAGAGAAAAAGGAAGAGAGACAGACCGAGAGACAGAGACAGAGGCAAAAAAAAAAAAAAAATCTGAGATAGCTAGGAACCAAATCAATGCTTTGCACTACAGCCAGGTAAATGGTGATTTATTTTTTTTTCCAAGACCACTTTCTTCTTTTCACTTTCTCAGAAGTGTGTAGGAAGGTAATTACCAACAATATATCATCTGGAAATAAAATCCAGTCCACTCATGTATAATGGTAAGAGTATCATTATATGAGAATATATGATAAATACTCATGGATGTTGCTCCATTGCTAGTTTCCTATTTCTCGATCCATTCCCCTATCTATTATGTATATGGAGAGATATATGTGTCTATGCATATATGTGCATATGGAGAGAGAGAGAGAGAAAGAGAGAGAGAGAGAGAGAGAGAGAGAGAGAAGAGAGAGAGAGAGAGGTGCTTCTTTCTGTAAATTTTAAATAAATAAAAGCTAATGGGGCACCCTCATTTCATATCAAGCTAAAAAGAGCATTGACTTGTCAACTCCCATGATAATGAGCTGCCTATAAATGACCTGGACTTTGTCCTATGATTACTACTTTGGGGAGAAATATTACATGATACAATATAGACTATGCCTTCATTTTTAATGAGCTAATTCCCTAGGCCATGGAATGAAATCAGCTCGCTTACCCAGAGTCACAATAAAGAAATTCCTTAATTAATGTGGTTTACTTGAAACCAGAAATGCACTCCTACTCATCAATTCCCTTATTTTTCCCTCAGCTATTTGCTGACTGATGCCCAAATTGAGGTCTTCCAACTTAATTTCCTTGCATCAAGGTTTTTGTTTGGGTTACCTCTGAACTCCTGAGAATCTCAAGGCTTTGAGCTGTTATAAGTCATTTATTCTTTTTTGTGAATGAGCAGTCAAACCCATTTGCAAAAGTTTGGGTAATGAGAGAGTATGAGGCCATGGGCTCTTGCCTTGAAAGGGATGGGAAGGTACTATTGGGAGTAGAGTAGATTACAAATTTGATTCCTAGGTTTAATTTTTCCACTTTCCAATTTTTCAAGACCTCATCTTGGCTCTTGATAGACATAATTTTGTTCAATAGATATCTATTTTAGAAGATATTTTGATAGTTTTTGTTTTTGCTGATTTTCTGTATCTTACATTCCTGTATCTGACCATCAAGGAGATACAGAGCATCCATCAAACCGTTCTAACTACTTAATTGGGCTGTGACAGCCACAAGGTCATTTTAATTTCTCAGCCGATACTGAATATACTTTTACTGATGAAAGAAAGTGAAATAAGATTTGGTCAATAGCCTAGGTTAATAATCACCATTAATGTGGCTTCAAGACACTATAGTCCATGCCCTTTGAGGCACATTGCCAAACTTCCTGAATACAGTTGGATGGGAAAGGAGGCCTCTGTTCTGTTTAATACATTCTCTGACCATGTTTTTTCTTAAGCCCTTAAGACAATAAAAAGCTAAAATCTTTCTCTCTCTTTCTCTCTCTCTCTCTCTCTTCTCTCTCTCTCTCTCTCTCTCTATATATATATATATATATATATATATATATATATATATATATTACAGATAGCTATAGATATAGATATAGATATAGATATATATGTTTATATATATACAGATAGATATAGATATAGATATATGTATGTTTATATGTATATATAGAAATTAGATTAGAATGAGCACAAAAGATAATACAGAATGTTTTGAGAAATTATGAGATGGAGAATACCTCTACTAGCTGATGGGATTGTGGAAGACATTAAGAAAGGGCAGTATTAGAGGTAGGCATTGAAGGTTCCTAGAATATTACTGAGTGAAGGTGGGAAAAAAGCATGTTTGGGGAACTGAGAAGATACATAGGTCATGGAGAAAATCTGGACCGAATGTAGTAAGATCAGTGAACTGTATTCTCTTTAGCATAGAGAATCTGAGGGAAATAAGATGCTTGAGAACAATCAATGGTTTCCAGATTATTGAGGAACTTAGAGGCCAGGCTCAAACAGATGAACCTTTACCTCTGATAATAGTTCTGAACAGAGGAATGATCTGATCCATATGCTGGGAAGGACATTCTGATAGTTTTGTTCGGGATGGGATGAAGTAGTTTGGAGACCGTAAGACCAGGGACAGGTTAGGGAAAGGGAGAGAGTGGGCAAAATCAGAGAGGAAGCTACAGAAATCTTCCACACAATGGGGAAGGAGGGCTGGGCCCAGCATGGCAGCATTGGGGAGGCTATAAAGGAGTCCTGATAACCTGCATCATGTTATCTCCACATGATGTGCCTTTGCACCAATCATCCCCCATGCTTAAAACCATCTCTTTCCTCTCCTCTGCCTCCTGGATTTCCTGGCTTACCAGATGGCTGATCTCAAATCCTAGATGATGTATGAGAATGATCTCAAAGTCAATGTAAGTTGTTCTCAAAGAATAGGGGCTAGAGGAAAAGGAACAAGTAAGCGCAGTTTACACTAGTGGATAGAACACTAGGCTGGGAATCAAGAGGGCTTGGGTTCAAATGTAGCCTCAGACACTTATTAGCTGTGCGATCTTGAACAAGTCACTTCAATCTGTTAGCCTCAGTTTCTTTTTATTTATTTATAAAATGAGTTATAGAAGGAAATGGTAAGCCTGGATCATTGTTAAGAAAACCCCAAAAGGAGTCATACAGAGTCCCGTATGCCTGAAAAAGACGGAACACTAGCCAATGTCGTGTGTAAATAGTTATTTGTGTATTCTCTGCCCCATTAGACTATGAACCCCTTGTGGTTACCAATAAATAAATTTTATTTTATTTTGTCTTTAATTTGACTGTATGTTGGATTAAATAACTGAGATAGAAACGCAAGTCATTTGGCAATGAATTTGATGAGTCAGGAAGAGACTGGGGCAAAGAAGACATCCTTCTAGTTATTTCCCCCCTTTCTCCACTCCTCCCCAAATCGAACATCAACCTCAGCCAGCTAAAATTTCCTAGAGGGCAGAAATTACATCAATCTTCAGCTTTATATCCCCAAGGCCTTAGCTATCACAGGTAGTTATAAAGGGTTTATCAAATGATACTCAGAATGATTGAATATTCCTAGGAGTTGGTAGTAAATAAAATGCTTGCTAATAAGTCAATATTTAATTAATAGACAGTGTTCAGCCAAATATTTGAAATGGATAGAATTGCACAGACTTTGATTTAAGGAGGAAGTTTTAGAGAAAAATCATATTATGGGGGAATTAGGTTTTCCTTTTTTCCTCCTTTTCTTTTAAAAGTCCTATGGATTTCCCCAGCTGATTTTCAATCAAAGCAGACCTGAAAGATGGGATAGACTATTAAAAATCATTAGATAGAAAGTCAGCTTATTTGGGCTATTTTACTGTTACTTTTAAAAATCTTTTTTTTTTTTTCAATATGGTTTGATCTGAACAAAATCGATGAATCCAACCAGGAAAGATAAATCCTGATTCTCCTGTCATAAGCTCAAAGTGGCAGTCGCTCTGACAGCTCTCCAGACTCAACATGCTCGCTGTTGGGTTCACACTGGTCATGAATTCTCTATGGAAACACATACTTCCTGTGCCCCTGATCCAAGGACAAACTCACTGCCTGGAAATAGCAAGAGCTTACCATTTGCAAATCCTTAGGAGAGAGCTAGCTGTTACTTTAAAATGGTACGTAGCTCCTCAGATGCAAGGCAATTTTCAACAGATATTCACAAGACAGATATACCTTTTGATATGTGAAGAAAATCTCAGAAAGAGATGAAAGCAATTGCTGTTAAATACCTGATGAGAATCCCTTCCAGAGGGTCTAGGTAAGAATTCGTCTCTTCAGAGCCTCATGAGAAATCCTTACTGAACCAAGCTTCTGTTGATCTTTCTTATTAGTCTGGGTTCTACTGGGAGTTGGACATAGCAAAAGGAAAAGGGACACTGAGAAACAAGGTCTTGAATGTAAACTGACAAGATACTTAGGAGAGATTTTATATCTTAATATATGATCACAGAGAGACTTAAGGGCAGAAATCAATATAAGTGGGGAAAAAAAAAAGTTTTGTTTTGAATCAAACATAATGAGAGGGATTAAATAATGAAAATGTAAAAAACGATTTACAAAAACAAACCCTTGCTTAACAAAAGAAAAATATTTCTCAGATAGAGAGCAGACCGATTTTAGCAATTAATTTAAATTGCTGCTGGTTAAAAGAAATCTCTTCAAAGGTCACATGCAATTAAAAGAAGCATCTGAAGAGGAACTACCTAGAAAAGACAGAGCTAGATAAAAATACGGAAGGAGACAGAGAGAAAGAGAGACACAGAGAAAGTCACAGAGAGGAGGAGACCTGGAATGCGAACTGTTTACGGTAGACTTCAGGCTCTTCTCATGTTCCACCTTTAGAACTCATTTTACAGCAGATCCTTTTGACTCCAACAGTGTCATTATTAGGCTATATTCCAAGATCAAAAGATGATTTGCTTAAATGATTCTGTCTAGCCCCAGTCGACCATAAAGCCTCAGCATTGGCGACTTTTCTGTCCTCTCCTTGCATTGACTTGTACCTGACAGAATGAGAGCTACCAGAGGAATAAAAGTCCCCTCCTTGTTTACCTATTTCTAAGCAGTTCTCACAGCCTGCAGCCCCCAAGAGCCATCAAGGAGAGTCATTTGCAAGACCTAAGAAATGAAATATTAGCCACATCTCAAGCATCTTAAAGACTTTTTTTTGCATCTGCATTTTCCCTCAATCTTTTGTGCATGTTTATATATTTTTTGTATCCCAGACTCAGCTTCTGTCTCTAACACTGTTGATTAACAGGCAGGAAAAGATCCATTTCCATTGCTTCCCTCACTCCCTCTGTCCTCATGCACGCCAAGACTCCTCACTGACATCCTGGGCTAATAACTCCAGGCAGTATTTGCAGAAAGTGACAAGAAGCTCATAGCAAACACTGATAGTCATTTAGGACCTTGTAATGAGCTTGTGAAAATCCACAAGGATATCGAAGGTTAGATGCTAAACAGAGATTTCAGCCGAACCTGCTTTGAAAAGCAGAGGGTGCAAGGAAGACAGAGATGGGGATTTCAAGTCAGGAAAATCTGCTGATTGATCCCAACTAGCTGTGTGACCTTGCTTGGGTCAACTAGTCTCTCAGGCTCAGTTGTTTTAATTTATAAAATGAGAATACCAATGTCAAAGCTATCGGAGAAGCAGAAGTGAAATGGGGCACCCAGAGCACTTTGGAAACCTTAAAGCATGACATCAACACCAGCCGGTACCAGAAAATCAACTCTTTTAAATTGTTAGAAATCATTGTCAATAATAACACTTCCAAATACAACAAAATCTTTTCTTCTCTGCAAGTTTTCTGATCTCACAGGATGAGACACAGAGGAACCCTGATTCCTGCTCTCCAAGTAATGACCATTTAAAGATAAATTTAATTAAATTAGGCACTTACTCTCAGACAGACACTATGTTAGGTGCTGAGGAAAGAAAGACAAAAATGAGACATCCCTGCCCTCAGAGAGCTTACAATCTGTTGAGCTAAAATGTCACTAGTAAGCATCCTTGAACAACTCAATGCAGTAAGGAATCTGTGATCTCCCTTATATGGACATTCCCTTCCAGGATGAAGATTGCAGTTCCTTGATATCTGCCTATCCTTTCACACTCCTGTCCATATTTTCTGATAAGTCTTATCAAGGGGATCACTGAAAATGTTGGAAGCCTTTTTCCCTTTTCCCTGATATTTTAAAATAGAAGATTCTGACGATAAACCCAGAATTCTTCCCACATGATCAACCCACCTTCTCTTGCTACAATATGATTATTTGTTAATACTTTTATTGTGATTTTTCCCCTTTGGGGGTCCTAATTGTTGCTAAGTTGCAGCCTGTTCATTTCCATTATATGTTACTCAATCACCCTTCATCCTCAATTCTTTAGAGACTGTTGTACACCATATTGCACAGTCATAAAGCAATATCAATAGAATGGCAGCATCAGAATAACTGGCCTTTGTTTCTGGGAGTTGCTGAAGGATGTTAAAGGAGTTTTGCATTTTTCAAAAGACGATTGCACTTGCTCTTGGAACCCCAAGACCAACTTGCAGCTGATTTGTACCATCTCTTCCAAATATACAAGTTTTATGTCATAGCCTAGTCAATAAGGCATTCGTCATCCATTTGGTCTTTCCTGTATGGATTGACAGACCGTCTTTTGAGCAATCACAGACAAGAATGCTCTGTCTGGATTCCATGGCTGCCAAAAACAGGAAGGTCTGGAAGACCTCACTCTCTGTGGAGATAGAATTCCTTTTCATCTGATTTTTTGTACTAAATCTCTACTACATCAATGAATGTTTGTGCTGAGTACGTGCCCATCTCCAGATTTTATGCTTTGACCAATTTTGGCCACCAGAACAAGGTGAACCATAAAGAAAAGAATATTTCTATTTTATTATAATTGTTGTTTTAGTGTTGGTTATTTTTTTAAAATTAATCTTGATGAGTCGAATATATGGATGGGATCCCAGTAGCTAAAAGAGTATTTCCCAAACCATAATCAAGACACAAGTACAGCTTGAACTTTTTTGCTCTGAGTCATTCATGAACATGTCTCCCTGTACCCATCACTGTCCCTATAAATTACGGGCTTAATTTTGTTTTACTACAACTGTGATATAGCACAAAACAAAGGGACAAAACACATAGGATTTAGGGGTATGGGCTTGTTGGATCTTGAGGACTTATGATACATCAATTCTACCTAATGAAGCATACATGAAACCTCTCCATTCATGACATTGTTGAAATATAAACACCTTCATATCACAACAAATCAGCAAAGTGGTGAAATGGATAAATCTTGGGGACTGGACTCAGGAATGCCTTAGTTCAAATCTTATCTCAGACCCTTAGCTAACTGTGTGATCCTTGGCAAGTCCTTTAACTCTTTTTGCCTCTGTTTCTTCATGAGTAAAAAGAGCTGGAGAAGGAAATGGCAAACCATTCCAGTATCTTTGCCAAGAATCAGAGTCAGATAAAATTAAATGCTCACAGATGATAAATTCTCATTTAGAACCCCAGCAGGCTATATTGGACTTTCTTCAAAGACCATTTCACTTTGACACCCTTTGGGGGAAAAAAGGAAATTAAAGCCAGCACTATGTAAGGTTCTTGAGGACACAGATTGTTTTATTTGTGTTTAACCCCTAGAATAGTATCTGGCATATAGTAGGCACTTAATCAGTATTTGTTAAAAAAAAAATTAAACTGAAACAAATGAGAAAGTCATTACCCATAATAGATGCTTACAAAAATGTGGTCTCAAAACACCAAGGAATATAGTGGCCAAATGCCAGAACCCTCAGATGAAGGAAAAAATATTGCAAGCGGCTAGAAAAACCCAATTCAAGTATCAAGGAGCCACAATAAGGATCACCCAGGATCTGGCAGCATCCACATTAAAAGATCGAAGGGCCTGGAATATGATATTCCGAAAGGCTAAGGAACTTGGTATGCAACCAAAAATAACTTACCCAGCGAGAATGAGCATCTTTTTCCAGGGAAGAAGATGGACATTCAACGAAGTAAGCGAATTTCATCTGTTTCTGATGAAAAAACCAGAACTTAACAAAAAGTTTGATCTACAAATATAGAACTCAAGAGAAATCTAAAAAGGTAAAGATTAATCTTGGGAACTATATTTTGACTATATAGATGTATAAAGAATACATGTATACCTTGTTCTAGAAATTGATGTGGAAAGGACATTGTACCAGAAAAAGGGTAAAGTGGGGGTAGTACATCTCATGAAGAGGCATAGGAAACCTATTATATCTGAGAGAAAGAATGGAGGGGGATGAATATAGTGGGTATCTTACTGCCTTCAGAATTGGCTTTAAGTGAAAAATCTTAAGACATATTCAATCTATGGTGAAACTTCTCCCATCTCATTGAAAAGTGAGAAGGGAAAAGTGAAAAGGGAAGGAATAAGCTAAGCGGAAGGGAATACGGGAACTGGGAGGGAAAGGGGTAAGATAGGGGGAGGAACTCTAAGGCGGGGGGAGGGATACTAAAAAGGGAGGGCTGTGAGAAGCAAGGGGTGCTCACAAGCTTAATACTGGGAAGGGGGGGAAAGGGGAAAGAAGGGAGAAAAGCATAAACCGGGGTTAACAAGATGGCAAGTAATACAGAATTGGTCATTCTAACCATAAACGTGAATGGGGTAAACTCCCCCATAAAGAGGAAGCGGTTAGCAGAATGGATTAAAAGCCAGAATCCTACAATATGTTGTTTACAGGAAACACATCTGAAGCAGGGAGATACATGCAGGTTAAAGGTAAAAGGTTGGAGCAAAATCTACTATGCTTCAGGTGAAGTCAAAAAAGCAGGGGTAGCCATCCTGATCTCAGATCAAGCTAAAGCAAAAATTGATCTAATTAAAAGAGATAAGGAAGGACACTATATCTTGCTAAAGGGTAGCATGGATAATGAAGCACTATCTATATTAAACATATATGCACCAAGTTGGGTAGCATCTAAATTCTTAAAAGAGAAACTAAGAGAGCTGCAAGAAGAAATAGACAGTAAAACTATAATAGTGGGAGATCTTAACCTTGCACTCTCAGAATTAGATAAATCAAACCACAAAATAAATAAGAAAGAAGTCAAAGAGGTAAATAGAATACTAGAAAAGTTAGATATGATAGATCTCTGGAGAAAATGTAATGGAGACAGAAAGGAATACACTTTCTTTTTAGCAGTTCATGGAACCTATACAAAAATTGACCATATATTAGGACATAAAAACCTCAAACTCAAATGCAGTAAGGCAGAAATAGTAAATGCATCCTTTTCAGACCACGATGCAATGAAAATTACATTCAACAAAAAACAGGGGGGAAGTAGACCAAAAAATAATTGGAAACTAAATAATCTCATACTAAAGAATGATTGGGTGAAACAGCAAATCATAGACATAATTAATAACTTCACCCAAGAAAATGATAATAATGAGACATCATACCAAAATGTATGGGATGCAGCCAAAGCGGTAATAAGGGGAAATTTCATATCTCTAGAGGCCTATTTGTATAAAATAGAGAAAGAGAAGGTCAATGAATTGGGTTTACAATTAAAAATGCTAGAAAAGGAACAAATTAAAAACCCCCAGTCAAACACTAAACTTGAAATTCTAAAAATAAAAGGTGAGATCAATAAAATTGAAAGTAAAAAAACTATTGAATTGATTAATAAAACTAAGAGTTGGTTCTATGAAAAAAACAACAAAATAGACAAACCCTTAGTAAATCTGATTAAAAAAAGGAAAGAGGAAAATCAAATTGTTAGTCTTAAAAATGAAAAGGGAGAACTCGCCACTAACGAAGAGGAAATTAGAGCAATAATTAGGAGTTACTTTGCCCAACTTTATGCCAATAAATTCGACAACTTAAATGAAATAGAAAAATACCTCCAAAAATACAGCTTGCCCAAACTAACAGAGGAAGAAGTAAATATCCTAAACAGTCCCATCTCAGAAAAAGAAATAGAACAAACTATCAATCAACTCCCTAAGAAAAAATCCCCAGGACCAGATGGATTTACATGTGAATTCTACCAAACATTTAAAGAACAATTAACTCCAATGTTATATAAACTATTTGAAAAAATAGGGATTGAAGAAGTCCTACCAAACTCCTTTTATGACACAGACATGGTACTGATACCTAAACCAGGTAGGCTGAAAACAGAGAAAGAAAATTATAGACCAATCTCCCTAATGAATATTGATGCTAAAATCTTAAATAAAATATTAGCAAAAAGATTACAGAAAATCGTCACCAGGATAATACACTATGACCAAGTAGGATTTATACCAGGAATGCAGGGCTGGTTCAATATTAGGAAAACTATTAGCATAATTGACTATATCAATAACCAAACAAACAAAAACCACATGATCATCTCAATAGATGCAGAAAAAGCATTTGATAAAATCCAACATCCATTCCTAATAAAAACACTTGAGAGCATAGGAATAAATGGACTTTTCCTTAAAATAGTCAGGAGCATATATTTAAAACCATCAGTAAGCATCATATGCAATGGGGAAAAACTGGAACCTTTCCCAGTAAGATCTGGAGTGAAGCAAGGTTGCCCACTATCACCATTATTATTTAATATCGTATTAGAAACACTAGCCTCGGCAATAAGAGTCGAGAAAGATATTAAAGGAATTAGAGTAGGCAATGAGGAGACCAAACTATCACTCTTTGCAGATGATATGATGGTATACCTAGAGAACCCCAGAGATTCTACCAAAAAGCTATTGGAAATAATTCATAATTTTAGCAAAGTAGCTGGCTACAAAATAAATCCCCATAAATCCTCAGCATTTTTATACATCACCAACAAAACCCAACAGCAAGAGATACAAAGAGAAATTCCATTCAGAATAACTGTTGATACCATAAAATATTTGGGAATCTATCTACCAAAGGAAAGTCAGGAATTACATGAGCAAAATTATAAAAAAGTCTCCACACAAATAAAGTCAGACTTAAATAATTGGAAAAATATTAAGTGCTCTTGGATCGGCCGAGCGAACATAATAAAGATGACAATACTCCCTAAACTAATCTATTTATTTAGTGCTATACCAATCAGACTTCCAAGAAAATATTTTATTGATCTAGAAAAAATAACAACAAAATTCATATGGAACAATAAAAAGTCGAGAATCTCAAGGGAATTAATGAAAAAAAAAATCAAATGAAGGTGGCCTAGCTGTACCTGATCTAAAATTATATTATAAAGCAGCAGTCACCAAAACCATTTGGTATTGGCTAAGAAATAGATTAGTGGATCAGTGGAAAAGGCTAGGCTCACAAGACAGAATAGTCAATTATAGCAATCTAGTGTTTGACAAACCCAAAGCCCCTAACTTCTGGGAAAAGAATTCATTATTTGATAAAAACTGCTGAGATAATTGGAAATTAGTATGGCAGAAATTAGGCATGGACCCGCACTTAACACCATATACCAAGATAAGATCAAAATGGGTCTATGACCTAGGCATAAAGAACGAGATTATAAATAAATTAGAGGAACATAGAATAGTTTATCTCTCAGACTTGTGGAGGAGAAAGAAATTTGTGACCAAAGATGACCATTACTGATCACAAAATAGAAAATTTTGATTACATCAAATTAAAAAGCCTTTGTACAAATAAAACTAATGCAAACAAGATTAGAAGGGAAGCAACAAACTGGGAAAACATTTTCACAGTTAAAGGTTCTGATAAAGGCCTCATTTCCAAAATATATAGAGAACTGACTCAAATTTATAAGAAATCAAGCCATTCTCCAATTGATAAATGGTCAAAGGATATGAACAGACAATTTTCAGAGGATGAAATTGAAACTATTACCACTCATATGAAAGAGTGTTCCAAATCATTATTGATCAGAGAAATGCAAATTAAGACAACTCTGAGATACCACTACACACCTGTCAGATTGGCTAAGATGACAGGAAAAAATAATGATGAATGTTGGAGGGGATGCGGGAAAACTGGGACACTAATGCATTGTTGGTGGAGTTGTGAATGAATCCAACCATTCTGGAGAGCAATCTGGAATTATGCCCAAAAAATTATCAAATTGTGCATATCCCAAAGAAATACTAAAGAAGGGAAAGGGACCTGTATGTGCCAAAATGTTTGTAGCAGCCCTGTTTGTAGTGGCCAGAAACTGGAAAATGAATGGATGCCCATCAATTGGAGAATGGCTGGGTAAATTGTGGTATATGAATGTTATGGAATATTATTGTTCTGTAAGAAATGACCAGCAGGATGAATACAGAGAGGACTGGCGAGACTTACATGAACTGATGCTAAGTGAAATGAGCAGAACCAGGAGATCATTATACACTTCGACAACGATATTGTATGAGGACATATTTTGATGGAAGTGGATTTCTTTGACAAAGAGACCTGATTTCAATTGATAAATGACGGACAAAAGCAGCTACACCCAAAGAAAGAACACTGGGAAACGAATGTGAACTATCTGCATTTTTGTTTTTCTTCCCGGGTTATTTATACCTTCTGAATCCAGTTCTCCCTATGCAACAAGAGAACTGTTCGGTTCTGCAAACATATATTGTATCTAGGATATACTGCAACATATCCAACATATAAAGGACTGCTTGCCATCTAGGGGAGGGGGTAGAGGGAAGGAGGGGAAAAAAAATCGGAACAGAAATGAGTGTCAATATAAAGTAATTATTAAATAAAAAATTAAAAAAAATGTGGTCTATGAATATTCTGAAATACGAGCAGCCCACTGCGTGATGTGAAGAGTCAGAGCTTTGGGGGAAACACAGAAAATGATGCAAAGTTAAGGAGAGTCAGGAAAGCAGCCCATTGGTGACAACAACAATGTAAATCTAAAGGAAAACAAACTAAGAAGAACCGGAGCAAACTCAGCCTTTACATGAAATGAGAAAGTGCAGATCGAAGACAGTGGAAGGTGTGAAAATGCACACTTAGCAGATTTGTTAGTGAGCTTGACTGAACTGCTTCTTTGTCCTTCTTTCTTTACCTTGGGTTATAATTCATAGTTCTCTGAAAAGGGAATGGGAAGCTTATGTGGAAAAATGAAGATGATCTTACAAACATATTAACACACACACACACACACACACACACACACACACACTCTTAACTGAAGGGAATTGAAGAAAAAAGGAGTCCTCTGAGCTTTTGGATGCTCTCTCATCCTCCACATGCCCACTAACAACTGGAGTTGTACCCTGGAGGAGACAGGAACAATGGCTTCAAATGACAGATTGTCCCAAAAGGTTGGGCCAAGCTCACAACCCCATGTGTTTGCTGCTTTTTCTCTGTGACTTTTGGCAGATTTCAATCATCATCATCACCCTCATATACATCAGGGGTCAGCACATCAACCTTGAATAGTTTTACTTTGTCCATAGCGTGACAGAAAATTGGGAGAGATATTAGATCACTACTTCTTTCACGTGAGTATCCTACAATGTAGAAGAACTGAGATTCATTTAGGCTTTGAAGTCTGAAAAGCATTTTCTATCTGCCATTGCACAGGAGGTAAGAAATTGATCAACATGGATCTAGAAAGCACTATGTGCTGAGCACATGTGTTAAGTGCTGAAGATGGCAATGAAACGGTCTTCCTTCAAGAACTTTAGAATCTATCAGAGACATCTCACAACAGCCCCGTGAGGCAGCTAAGATGGCATTATTATCACATTATCACAGATGATGGAACTGAAGTTCAGCAAGGTTATGGGATATTTTTATGGCCATACAGCTCGTATAGGTAAGAGATGAAATTCTAGGACAAGTGATCCTGACAGACACCAGGGCCGGCACTCTATCCGCTACAGCAATTTGGTGAAATACTGAATATTGTGTACTTTGATTAAAAAAAATCTTTCACTTTATAGTTTTAGGAGTATTTTAATATGGGGAAGCCACAGTTTTTGGAATCATATGGAACCTATGCACACACACTTGTTTGTATATATACACATATATAATGTATGTATATGTGTACATATGTCTATGGCTCTCTGTGTAGACTTGCACAATATATAATATACATAAATGCATACATATATACATACACGTATATGTGTGTGTGCAAGGATGTATACATGTGTGTATGTACATATTGAGACAGAGAGAACCCATGTATATAATTATATATACATATATATATAATTACATGTGTGTGTGTCTCTGTGTGTGTATATATATACGAGTCCATGAGCATAAACATGATTTTGACATTCTTTGAGACAGATCTATCTATCCTTGCAAAAATTTTAGACGCTAAAGTGATTTCCTGGCTGTGAAAGGCAAGAAGAGCCTGAATTAAGACTCATCAGCTCGAGAACATGAAACTGAGTCCTCCCAAACGAATCCCATGCTAGCAAGAAACTAAGTCACAGCAGACAATCCAAGAAAAGCCAATTGGTTCTAAGGTCAAAGGTCTGCAACAAAGCCAGGAATCTAGGCAGGCAGCCAGATAAGTGTATCAAGGGAACTGATGCCAGTAATCATCACATAAAACTTGTTAACTTTTTAATACAAATTCCTAAAAATACCTAACCTTTGATAATAAATGTCTTGAATAACAGATTGCACATGTTAATTAAAAAGAAACAAGAAGCATTCTCCCAATTTCTCACAAAAGCAAAGTATGTTAAAGCTGAAAATATTTTTATCAAATTAGCATTTCGAGCCATATTCCCCCACCATCTCCAAATGTCATTGAAGTGGAAACGTGAGAGCAATGGATTATGACTTCACAGTGAACAATTGACAGATCTGTGCAGCAACGCCCACTTTAGCAATGAACAACACCCCTCTGGTGATGAAAAAGTCTGCAGGCAGCCCCAGCTATAGCTACTCTGTCCCCAGCAGCTAGAGGGATCTGGGGAGAGCACGCTTCAACAGTGAACAGATAGGACATGGTGGGTCTGACAGCCCAAAGGGACCACCTGAACAATTGACGTCCACGAGCCAGATGGCAGGGGAGCACACAGTTATGGGATCACAAGACCCAAGAGCTATAAGTTTTGGCAGCTCCCCAAATCAAGCCACACCTGAGTAAAATACTTTCTCTGGCATCTGTGACAAGGACAAGGATTCTTCACTCCCCTCAGCATTGGTCACCACTTTTTGACAAAAATATATGCTTGGCGAGGACTTCTTTCTCCTTTGCTCAATTTTCCAGTAAATCCATCAACTGGCATTTATTAAACACCAATTTAGTGTCAGGCTGTATGCTAGGTGTTGGTAATAAAAAGCTAGATGTGAAAATAACCCCTGTCCTCCAAGCATTTCCATTCTGGAGGGGTAAGATAAATCTATCAATCAAGTCTATCTATCACTCACCAAGCATTTCTGAAAATTCAAGTTAGTTGCTCTGAATACAAAGAATACAAGGAAAGCAGCCCCTGTTCTTGGCAGGAACACACACACACACACACACACACACATATTACACATGCACATATGTATGCATAAATATATATTCAAGTGGAAAGAAGGGTTTAGGAAGTTGTTGTGGAGGTAAAATCATCAATTAGGGTTGACTTCTGATTGAACATATAAGGTGAGGAAGAATGAGGAGCAGAGATAATACTGAGGTTCCAAACATGGGAGTTTAGAAAAAAATTGCTGAGGGTCATTTTTTTTTTTAACTAGAAGGGACCATAGAAGATGGCAAGGTCAAGTCCCTAATTTTACAGGTAGGAAAACTGAGGTACAGAGAAGTGAAATTACTTTTTTATGAAAACAGTTAGCAAAAATCTCTTCCAGGAAATCAATTCACTTCTCTTTTACCCACATCCAGAATTCTATCTTTTAGGTAAACATTTTGAAGTTAAATAAAATGAGTTTTCTTTTGCACAGGGTGAATTTGGGAGTCTAAAAGACATATTTGGTCAAGCTTAATTCATCTATCCAAGAAATAAAGTATTATAATGATCCTTAACATCTATGTTGTGTTTGGATATTTTGCAAAGCCTATGACATACATTATTTCATGAATTTTACAATAGCCCTATGAAGTATTACAAGGAGGATTATCTCTATTTTATGGATGAGAGATGAAATCTCCAAGAGGCCAAGTGATGGAAGTGGCCTAATTGGTAGTTTAGAATCAGAGGCAGGATTGGAATCCAAATCTAGCCTCAATGTGAGTATACCATCCACTAGGCAGTGATTCAATTTAGGACCAAGCACAACAAAACTCTGTCTCTTTGAAAAGCCCAAGGAAGAAACGCTGCTGGGAACCTGAGCTCTCCATAAAGAAGAGGTGATTTCCAGATAATATTTAGCCATTTGGGTCAGAAATCTTTCTCTAAGATATCAATGACATCCTTTCCCCCCAAATGTGAGATATCTAACACGTTTAGACATTGTCTTGATGCCTCAGGCTCATCATGATGAAGAGAAGCCTTGTCTTGGGTCATCAGTCATAACTGATTAAGGGATTTGAGATCATTTGGTATGACCCAAACAGGTATAGTTTGTGAATCCTTGCTTCTGTTTTTCTGATATTCTATTTCCATCTAGAATATCCTAAGTTTGTTGTTCAAAGGCCTGTGGTTGAGTTCCAACTATTCTGCTTATAGCCTAACTTTGGCAAAGTCAACATATCTCTACAAGCTCTTATATTCCTTATATGTAAAATGGGTTTGGACTCAATGACATAAAAAGTCTCTTTGAAATCTCAATGTTATATCTTGCTAATACATCAGCTGTCACTTATCCATTCAGTCACTGTGCTTGCCTTCAGCAAGATATCCTCTTTTTTTTTTTTAATTTGCTACTACAAACTGGTTGTATGCTTGGATTCCAGGTAGCCACATGTCTTAGCACTATGCACAAAATAAAAGCAAACTGTCGAGAGTTGGGCCAGAGGGTCTTCCTCTGAGAAAGGTGCTTGCATTTTGTCCCATGGTTTCTGAAACATCTATTTTTGTCAGCACAGAGGCTTTCCCCCTTATTTTCTGTTCTAGGCTTTGTTCCAGGTAGGCCCAGCTGCCAGGTGGCTGGGTTCCAGAGAGGTGAGGCAATCCTGTTCTGTCCCTGTGTAACTCAGATATGTAGGACTCTTAATATATAAAAGGAATTCCTTTCCTTCTTGAAATGTCAAATTTCCTCAATGTATCCACCAGAAGAGGGCAGAAATTTACATTTCTATAGAATTTTGTGCCCCAAGGGATCTCCAAATATCTGCACAAGCTGTGAAGAATCACTGCCTCTCCCCCAGTGAGGCACAGTAATTTCTGGGGTGAACACTTGGCAAAGACTTAGCGTTTGCAGGAAAAGCCGGCTATGTGAGGTCTCTGATAAATTAATAAAGGAAAAGGGAATCCAATTAGTGAGTTCCTTGAAGCCGTGCCTCAAGTGTTTGATTCTCTAGCTGTAAGTCATGATCATTTTGGATATTTTCACAAATTGGGTTATGATAAATTAAAAGATGGCGTCTAGAAGATTACCCAATTAGAGCACCGGATACTGCCATTAACAATCCTTTTATGAGGAGCAAATTTCACTGGAGATTCAGGAAGAAGGGGGCAATCTTTCCAGGGTCCATTACCCCATGGCACATCGCCAGCCACATGGTTGGAGGTAAGGAAATCTGATGAGAATGAGGGGATGATCAGACCCTGGAAGAAGGGAGCCAAAGCAAGAGAATCCTCAGGATGGCAGCCTGGTTCTAGGCAATGAAGTATGATTAGTCATGCTTCGTGGCACTGGCCATATGATGGATTTGAGGGTGAAAGTATCCTTGCCTTCCTTGATGGCAGCAAACTCTCACAAAAATCCATCTGCCTCAAAGTTATATTTTATATAAGTTCAGACATGCTTCTCAATAGGTCGACTATAGAATGACATAGCAGTTTTATGACTGGCTTCTAAATCTCAAAGAAATTGAAACTTGTGTTTGTGATAAGAATAGCCACCCCCAATAAAATCCGAGACCTCTGAAGTACAGTCAGTACCTAATCGTTCTGCTTTGTGTTTTATAATATCATCCGCATCTCGGCACTCTCGCTGTCCATGGTGTTCCATTAGTACAGAGACTACTACTGTTTTCTTGCCTTCCGGAATCATTCACAGGCTCATCAGTGTAATATGTGTCTATACAAAAGTCTGCTTCATGGAACGTCACCGAAGCTCGAACAAATGTTGACTTTATTCTTGTTCATCCAAAGGCATTTAGAGATATACAATGAAAAGGAAAATTAATCAATAAATTGATTTGTGCCTTCCTTCTTGTGAAGGAGAAGCATCTCAATCAATCCAGTGTACTTCAGATTTTACCCAAAAAAAGAGGGCCTGCCAGCAGAATGATATTTGCCTTTGGAGCAATAGGTACCAATTATCAAAAGGGACAGTTGGTAAAGTATCATTTGGGGAGGGTCTGTAATCTCTCCTAATTTATATTTATAAATTAAGGAGGAAGTGACAGCAAGATGGATTATACAATCCTAAGGACTGTTTTTTTGTTTTGTTTTGTTTTGTTTTTAAGATATATGCTCTAAAATGCAAATTAAGACAATTCAGAGATACCACTACACACCTGTCAGATTGGCTAAGATGACAGGGAAAGATAATGCGGAATGTTGGAGGGGATGTGGGAAAACAGGGACAATGATACATTGTGGGTGGAATTGTGAATACATCTAGCCATTCTGGAGAGCAATTTGGAATTATGCTCAAAAAGCTGTCAAACTGTGCATACCCTTTGACCCAGCAGTGTCTCTACTGGGCTTATATCCCAAAGAAATACTAAAGAAGGGAAAGGGACCTGTATGTGAGAGAAAGTTTGAGGCAGCCCTGTTTGTAGTGGCCAAACACTGGAAACTGAGTGGATGCCCTTCATTTGGAGAATGGCTGAATAAATTGTGGTATATGAATGTTATGGAATGAAATGACCAGTAGGATGATTTCAGAAAGGCCTGGAGAGACTTACATGAACTGATGATGCGTGAAATCAGC
Organism: Antechinus flavipes; assembly: GCF_016432865.1. NCBI lineage: Eukaryota > Metazoa > Chordata > Mammalia > Dasyuromorphia > Dasyuridae > Antechinus > Antechinus flavipes. The sequence continues at coordinate 4,291,132 of NC_067400.1, read as the reverse complement.
AGGACCAGGAGATCATTATATACTTCAACAACAATACTATATGTTGATCAATTCTGATGGACGTGGCCCTCTTCAGCAGTGAGATGAACCAAATCTGTTTCATTTGCTCAATAATGAATAGAACCCGCTACATACACCCAGCGAAAGAACTCTAGGAAATGAGTGTGAACCACTACATAGAATTCCTACTCCCTCTGTTATTGTCCACATGCAGTTTTGATTTTCTTCACAGGTTAATTGTACATTATTTCAAAGTCTGATTCTTCTTGTATAGCAAAATGATTATGGATATGTATACATATATTGTATTTAACTTATACTTTAACATATTTAACATGTATTGGTCTACCTGCCTCCTGGGGAAGGGGGTGGGGGGAAGGAGGGGAAAATTTGGAATAAAAGGTATGGCAATTGTCAATGCTGAAAAAAAATTACCCATGCATATATCTTGTAAATAAAAAGCTATATAAATAAAAAAGTATTACTTTATATATATTCATATATAAAGATATATGCTCTATTATGAATTGGATGCAGCAGCACTAAATCAATTTTTAAAAACAGACAAAATATAATAGTTGCTTATGTATCATCATTAGGAAGAAATTTATGGATTTAGCTTAGTTATAAGATGTTTTCACGTAGGTGCAGCTCAGTGGCACAGCAGATATAGCACCAGCCCTGAAATCAGAAGGACCTGAGTTCAAATCTTACCTCAGACACTTAATACTCCCTAGCTCTGTGACCCTAGGCAAGTCATCTAACCCCAACTGCCTCAGGGGAAGAAAACATTTTCACACAAAGTAAACATCACAATCATTTATTGTTTCCTATTATGAAATGATGGGACAGGTGGGTGGCACAGTAGATAGAATGCAGGGTCTGGAGTTGGAAAGTTCTGAGTTCACATCTGGCTTCAGACATTTACTAGCAGTGTGATCCTGACAAGCCATTTCCTCTGTTTGCCTCAATTTCATCATCTGTAAAGTGAACTAGAGAAGGCCATTCCGGTATCTCTATCAAGAAGAAAAGTCTCCATTAAGGAGCTCCCAGTCTAATGGGGGAGACTATATGCAAATGGGTATGCCCCAGCCACGCATATAGAAAGAATTCAACAGAGACAAGGAATAGAATTGAGAGGGATTTGCTGGCTGGCAGGGACCATCTTTTAGCTTTCTCTGTATCCCTAGGGTTTTGCACAGTGCCTGGCAGATAGTAGGTGCATAATAAATGTGTCCTGACGGACTAATATAGCACTCTAACCTAATATTGCACTTCAGTTAAGCACGTTAAAGCTTGCAAAGCATTTTAGGTTTAATTCCATTTCAATGAAGGAAGATGTTTACCATGTACCAAATAGTCCAAGGCCCATAACACCTCTGAATTTCTTTGCCTGTATCTATAATTTTAAAAATTAGCACTAGTATGAATGGGGTGGAGCAATGAAGGGGAATAGCTGAAATAAGAGTCTGGGGGGGGGGATCAGGAAGAAATATTGGAATAATTAAGAAATGAGGTGATGAGGGTTGGTAGCAAAGTGAGGCAGGAGGAAGAAGGGAGGAAAGGTGAAGCTTCAAGATTGGACAATGAAATGGACATGCAGATTAGAGGGATCCTGCGGTGGGCAGTTTTACTCAAGTGAAGATGGTGACCTCTGCTACCCAAAAGGAAGACACTTTCTCGGTCCTTTCTTGAATTACTAACCTTAAGCCAGCTAGTCAGGCACACCATAAATACTCTCTGATTTCAATGACTGATCAGTTTTGCAGTGTTGCTTCTTCTGTAAATTGCCAGGCAACATAAATTTAATGGCATACAGGGCCAGATATAGCGAGTGAATTTGTGAGTGCCTTTATTTTTATTTTTGTATTTTTATTTATGCATTTTATTTTATTATTCTTATTGCCAGAGTTATCACTGCTTGGTCTTTCCCCAAGGCCCATTCTTTCTCCATGCCATTTACATCCACTTCCCCATAAAGCCAATGCAAAGTCTGTGTAAGCCTCCTAGGGCTGGGCCCATTGCCTGCTCCGCTTCCTGGCTTTAGCAGTTTGGCTTGCCTTCCCATCATTGCAATTCAACTTTTATCTTAACACTTGCCAAGAAAATTCATACTGAATGTTAATTATCCAGGAATTACCATGGCATATGCAAAGTGTGTCCCACTTAAAGAAACCCAGTATAAGAGCTTAAGAGAGGCACCAAGAGAAGAAACACCAGCTATGTTTGGTGTTTCCTTTAACCTTCAAAGGCTCATTGCAGCACTCCTTGAAAGAGCTCATGCTCCCGTAGTGAACGTGGGTGTAAATGCTTATTGGCAGATCATTATCACTGGGAAGATCGAGCTAGACATCCAGAATAAAGAGTAACTTTAAGAGACCCTCAAAGGTTATCTCATCCAGTTCATCATTTTATAGAAAAAAGAAAAGAAATAAGCATTTATTATGTGCCAGGCACAGCACTAAGCATTTCACAAATATTATCTCATTTGATCCACTGAACAGTCTTGGGATATAGGTGCTATTGTGATCCCCATTTTACAGTTGGAGAAACTGAGACAAACAGGTGAAGTGACTTACTCAGGGTCACACGGCAAGGAACTATCAGAGGATAGGTTTGAACTCAAGTCTTTCTGCTTGCAGAGCTAGTGATTTGTCTATTAATATACTTATCTTCCTCAGGGAAAAGTCCCCCAGAGAAGAATATTGACCATTTGTCAATAGTAGGAACAGCACTGGAATCTTTAAGTAATTCATTTTAGCATGTTGATCCTCAGGTTCTTCCTCTAAAGTGAGGAGGGTGGGCTGATAACTTTGTCCCCATTCTGAAACTATGAGCCTGGGGTCTAATTGAAATGCTGAAAGCCTGACTCATGACTGGCAATGCTTTCTTTGATTCTATTGCCTCACCAGCATCTGGTTTCCTACTTAACACTTTTAGCCAAGGCACAAAGGGCTCCTGATGATTTGGTCTCAATTGTAAGAAATCAAGGAGAGTCCAGAGGAACTCATCAGCTCTCTTGGGGGACACTTCTTTGGCCTCTGACAGGCACACAAATAATGATAGATCTGGGAGCATTTAAAAGTCCAGGAGCGACAGTTTGCTTCCCATTATTCTAAACCTGGCCCCATAAATGCTCCTTCCATAAGAGAGTTCTGGTTTTCTTTTCTTTGCAAAGGAATTCATTAAGAAATAACAATGAAGGATTTAAATGCTTATTCACATGAAATTATGGAAGGACTTCAAAGGTCTGCTGATACCACCAACTTACTAAAGACAATTATCACCTTTCCTGAGTACAGATCTGCATAAAAATTCTATGGGAATTCAAGCAACTCGGAGCCAGGATTTGGGGGAGAATGAATTATGAGGAGATGTGAATTGATTTAGAAAACTGTAACGCATTTTCAAAGGCCACTCCTGGGCACAGAACTAGAGAAAAAAGCTATGGAATCTTAAAATTCCACCATGAAACCAAAGGATTTGAAGGTCAAGTCTAACCCTCTAAGCTAACCTGACAAAAAGGATTTTCTCAAGGTACTTTGAATTTGACTTATGACCTTTCTCCCAGTCTTAAAAGAGAGAGAGAGAGAGAGAGAGAGAGTGTGTGTGTGTGTGTGTGTGTGTGTGTAAAATAATGAAAGGGCCCTTAGTGAGTGACTCCTGGTTTTTCATTTTCACATATAAGAAAACTAAAAGTCCAATGAAGTTGGTATTTGTGTAAAAGCACACAACTATTTAGTGCCAGAGCCAGAGCTTTTCTGATTGGTACTTGGACAATTTTGCATTACATTGTAAATATTTCATCTTCTTAAAGAAAAACATATTATGAAGGGAGAGCATTGTCAAAGTGTCAGTTATTTTAAATTAAAATTTCTTTGTATTAATAAAATTTGTTTAGTCAAGAACAATGAGAATGCAGAAAATTAAAAAAAAAATTCACAATCTCTCAGATAGGATGTGATTGGTTTGAACTACCACTATGGTGTAGGAAATGATGATTTAGAAAAATTTGGACTTATTAAGGAAGATACTGCCCAGCTCCAGAAAAAGATATGATAGGAGTTAATAAGCATAATATGATCTTACATATGTTTGTGAATATATACATGTAAATTTTTTGGATATATATGTGAGCATATTCATGCTTAATTGTAGCTTTCTTTGAAGGCCAGGGAGACAATAAAGTGAAAAGTACACAGCAGAGAATAAAAGAAAACTAGCTAGGAAGTAACGAAAAGCTGTATAGTATTTGTCATATAGATTTTATTGAAATGGAAATTTAATGTTTTGTACTGAATCTTCTCTTATAGGCTACTGTGCACATGGCAATATTATTTCTTCCTTTTCTCATTTAATATTTAAGTTTAAAAATGGAAGGAATGAAGGAAAAGAAAGAAAGAGAGAGAGAGAGAAAGAGAGAAAGAAAGAAAGAGCTAGTTGATTTGAATCAATTAAATACACTGAAAGAATACTGTGTCTTCTTGGGCCAGCCACAGTATTTTCTTGAAGTGATGACTCACCATAGCTACCATATTTCTTAAGCCTTTTCCTTATTTTTTTTTCAGATCTGTGCTAGTTTGATCACTGTACTAAACCATACCAGAGAAAAAGTATCTATGTGATTCAAATAAAAGAGACACCTCGTTAAAAAAAAAATAAAACAACACTATACTATCTATTAAACTAATTTATTAGCATTCATTGGTTTTAACAATGTCTTTGTTGTTCCTAAACAAATGAATTCTTGAGTTGTGTTAAGAAATATATGTGGGAGCACTATGGGAGGAGTAGGTAAGGATAGCTCCCAGGACAAGGTAAGTGATAATTCCACTGAATTCTGCCCTTGTTAGACGTTATCTGAAATATTGTTTCTAGTTCTACATTTAAGTCCAGATCATGGTTTAAGAAAGATATTGATCGTCTAGATAGTATCTAAAAGAAAACAACCCAGGGTGAAAGACCTTGGATGCATGGTATATGAAAATCAGCGAAAGGAAATGAGCTCAGTTGAACTAGAGAAAAGACTCACCATGTGTTTGGTGCCTTTCTTCTAATTTCAAAGGGCTGTTCTACTCAAGAATGGTGTTTTCTGCTTCTTCTTTGCTGCATAGAACAGCAAGTCCTCAAGAGGGAAATTTAGGCTTAATCTCAGAAAAAAAATAGTGTTTGTTTTGGAATGGTCCACAGATAGAATGGCTTGGCTCTGGATGTGGGGAGTTCTTGTGATCAGAGGTCTTCGGGAAGGAGGAGGATGACCATTTGCCGAAGAAGGGATTCCTTTCGTGCTTTGATTAAACCAAATTGCTCCAGCGATTCATTTTAACACTCAAATCTTCTAATTCTAGTCTGTGGTTTTAAGTTAGAAAGCACAACTCATTTCCTAGCTTTCCAGCCAAAGCACACTCCTTATTCTGATCTTATAGAGGACAGAGCACAGCCTCTCACTTTCCTGTATCTAACTCTTGAAACCCATTATCAAGTTTCCTCTGTGTCTTCTCAAGTCAAACAATTCTGTTTTCTCCCAACTTTGCTAAAAAGGATTTTTTTTTTGCTGTCACTGATCTCCACTGAACACTTTCCAATATGCCCCTTGATCCTACTTGAGAAATAACAAAAACCAAGATATCAGAGTAGGAAACAAATATTTTTTTTTTCTGAAATGGTCTCACATCCAAAGATCTATAGTTGAGAAGTGTTTCATTGAGTCCAGCCATCTGATTTTACATATGTGGAAAATGAGATCAAGAGGTAGACAAGATTTGCCCAAAGTTACAAAGGGAACACGCCTCAGAGATAGTATTAGGGATATCCCCTAACTCTGGAGACATTTACTGTTCTATCGGGATGTCTCCAAGATCACAGGAGGAAAGTGTCAGAAGTGGGACTGAAACTAAGCTGCTCTGTATATTTTACTATGTTATCTCCTGGCAACTAGGAACTATAGTAAATGGAGTCAGGAAGCCCTTAGTTTAAATTGAGCCTCAGACACAAACTAGCTGTGACATACTGGACATTCCATTTAACCTCTGGATGCCAGTTTCATCATCATCTGTACCTACCATTCAATGGTATTAGGAGGATCAAAGAAAATAATATTCGTGAAGTACTTAACCCAGGGTGTTTTTTTCTCTCCCTCCCCTTTCTTTTCTTAAATTAGACTTTTTTTTTCTTTTAATACTTATTCCCAAGAAATCCCCCACAGAAAATGAGGGAGATCTTTAAGAATATGCTATAGTAAAAAAAAAAAAATCACTGACTTGGAACATTAGAAGACACTTAGAGACTACTCCAGTCTATTCATTTCATAGATGAAGAAAATGAAAGCTAATAAAGGGCAAAGAATGGCTTCTGACCACATGGGCAGCCAGAGCTCAGGTTGGTTATTGGAGTCTAGACTTTTGAGGTTAGTGTTATTTTGCTGCAAAACACAGGAGACCTAAGTTTACATCCACTTTGGGGTGGACTGAGCTCCCTGAATTCATTTTCTCAGAGATAAAGAAATTTCAAAACCTTCTTTGTGTAGACAGCTCATTCCCACATCTGAGTCTTCCCACTGTCCATACACCATGTTTGAAATACTCACAAATCTTAGACAAAGTCCTCTTGTTCTTTGTATTTAAACTACTCCTAAAAGTATCTTGTCTGTAAGGGTCTGACTAACATGAAAGAGCTATTAAATCTTCTCAAGCCCTCCTTTGACTGGAAGCCCCCATTAATAAGTGATTTCTGCAGAGGCCATGTTCATTTCTATAGCATATGTTCTACCATCCCTCATATAAGCGCCTATGCTAATAATAACATACATACACTGCTGCTACTACCATACGAAAAGCAACCCCAAAAACATACACGATAATAGTAACATTTATTTAGCAGTTGCTATGCCTGATTTAAGAGTTTTCCATCTTTTGTCATAGATACTTCAAGTATCATCAACTCTATATAATGGAAAAACTGGGGTTCAAAAAGTTTAAATGACATGTATAAGGATACACAATTCTTCACTGTCTTAAATGGAATTTGAACTCAGGTTTTCCAAGAGAAGTACTCAACCCATCTATATTTCACATCAACTCCTTTAGCAATTTGGTGATTATTCATTTCTTTGGATGACCTCACCTCTGGCTATAGCAAAGTTGTCCCCTAAGATGATAGAAAGCCAGAGGCTTAGTCACAAATCTCCATATGCACAGAAACTGTTGGAAAACTGTATGAATGAGAGTGAATGTAAATTGATATCTTAAATAGTCATCGTAATGTCAAATTTCAGGTCAGAATTTTTCAGATTGTCATTGCTTTGGGGTGTAAGTAGCTCAAAAGAAATGTGAAATGCACCAATTTAGAGCCAGCTCCACTCCAAGCGTTTCTAGGGACTATTTCTTCCCAACCTATGGCAGAGCCTTCTGAGCTTTTGTCTGTCTGATCAACCATAATCAAACCCACTGTACCTTAACCCTAACATAGTAAAATTCTTTTGGCCTTTTTTGAGAATAATGTACAATAACCAATCAAGCAAGCAATGTGGCTGACCAAAAGCTCCTCAACATTAAACATTAAAAGCCATTTTCTCATTGGTTGCTCAGGCTCACATTGTTAATATTATCTGCAATCCATTGCTTCTTTGGAGGAATCTGCTTAAGCTACTTGTTAAGTTTGTGAAGGTTAATTAAATTAAGGCTACATCATATAATCCATAAGTCCAAACCCTACAATTGCTAATGATCAGATTATTTTAATTGACTGAATCCTATTCTCTTTATTTTTCCTGAATCTGCCTTTCCCTTGATGACACTCTATGACAAATATATATTTTACTCCAATATATATTATCCAGGCAAGCTTCTCCAGGGCAAGGAATATCTTGCTTTTATATCTGACTATACAGGATTCAGAAGGGCTTGTCACCTAGTGGGCATTAATTGAGTACTGCAGATGAATACAGCATTAATTTGTTTAAAGCAGATACAAAGACAAACTCCTAGATATTTTCATCCACATTTAGAGTAACAGTATCAACACAATTATTTTGTTGCCAAAAATAGCTAATATGATTTTGGCCTGTATAAACAGCAATATTATATCCAGGGAGGAGGACATGAATAGCACAACTATACTCTGAACTTGTTAGCAAGTTTCTTTTTTCAGAAGCTGGAAGGTTAAAGGATGGAATTCTTATACCAGGCAGGAGGTTGAAAAACAAAAGCTAGATCCCATTTGTGAATTATTTATCTGAAAATAGTGATTTTAAATGCCATTAGAAACAGTACCGATAATACCTACCAAAGGGACCTATAAAAAAGAAAAGAAAAGAAAAGAAAAGAAAAGAAAAGAAAAGAAAAGAAAAGAAAAAACCCTTCCCAGAACCTCAGATGCAGAATCATTTATGGTAGCTAATGAGAATCAGTGTCAGTACTGGTCCAGCATTTCAGGAATGGCAGAACAAACTGTGGTGGGTAAAAGCAATGGACTTTTGTTGTGCCTTACAATGCAAAGTTTGCAGGAATTCAGAACAAAAAAGAACAAAAAGACTTGCATGATTTGTTGCAGGCTAAGATAAGGATCAGGAGAATAATCGACTACATTGCTTAATAATGTGTCAGAAATGGCGGTCATGCAAATGACAGTGATGTCAAAATAAAGATGATGATGATGATGATGATGATGACTACATGTCCTACAGTGCTGAACTATAGGATCTGACTAGAACATGTTGATGTTCTAAGCCAAACTTATTGGTTCATCAATTAGATTTATGAAGATAAAACAGTCTCTAATGGTTACAGGCTGGATCAATTCTCATCAACCACATAACAAAAATATAATGTTTGTGCCAAGGAGAACATGGGAGTGAATTACTCAGTGTCCACTATCAATCTGGAAGAAACAGTTCATAAGAGATGTCTTGTTGTATGGGTTGCTCCTTACCTTCTTATGGGGAAGACAGAACATTATAACAATGGAGTCTTTTCAGTGAATTTGGCAGATTCATATTTGAATTATTCTTTCTCAGTGCCATGATAGAGCTCCTCCAAAGAAATTTGGAAAAGTCTTCCTCTGAGAAACCAGCCAAGAATGCTAGATTTGGAATAAGGGGGTCTGATTTTCACTCTACCACGTACCACCTAGTTGACGAAAGGCCAGATTTATCAACTCTCTGAGCCTTAACTCCCCATTCTATAAAACCATATCTATTTATTTAATGTGAACTCAGATTCTCATTTATTCATGGTCCAACTTGCATTAGATCCATTTTTTAAAACAAAATCCATTTTTTTAATCATTAGGACAATCAAAATATTTCTATAATACTGAAATATCAAAAGAATCTCGAATGTGGGTGTGGGTAGAAAAGTATCTTATTTCCAGGGACTAGGTCTACAATGAGGTCAGCAGCCCTTTGTGAAAATTCAGCTTAAACGTAGGCAGTTGTACCTCAAACTGTATTAAAATGCACTTCAATCAAATCTGTGAGAAAGTCCTGCTGTTGTACTCTTTATTTCTCCATCTGTGCTTTTAACAACTTCACAACAAACTTAGGCTTTAAACCCCAACAGACACTAAATCTCAACCTCTCACGAAAAAATCTTAGGGGAGCATTTTGCACAAATTTTTAAAACCAGTTTTGACAATTTAGCAAAGCAGCATCTCAGCTGTCCTTATTTAGGAGAATGCCCAGCCCCTCCCTTTTAAAAATCAACAAAGGGAACATTTCTTTCCCAGTAGGACTAGTCTCAAGCCTTCTAAGGTTCAGCCATCAAATGACTTTTGTCCATTGCTTGTTTGCTTGGAAGGTGTAAAGATAGGAAGCGTCAACAACAAAATGCTTTAAAGCAAAGCAAACAACAACAACAAAAAAAAAAAATGAGGAAGAGGAAAGGAGGAGGAAGAGGAGGGGGAGGAGGAGAAAAGGGAAGAGGAAGAGGAGAGGGAGTTGTTAGAACAAAAAAGAGAGCAACATGTATATATTAATTAAATTATAAGACCATAAACTTAAGTGAAATGCATTTTTCAAAATAATTCATATTGACCTAGGTGAGATAGGAACTAGATCTGCCATTTGATCCATATAGGGAACTCCCAGGTGAGGAAACTCTACCAAAGCAGGTTTGTATCTACTATGAAACTTGTCATGTTAGATACATTCCCACAGCACTGAAGTGTCGAGTGGACTTGTCCAGTGTCACACAGCTAGTATGTGACAATGGTGGGACTTAAATCTGCATCATCCTGTACTCAGGGGCAACTCTAGCTGCTTTGAGGGATGTCATGTCCTAGGTTGGTCTAAAGGGAGCAGAGATCTCTACAAAATCTGTTTTCTACCTGACCAAGACAATATCTTTCCCTGGCCACCATCAGATCAGGATCAGCTCAGTTCCAAAATATGGCCGATAATGTGTTATAATTTGTGTAACTGATCCTAGTTCCAGATGGAACCAATTGGTAACCTACAGTGATCGACACTGGACTGTTTCACTACTCCATTGATTATAAATAGTATATGTGAGGCATAGGGAAGTACTTAATCCATGATCATCTTCCAAATACCCAGAATTCAATTCCAGAGTTCACAAGCCACCTGAGAAGGAAATCCTTCCAATGAATGGCATCCTTCCCTGACAGATTAACCTGAGGATTCCATTGATAATTTGACTTTCATGAGGACTTAGGGGCAACATTATTTAAAGAAAGGGAATCAACAATTGTGTTTTATTTGTAGGAATAAAGAAATTTTGTGGTTTGCCTCATGCTTCCAATGCTCCTCCATATAATTCTGCATAGCCCTAATCCTAGCTGCCACCAAAGAATCAGAATGAGTTTACTTCCCTCTAAATTTTGAAACAGGCCTAGAGGAATTCTTGTCAAGAAATCAAGCAAATAGAGTCAAAAGACAGATTTGATCAGAAAGAAATCACACTCTGATGCCGAGTGGAGCTGAATACAAAAGGCGGTGGGGATGGACAGTTTAGCCAAAGGACTATGTGCTCCTAGATCACTCTGCTCACTAACTTGGCATAAAGCAGGATGAATTTCACACTCCAGAATAGCCTATGACATCAGACAGAATTCATCAGTGGGCTAAAATATTATAATTAAAATTTCAACTTCCTTTCCCAAGATCAAATCCAAAGAACATTTACCAGCTGAAAGCTACTTCCCATCCACAGGTGCTCCCAGTGAAATGAATTCAAAACAGCAGCAATCCAATGTGTATTCTAAGTAACTGTCACATGAAAATTTCAAATAAAATATAATTGATGTTTTATAAGATTTCAGAGCTAAAAGAAATGTAATATAGCAGAATAGAAAGAGTGAGAATTCTGGCATCAAGATACTTGGATTCAACACTTGGTTCCATCACAGTCACAAAGTCTCCTCTGAAGTCAGTCAGAAAAGTCACCTCTGAGCCTCAATTTTGAATTTGGAAAATAAAGTGATTGTAAATGTCCTTTAAGGTCCTTCTCAAATTGAGATTTAGAAGTCTATACCCTCTGAAGACATTTGATACAACTGTGCTCTATAGTGGATAAAAGTAAGAGTCAGAGAATAAAATAATTTGTCCATGTTTCCACAAGTAACAAGTAAAGACCCAAGTCTACTGTGAAAGTATATATATATATGTATGCATACATGTGTACATACACATACACACACACATATATGTGTATATATATATATACACATATATATATGGATTTAGATTATATTAAAAGAGAAATTATATGCAGAACAAAGGAGTGGATGAGCTCAGTATTTTGGTGTAGACAGGACTGACTTCAACTCTGAGTATCACTTTTTTGCTCTGGAGCAAATCTTCAGCATGATCCCTAGGGAGGTAAAAAATTAGAAGCCACACCATATCTAGAAGGAATTGAAGGTTAATCTATAGTAGAGAAGGGTAGAAAGAGCAATGATAGAGAGGCACTATCTGCCTCTATTTTAAGAACCAAGTAGAAAAGGGACTCAACTTCTTCAGCTTTTTGCCAGAGGACAGAATTTCTCGCCATGATAGTTCCAAAAGGGCACATTTTTAGCTCGAGATGAGGAGAACTTCCCAACAATCTGAGCTGTCCAAAAATGGAATGGATTGCCTGATAAGGTAGTTAATTCTCAACAGAACTTGAATGAACACTCACTAGGAAGTTATTGGGAGATCCTCAGCCAGATATATAGACTAGAGAGCTTCTGAGGTCCTTCCAGATTGTGGCATCAAGGAATTCTACCATTCTGTGGAAGCAGGTAACCTGATTCACATCCTAGCACTTTCTGACAATACCAAACTTTTCCATTTTGACTTGGCTGCCTGTCTTGGAAGAAGATTAGCATGAAGGTGAGATTTCACTTGGGAGCCTGCAGCTGGTGAGTTTCTTGTTTACACTCAAAGCATCAATCAACTCGATTTATGGGAGGTTACTTTTCAACATAAAAGGACAATGTCAATAGCTCATACCATCTACCAAAAAGGCTGTATGCAGAGAAAAAAAAAATGGAAATCGAATGCTGCCTTTCAGAAAGGATCTCAAATTGCATTCTTTGCTTCAAAAATAATTTGTCACACATTTGAAAGTGAGGCAGACGCTATTCCCTAAAGAAAAAATCTTCTGTGCTTTGTCCCTCTCCTTGGAAGGAATTGGGTCTCAACACACAATGGAATTTCCTGTTTTTCAACATTGAAACATCAAAAGAAGAAATGTAAACATAAATCTTCTAAATTCTAAAAAAAAAAAATTAATGCTGATATTCTAAGAGTATCTTTTAATCAATTCTCTTCCTGCAAATATGCAAAGTATAAGTTGCCATGTTAGAAATTGATTTGGAATTATGCAAAGAAAGTGAATAAAATGTCTGTACTCTCTGACTCAGAGATTCCACTATTAGACAAATACACCAAGAACATCATTGATAAAAAGAAAATTCTCATATACGCCAAAATACTTCAACAAAATTAGCTCTTCTTGTGGTAAGAAAAAAAAAAAAAGTAGATGCCAATTGATTGAAGAAAAGCTGAACAAGTTGTGATATAGTCATGTAATGGAACATTTCTTTACTATAAGAAGTTATGAGTATGAAAAATAAAAGAGGATCATGGGCTTACTTGAACTGATGCAAAGGTCTAGAAAAGAAAATAATATTCACCAGAATTCTAAGAATTTCAATGGAAAATACAACTAGTACAAAACAAAAATGAAAAAGTAGAGCCTCAAGAAGAAAGATGAGAAGATATTCATTACACTCCTTTATGGAGTAAAGGGAAACATTGGGAAACAATGAATATATATTTTAGATAAGATAGATAGATAAACACAGAAAGATGGGATTTACTGATTTTTTTTTCTCTCTTCTTCCTTTTTCTATTTAAAAATATTTTTATTTGAAACATTTCTCTGGATTGGAATGATTATAGGAATAAAATTATACCATGTAAAAAGTATTTTTAAGAACATATATCATATACTGTTCTCTTTACATAATTATTAGCCTCTAAAATTCTAACTCATGTAGTAAGCCCACTCTTCAAGTTTCACTTCTTAGAGCTGAAGTGCTCAATTACTCATAAATGACACAATGAAAGTGAGGGATGCGGAGGGAAAAGAAGGAAGTAAAATAAAAATAAAAAAAGAATTAATCATCTCAGCACTGTAGCTTTGCCTTTCCTCAGGAAAAAAAAAAATGTGTAGTGACATTAAGCAAAGGGAGATTTGTAAACCAACTAAGCTGTGCAAAGTCTCAAGAGCAGCCAGGGTGGTCAGAAAACAGAGAGCTTCATCATGCGAGGAGAGACTCAGTTTATAGCTGTAATCTTGAGAAACAGATTCCATTCTGAAAACCACATGATGAAATGAATTCATACATTCATATAGAGGAATTCTGCTAGTGCTGGCTCTCCCCTGAGAGAATTTCTGAAACAACAATCTTCTATGGCAACGTGGCTATAAGCCTTTCAAAAGAGATTTTATGGAGATGCTCAACCAGGCTCATATGGACTACCCTAAAAGTCAGAAAATTTAGGCATAATTTCCTAGATTTTGATTTATTCCTACTAAGGTTGTATTTACATATACAATTATATTTTAAGTGGGGAGAGGAAAGGAGAGGTATCTCATATCCATTCATTATGATCACAGAAGTCTTTACTGTACTGTGAGTATGAAAATGTCCCTGAACCTTCTTCCCAGAGAAGGCCTACATGAAAAAAAGAAAGAAAGAAAGAAAAAGAAGAATTTGCCACTCAATTGTCTTATTGGCATTTTAATGTCCTCCTGACCTTGGCATGTGGGTGTCTCCAAGGTTTGGTCCTGAGCCCTCTGCTCTTTAATCTTCACATTCTTTCCTTTGATGATCTCATATGCTCCCATGGGTTCAATTATCTCTTCTCTGCAGATGATTCCCAATCCATTTGACAAATCAGAACCTCTCCCTAGAGCAGCAGCTCTGTATTTCTCACTGCCTCAGAGATTTCTTCACTTGCATATTATACCAGTAGCACAAAATCAACATGGATAATAGGAAAATGATCCTCTTCAACCTTTAATCTTTCATTTTTCCTCATGAAGCAAAAAGGCAGCACATATAAAGCCCTAGCCCTGAAGACAGAAAGATTTGAGTTCAAATCTCAACTCAGAAACTTCCTATATGTGTGATCCTGGGCAAGTCACCTAATTTTTCTGAGCCTCAGTTTCCTCTTTTGCATAATTCAGATAATAATAGCATCTGCCTCACAAGTAAGAATGAAGAACAAATAAGTGATATTCTTTTACAAATCTTATAATTTTACAAATTGCTATATAGAAATGTATTATTTATTTATTGTTGTTATATCATTTTCTCATTGCTAATTCCCCTAACCTTGAAGTAATTAACTCTAGCTTCTTTGTTCCCCCACAATTCAAAGCAGCTGTGAAATCCATGTTTTTCTACATGCATATTATCTATGTATCCAATCATGATTTTCCATTTCCAGTGAAACTTGCCCTGATTCGATACTTGATTATTTGTTTTCATCATTAACTATTATAATATCCTCCAGATTTATCTTTTCACCACCCATTTCTCCAGTTTCCCTTCTAAGCTCCACATGGCTGTCACAAGCTTGATCCTCCTAAAGAGATCAGTGATTTTACCACACTTCCATACAAAGATTTTCACTAGTTCCCCATCATTTAGAAGCATAAACTTAGGTATTTAAAGACACTTAATAATTTTGTTCCAAAAATCTCATCAGGTTTTTTTTTTCCTCTATTATTTCACTTTGTGCATAGTTTACAGATAATCAGGCCAAACTGGACTTCTCTTTTTGTCTTCCTTATCTCGGCCTTCCTTTGCCCAAATTAATGGCTTTGCTCAAAGAATCCTCTATTCCTAGAATGGCAATTTATACTCAGGATACTTTAAAAAATACTTTCCTCCTTCAAGGGCAATACCCCTTGCTGTTAGTGCCTTCCCTCTGATGATTATTTCTACTCTACCCTCTCTATAGCTTGTTTGTATTTTGCTGTTTGCATGTTGTCTCCCTAATTAGGATAAGAAATGTTTGGGAGCAGGTTCTTGCTTTTGTCTTTCATTGTAGCCACAATACTTAAAATAGCATCTGGTCTGTAGTAAGTTCTTCATTATGTTTATTGAATGACTAAGATTCCATTATTATGATATATCTTCTATGAAGTCTTGCTGAACCCCAAATCCAAATGTATATTATCTCTCTCCACCCTTAGCCCATCTTGACTCATCATGAAGATCTAGATTGCTGTCAAAACCAATACTAAGTGGGCTACAATAGTTCTCGAACTTCTAACCTTCTTGGGAAGGCAAGGAAACTTCTTTTGTTGTCACATGGAAGGAAAATAAGAGGGCAGAAAATCACCATCTAACTCAGAGGGTGAAAGTACTTTTCCATCTTTTCTGTCAATATGGCTCTAGAATTGACTGAATTCATTAGATACCTCCTGAATTACTGCTGTAGGGCTTAAGGCTTCATGGAGAGAGTCAAGGGCCTAGGACCTGGGGAGGGGAGGTCAGGAACACTTGTCATTTAATGTAGCTGTAACTCCATTTTAAAGCTCTCTGAAAATTAGCATGGAAGAAGCTCATGCCCAAGGAAAGTAAAAAGAATTCTGGCAGTTGCTATAGACCCAGAGATTGATGCAATGCATCTCAGTCTATCAACAAGACCCGTGTGCTATTACTGGCCATTGATATTGTTTGTAAGTAGTTGCTTGCATAACATCAACTCATTAGACTGTGAGCTGAAGAACATGGATTGTCTGTTGTATATCTTTGGAGCCCCAGCACTTAGCTCACTGCCTGACAAACAGTAGGTACTTAATAAATGTTTGAGCTGTTAGGTGGCTCAGTGGATGGAATGCTGGGCCAGAACTCATCTTTGTGCTCTAATCCAGGCTTTGATACTTACTAGTTGTGTGACCCTAGACAAGTCATTTAACTTTATATGCTTTAGTTTCATCCTCTATTAAATGATTTGGAGAAGGAAATAGTAAACTACTTCAGTGTCTTTGCCAAGAAAACCCAAATGGAATCATAACGAGTCAGACACAGGTGAATTACAATAATAAATTCTTGTTTACCTGACTTGACTTGACTTTTTGTAGTGTAAAAGAAGCTAAAGCTTCAGTGAGGAGTTCAAATTCTCCCTCAGATGCTCATAAAGTCATTAGACCATGGGCTCTTTGAAAATTAAGCTCTGTGACTAATCAGATCTGCATCAACCACCTCAGGTTTGTAGTGATCAGGCAGTGAGATGGTAATCTATGTAAAATGCTTTGTAAACTTAAATGTTCTTATAAATATAAGCTATTAATATTTATAAATTAGAAATATTTATATCCCTATTTTTGGATGAATATAAATATACGAGATCAGGAGAAAAGTTTGTGTTTTTAGGGTTTGAGTACGGAGGGAAGCCACTGACATGATTGCTAGGAAATCAGGGACTACAAACGATAAAGTAGTAACGCTTCTGAAGGATAAAGAGTCCAGAAGTCTCTGAGGCCTGCAGTCAGAGGAGGAAAAGTCACAGAGGAGAGGTCCAAAGCAATTAAAATTCCCAATCTTGAGAAATTCTGCTACATTTGAAGGTAAACCGACCACTGCCTTTCTGGCCAATGCTATTCAGTTTAACCTACTTTTATGGATTGACAGAGCCCCCTTTTCTCGCTCTCTTGCAATCAGCTTCTTTCAGTTTCAATTATTTCTGCAAATAACAGAAGAACTAGGGCTACCTTGGAATGGTCCTGGAGTCAGCCCAATGGATTTGAGGCAATTTGCAAAGAGAGGATATAGATACAGATATAGGTATATGCATATGTATACATTCATATGATATGCATATATATACACATAAACATATGTATTTATAATTATGCTTATATATGTATGTATTAGTATATACACATATACATATACACATATTTGATAGATATAATGTGTGTTATATGTTTAAATGTACACCCTTATTTTTTCAGAATTTGTGGTCATTTTGACAAGGATGTAAATTTTCAGAAAACCATAGGATCTTCATTCAGATGCAACCTTGAGGCATATATATGGGACCCTATGCAGGGAACTTTACCTGAGGCTCAGTTTTCTTCACCTGAAAAATGAAAGGGTTGGTCTAAATGGTTTCTAATGTCCTATCCAGCTCAAGGAGTCTTCCACTAACTTAATATTTAGTTTCCAAAAACTAGCAATGATACCTTGAGTAGTCCATATGACAAAATTTAAATTTCTCAACCAGGCATCAAGAATCCTCCACAATCTGGTCCCTCCCTTCCTTGTCAGACTCGTTCTATTTGCACACAATTCTATATCTATCAAGTAACTTTCAACCAAAGAGCATCACTGACTTCTCATTGCCCAGATTCTAATTTCACCTCCTGTCTCCTGACTCCACGCTATGTCTCCAAAGCTATTCAGCATATTTTAAAAGAACTCCTTCCTCAATCTCTGCTTCTCGGAATCCTTAGATTCTGCTCTATTTTAGCTGCTCATTGATGTCAAGCATGATAATTTTTGACTGCTGTTGACTGAAATATACTACTCTGCATGGAGTAGGTAGTGGTGAAATAGTTGTTCAATTGAATTAAGGACTTGAATTGCATCAAGTTGCAAAGGTCTGAGTAGTCTATGATAATGATTTACTCAAAAGGCTAATGTAAAAGATCTCATCAAGGATGGGCACAATGGAAAAGAATGATGAGCTATACTTGTCATAAAGTATCAAGTGGACTCCATGAAGATTGAAGTAGAAGAGGGATGAGAATTATTTTGGATAAGTTTTCTGATGCATCGATCCCACACCAATCCCACACATAAATGCTTCCAAGCTTCTCTAGGCCTCAATTTTCTTACCTATAGATCAAATATGATCAGAGAACTAATGAAAAGACAAAATATATTGTGTGGTCTTATGAAGTCCATTCTTTGAACCGGGCATGAGGGAGACCCATATATAAGATCCATGTATACCTCTGAGCATATTAAGCTTCAGCCCACTGCATGGCCCACCACAGAGGTAAAGGAAAAGCTTTCTGTCCCATTGCCTGTTGTTCAGAAAGATAATCCTTCATAAGAATATTGGTCCTTTTTAATATTTCAATGATAATAAGGAAACATTACTCTCATAAAAGATTCTGAGAAACATGCTTCTGGCAGGAAAAATTGGCAACCCATCTCTTTAGATGTGTTTCTTGATAGAAATGAAAGAGGGAGAACTGAAATACAATCCATTTCATGATTCTGGATTAGAAATATATTTGTCCTCCATAAGTACAAATTGCTTCTTAAAGATATTTACTGTAGTGAAAAATTGAATGCCCCAAATTTGGAAGTTAAACCCAGTACAAAATTATCAGATACTTGATTAAAACCCCATCAGAAGAGAAACATTGGGAAATAATTAGATAAGATATTAGAACAAAGTTCAGGACCATTACAAAGTTATCTAAGTTCATACCTGTTATCATAGAGGGATCCAAAGCTATTTGGCACAAATCACAAAAAAGCCTCAACCTTTCAGTCTGTGATATGGTCTACCCAAGGTACCAGAGATTTGGGCTCTTGATGACCTCATATTCTTGGGAAGAAAGTTATCTTTTATTTTTATTACAAAGTTAAATAGAAATGCAGGCTGTGAATCTCAAATTTTTACCAAATCCTTTCCTCCCCTCCTTGCTTTTCTTCTGTTTCCCTCCAACCACCATTATATGTTGATTTTCTTGAAGTGAAATCTATATCCTTTCCAAAGACAGGTTTTCATTTTCTATACACAGGGCATTCTGCCTCTGAATTTTATTCTTTTTATCAAGTGAGAATAAACTGGTGAATCTAAGGGAGGGGGTGGGGGAAGGAAAGAAAAGTTGGAACACAAGGTTTTGAAAGGGTTAATGTTGAAAAATTATCCATGCATATGTTTTGAAAATAAAAAAAGCTTATAAAAAAGAGAATAGATTGGTGATTCAAAGCTCAAAGTTTGGAAATCACCCTTTGCCAATGTAGTTAAATGTTTAGTGTTACAGGGGAGTTACCTAGGGGTCTGATATACCACCTCACCTTTGTTTCCCTCTTTACTCTTCTTTCTGAGTCATCACTTTGCCTACAACTAGCTTCTTCTAGAATTCATTTTTTGAAGCTGCCCACTCTTGATGACAGCAACTCCTCCTCTGTAGTCTGTGCCATAAACATGGCTTTCTTGTGGCTGTTTCTGATGCATGATAGATTAGGATTGAGTTCAAAACTCTGGATGAAATCTTGCGTATTTTCCCTGTTACCCTTGTCGCAGAATATCATTTCCTTCTCCTTGTCCCTGACATAAAATTCCATCAAACTCAAAACTGCTCTAGGGGCAAATGCATGCATGTTGTTTAAAGCATCATCATTGACAAGACCAATTTGAGTTATGCTTATGTTATGAGCATCTGGCTGATGGGGAGGTGTGGGAGAGGAACTAAATAAATGATCGCTTCTACTAAAGATGGTACAGACCACAAAATGGTCTTTAGTTGGAATGAGAAAATATATTTCACTTCCATAGAGTCCCAACACTATCTGGAACAAATAAACAGTGTTGTACGGTCAATAAGAACAAAGAATCCATCTGAAAAATCTGTCTCAAATTGCTGTACTTGGAATGAAGTTTTTAAAAAAGATGGCCCCAGAGCATATGCAGCATTGAGAGCATGATCTGGGGGCCCAGCCCTGGGCGGCCATTCATTGGATTGATTTGCTTCAAGAATGGCTCAAGTCCAATTCCCAGTACAATCATCAGAAACTTATTACTTTTACAAAACATTTGATAAGAGCTCTTTGATATTATCTGATGAAAATAATGATGCCAATAATGGCAGTAGAATTGACTTCTGAGAAAATAATGGGATTTTTATTTCTTAGTGATTTAGAAGGAAAATAGAGTTCTAGAAACTCTGAACCCCTTGGTTGAGGAAAAAAAAATCATATCAGTATTTGCCTTCCTGCCTTTCTTCCTTTGCTCCTTTCCCCCCATTTTTATCATATGACCTTCATTTTTCTCTTCCTTCTCTTCTTCTTTCCTCTCTCTTCCCCTCCCTTCCTTTCTTCTTTCCTTCTTTTCTTCCTCTTTTCCTCCATTCCTTCTTTCTATGACCTCTTTCATTTTCTTTCTTCCCTAATCTCTTTTCCTTTTCCTCTCTCTTTTTCTTTCTTTTCCCTCCTTCCTTTCCTCCTTTCTTTCTTCTTACTTCCCTTCCTACTTCCCTTGCTCCTTCCTTTTTTTCTCTTTTCTTCCTCCCTTCCTTTTATCCTTCCTTTCTTTTTCCATCCTTTCTTCTTTCAATACTTGTTGCTTTTATTCCTTCCTCCCTTCCTCCTACAATCCCTTATTTCCTCCTTAATTTGATACTTTCTTCCTCTTCTCTAGTCTCCCCTCTTTTTCATTTCTAATCCCCCATTACTGGATATTGATTTTCGTGGATTAAAATCCGTACTTTCTTGTTTTCCTTCCAATGGGCAAAGATTGTCCCATCAAGGGGACGAGGGGAGGAGGGGGATATGCAAATGCCTAAAGCTTGGGAAGTACCCTATCAGAAAAGAGTATTTCTTGAAGGTTGGGTAAAAGGACAAAGAACCTGATATGATGACCACGATATAGCCAGGGCCTTTGGGGAGCACATCAAGGTCACTGATCCAGAAATCTTTTTCTCCCTGACTGCATATTTCAATGAAGGATGATGGAAAATATCCTGAAGTGCTCACTTTCTTCAAATTTCCCAACCTCACAATTTTACATCTTTTACTCTTCCAGGTTTCAACTCCACGGGAAAAGAAATGCTTCTCCCAGGATAAGCACATCACTTCCTCCCAAGATAAACTCATCATTTCTAAACTCATCATCATGATGCTAATGGAAAATTTGACATTATTTTCTTTTTTTCTCCTCTACTCTTAGAGTAGAGGGCTGGAGGATATATGATTGAATTCCTCTCAATGTCTTCCTTTACAGAATATTGAACCTGTCCCCTCAGTTCACTTCACTTTTAAACTATTGTTCTTCCTGATTTCAATTCCATGAAACAAGTTAACCCCTTGCATTCTATGAAACAGGAAACAATTACAATCTTACAATTAACAAAAGCCACTTGTAAAATTGCTATCCCCCATGCTATTTTCCCCTCAGTTGTCAATATGATTTGTAAACTCTATTGGCTCCCTATTACTTTCAGGATCAAATATGAACTCCTTTAGCATTTATAGCTGATCTTCTCAACTTCTTTTCCTCTATTTCAAGTCTTCTTATACTTGCCTCCCCCCTATATATTCTACTATCAGATACCCAAGGCTTCCTGCTGATTTTCTCAGATAAGCCATCCTCCACATCTCTTCCTTTGAGCTCGCTATCCCCCATGTCTTTGATGTTCTTCCTCCTCACCTCCACCTTTTAGCTTCCTAGGCCTTTTTCAAGATTTAGTTCAAATCTGACCTCAATAAAGTCTGTGCAGGTCTCTACAAGCTTGCCTCTCCTTTTAATTCTTTCTTTCTATATATTTCCTTCCTTCTATTATGCAGATGCCATGCAGGCACCAAGTATTTACATGCTGTATCTTCCATTAGAAGGTTAGCTCCTTAGGACCATGGATAATTTTTCTTATTCACCACCCTCCCTTGTTCCAAACTGAGCTCCTAGCTCATTTTCATTCAAGATTCCATTTCACTTACATATTTCGTTTTTCCCCCAACAAATCAATAACAGAAATTACAACCAGCCAGGTATGGAACAAACTAGAAATTAGAATAATTTAGAAGTGCCTGGGAAAATCCCAATGCTAAGCCTTTGATTTTAGACTTGATCAATGACTTCACTGAGCTTTTTGTCAAGGTCTCAAACATTGAGTGACAATGGGATTTGTCAGAATGTGATGGCTGCAGTGTACATGTCCCTTCCTTTCTGGATTATGGATTGATTCTTCATGCTTCCTTCTAAAGGATGACACCCCAAGATTACCATAAGAAAGGTGTTTTGGTATGTTTAATGTGGTTTTCTTGTTGATTTGGTTTGTTTTTTCAACTCAAATATGTCTAATAGACAATGAAACATAAACTTCCTTCTTTAAACTGGTACAGAAAATTTGAAACCATGAAAGGGTCTCAAAAGCTCAGTTTACCCCAGTGGCAATCACAGGAGCCACACGAGGGAAAATATGAGGTCTATCTTTGAATATGAAAGAAGAAAAAAAAAGGTTTTCTCTTGGGAAGGACCAGGAGATGTGTTTAATGGAATAGATGACCTTCCACAATGAGCAGG
Source organism: Antechinus flavipes (assembly GCF_016432865.1). NCBI lineage: Eukaryota > Metazoa > Chordata > Mammalia > Dasyuromorphia > Dasyuridae > Antechinus > Antechinus flavipes. The sequence continues at coordinate 4,268,343 of NC_067400.1, read as the reverse complement.
TGTTGATCCATGATACGGACCCCAGAGTCATCATATGAATAAAAAAGTATAAATTGTACTTTGATATGCTGGCATGTCATTGTTGATTATTCTATGCACACTTTTATAAGCTTAGCATGAAGTCTACAAGGAAAGGAACTTCTGAAACAAGTTGGCACCAATGCTGTTTCCCAAAGTTAAGCAATGACTAATATTTATAACGTCCAAAGTTTCTATTTTTGTTTTGTTTTGAACTTCAGATACTGGCATGTCTTCTTCAAGAAACCAAGATAAAAAGACAGAATGGTACTTACGGAGCTGTAGAGATACCCTTCTCCATTCATTGCCACATAAAGGCTGGCTTTCACTCCCTGGATTGCCACAACCCGAAGGCCCACCGGGATTAGGTTGAAAAGGGCTGAGAAAGAAAGAAAATAAAAATAATATGAGAGGTGAACATTCAACAAACAATAAAAAAACAGATTATACACTAAACCTGAAGAGGGGGAGAAGATAAAAATAAAAAGGCAAGGAAGCAAATTAATAGTTCTGAGCTCATGGTGCTTACAGTGCGTCCAGGGAAGACAATGTACAAATATATAAGAATATATTAAGGGAAAAAGGTTGAGGTTATTAATAAGGGAAATCTCACATATAAGGAGATAATATTTGTGTTCTATACGTATAATAGACATTAAATAAATGCTTGTTATCATCATCTTCATTATTACCATCATGCAGATTAGCAGAAATGAACAAAGTGAACAGAGAGACTGAGCAACTTGTATATAGTCACAATTCAAGTGGTCTAGACAGGATTTGGACCACATATCTTATACTAATTTCTATACACCATAAAAAATCAAGAAGACTAAAGATACAGGAGAAAGAGGAGGAGGGAGGAAAGAGGAAAAAGGGGAAGTAGAGGAGAAGGAAGAGGGGGACGGGTAAAGGACAAGGAAAAGGAAGGGAAAAAAGAAAGAAAAAGAAGAAAGAAGGAGGAGAAGGAAGAAGGAGGATGAAGAAGAGGGGGAGGAGACTGGGAGGATGAGGAGAATAAAGATGAGGACAAGGAGAATAAGGATAAAGAGGATGAGGTTGAGGTTGAGAAAGATGAGGAAGAAGAGGAGGAGGGAAGGAAGGAAAGAAAGAAAGAAAAGAAAAGAAAAAGAAAAGATTAATCTGTAAAATCAAAGGTATTCTATGCTATAACCAACTGGATAGATGGGCACAATTTGTTTTTCTGTCATGCTGGCTTGGGCTGATCTATTTACACTTATTTTGAGTCATTTGAAGAACAGCTAAAGAGATGCACTAGGGCTTAAGCCTAAGATTATGGTAGCATCCTATCTTGGTAAAGTGTTCTAGAATGAGAGATTTGATCCACACTGGTGGTTTCAGTGGTTCTATAATAACGTAAATAAGTCACTTGTACATCCACACACTTCGTAAACTTATAAGTACTCACTCACCACTTTCACTCCTGTGAAAAATGTAATAATCAAAAACTTCTTTGATTTTTAAATCACCAATATTTTGTAAAAATCTCTAAAGCCTTAAGCTTTGCACTTGGCATAATAAGGATGCCCCAAATGTCCACAATATGCTCTCTGTCCTCAACGACCTTGTAATATGGTAATCTGAGAGACCATACCATTTGCCAAAGGCTTTACATATATGACCATACAATCCTCACAATAGCCCTGGAGCATACAGAGTGGAATACATACAACAAATATTAATGCATTCAGATAGGTTGTGACATATCCATGGTCACGAGATGAGTTAGTAGAAAAGACAAACTTCAAAGAATAGTTTCTCCTCCCTCATACTTCTGTGTTTTTCCCAATTTGAGGTAAGAAAGAGGGATTAATGTAGACTTTCCTAACCTCATAGTCCCTGGATCCTTATTTAGTTATAATCTGAAATTTATGGAAAAGTCTATGAAAGTAGGATAAAATTTGTTATGAAAGATCGCTAAACCTGAGAAAGGAAATTATCACACACTAACTCCCTCATTATGTTGGATATTTCTAGAGCACAGAGGCCCAGGGAAAACATACACAGGTCTCACCTTCCTGGCTCCCTTCCCAGAAATGGCCAACATGCCATAGTTGCAAACATAGAAGAGAAAATACCCAGGGATTCCAGAATACTGTAGTATTGCTGCCTTGCTGAAAACAAGATGCTGCTGGCCTCTCTTTCACGACTCACACCTCAGATTCAAGTCCTCAGAGGGGCTAGCCAAAGTAGCAATGTTTTGCACTACAGTGACCACTTGAGCCATAGCTTCCAGCCTAGTCCTAGAAAATTTCCTAGGGCAATGGTGAATTTTCTGCCTCCTCCTTGTGATTCAGTAGAGTTGGCTTATCTAATATGTTAATATAAGGAATGTTTTGTGGGGGGAAATGATTGGAGTAATTTGAACTGGACCTTAATGGCTTCATTTGAAATAGAAAATAGGGAAACATCTACCTAACCAGGAGGACAGCAAAACTGAAACCAGTGAGAGAGAAAGTCTTTGGAAGGCAGGGAGACATCCAGAGACCAGTTTTCCTGAAATATTTGGTTCATATTCAAGCCAGAGCACTAAGGACTTGAGGACAAGATGGATTCCAAAAAGAGCACAAAGGGTCAGGCTAAAATGAGCTGTCTGTCTGATGGAGAGTTAAATATAAAGATAGCTGCAGATCAACTATGACTACTCACTAGGGCCAATGAAAGTCAGTCACCTTCCCTGGAGATCCCAGAAATGGAGAGGGATCAAACATAAATACATACACAGACGCAATTTAAACTGAATATCTTCTGGGAGATGGAAGAAGAAATAAACATGTGCACACACTGAGAAAAGGGCAATAAGACCCTTTGTTCCAGGGAAAATGAGATAGATTGCTATGAGAAAGAGGACTCCTGTAAAACATCACTGGCTGCATGGGACCAACCTGATGAATATTTCCCACTGCTTTCCTAGGAACATGTCCCCTTTCCTACTAAAGGAAAGAGCAAATGTAAAGTGCTTTACAAAACTTACAATGCTATTAAAATGCTAGCTATTATTATTTTAATAATTATCTTTACTATTGTAGCAATGTTCAAGGGAAATGGGGAAAAAAAACAAACAAACAAGGTGGTGTACCATGGAGCATGATCAATTTGAAGACAATCTATAAACATTTGTTAAAGGCCTACTATGTGTCAGGGACTGTTTTAAAAATTGGGAGTACAAAAAGAAACAAAGGACAGTCCCCGACTTCATAGAACGCATACCTAATTGGAACGTTAGTAAATCTTTACTTCAACTTTTCCTCAGATATTTACAAAATGAATAGCACTATGTAATTTGTTTCCTATCTCTGGTCTTCATTGTCCCCAACTATAAAATGAAGGTTGGGTTTGTCCTTCCTGCTCTAAATCAATTGTCCCATAATGTATGGAAAAGCAGGAGAAACTGTTTCCCAACTCAAGTTTTTACCCCAGTGCTCATTTTCATTACAGATACTTGAAAGCATCTAAGTGTTGTTTGAGAAGTAACTACTGCTCTTGCCTTATTAATTCATGTCTGACTTAATTAAATGCAGACCCAAAATATAACTGCTTATCCAAATATTTATCTTTTCACTTTTTTTAGATGCTATGCTCACCTGAGATGCTGTGGGATCCATGCCCTCATTGGGAAATTTTCAATTTGGGAAATGTCAGTCAGTTATATGGGTAGTCTAAAGTTTACTTCCTGTACATCTGCCCTGACATCTATCTAAAATGGGCTTCTTTTAGCTCAGGGACAGCTGTTCTGAGTGGCAGAGAGGGCTAGAAATCTAGTGCAAATTACAGAGTTTATGAAGGACTTTAGATAAGAGTTTTCAAATAAATGTTGCACTTTCATCCCTCTGATAAAGCATAAGTGTAACCAAAAAAAAAAAAAAAAGTTGAGTCTTTTTTTTTTTTTCTGAATCCCATGGAAATGTGATTAAATCATGATTCAGGGTATGACCTCAGTGACCAATTCAGGGCTCTCTGAGAGCTTGAATCAGATGTCAATCTGCCACTGACTTGTCTGGATTTTCCTAATTCACAAAACCAGAATATTATTTCTTTTCCATGACTTATCTTTCATGAGTGGATGAGATTTAGTATGCAAGCCCCTTACTGGCATTGCTCTAAGTATTAAAAGACAACTCTATGTAAATAAAAGGCATTCTAACTATTTATTTCTGGTTGTAATCCACTCCTCCTTTTGCCTCCTCCTTCCAGAGTCAGCCCTCGGAACTCCTGAAAGAAAAGAAAGGAGGTGAAAACTGTACTTGCCAATCCCACAGAAAGACATTTCTGTCTGAATCGGCTGGAAACGACAATCCAGTGGAACAGGATAATTGAAGCTCAAAGTGCACGCCTCAAGACTGGCTAAGTAAAGGTTTCCTTGGACACATGGTAAGAGACACGTGCATTTAAGGAAACCAACAGAGAGAGCACGTTCCCGGGGAGCTTTTCCCATGTGAGAGTTGTGAGTAAACTGCTAAGCCCGGCAAAGGAAAGAAAAAGATGCTGTGAAAGTCTAATGTGAAAAGGAGAGTGAGAATGCCCTCTGGAGTGTAGGGGAGTGTGGGGAGCGTGAGGATGGAGGAAGGGTGTTGGGAGGCAGAGCAATCTTAGGTGCAAGAAGGCAGGCACTTTGAAATGTGTCTCACAAAAGGTGAAAGACAAAGAATGATTCATTCTAGGAGGGAAACGGTAGAGCTCTTTCTCAGGACTAAGATTTCACTTATCCTTTTGTTTAGTTTGGAGGTGCTACCAAAGACAAAAGGAAAAAAAAAAAAAACACTAATGGCCACTTGGCACCAGGTTTACTGCTCAGATATTATTTCATTTGGATCCACAATGTCTGTCAACAAAAGAATACCACAGCCAAGTGGGCAAAAGCCATGAACCAGAAACCCACCCAATGCTGCCAATGACCTCTGAGAATGGGAGCCTCTCTTTACCTCCATATAATGAATCAGAGACCCACCCAATGCTGTCAATGACCTCTGAGAATGGGACCCTCTCTTTACCCCCATATAATGAATCAGAGACCCACCCAATGCTGTCAATGACCTCTGAGAATGGGAGCCTCTCTTTACCCCCCTATAATGAATCAGAGACCCATCCAATGCTGTCAATGACCTCTGAGAATGGGAGCCTTTCTTTGCCTGCATGTAATGAATCAGAGACTTACCAATTTTGCCAATGACCTTCAAGGATAGGGGTCTTTCTTTATCCCCATATAATGAATCAGAGACTCACCCAATGTTGTCAATGACCTTTAAGGATGGGGGTCTCTCTTAACCAGCATATAATGAGTCAGAGACCCACCCAATGTGACCAAATGTCCTTTGGGAATGGGGGGCACTCTCTTTATCCTCTTCTATAAAAGTAGGAAGATAAATGACGATCTTCTCTCCCTTTCATGGTGATAGAAAATAATAGTGTGGGCCTTTATTTTTAGGTCAATTAAAATGATAATCATCCCCTCTCACTAACAAGTACTGATTCCAGAGAAATGGAGGTGTATTTCTATTGATACAGTGAGATAACTGAAAAGTAGGCTGTTATGTCCTACCCGGTAAAATCCTAGATATATGAAAAAATTATGGAAGAATTAAGTATGCTACAGATTCTCTTTTTACTTTATCATTGTATTCACTGATATTGTAATTAGCAACTATAATTTTGTCAATTCAGATATTAATTTGTCATCTTTGATACATGTCAGATGTATCTTCTTTATATTATGGCAATGAATTTTCTTTCTTTCCCTCTTAGTCAGAAAAGTGAAAAAGAAAACACCTCCAAATCTAGCAGCTGTTCCAGGTGAGACTTCCCCTCATAAGGTAGAGAGGGTGGGTACAAAGAAGCAGTATTTATTAGTAGTATGATAATAACTAGCATTTATATGGTTCCTATTATATGTTAAGCATTTTACAAATATCTCATTTTGTCTTCAAGATACTCCTGGATAGTAGGTGCTCTTAGTATTCCCAATTTATTGGGATAATTGAAACAAGAAGAGATTATGTGACTCATGTAAGATCACAAGTCTAGTAATTGTCACAAGCTGGATTTCAACCCAAATCTTGCTGATTCCAGGACCATTGTTCTAGCCCCGAGACACCTAAATGTCTTATTTGTGAGCAAGTTTAGCACAATGAAACTACTTTTAGCAACTGGAGCATGGTCTGGAGAAATATGGGATCTGAACTATGATTAGAAGGAAGCTCAATATTCTGCCAGATGGATGAAAAGGAAAATACAAAGAAGCTAAAGGAAATCACTTAGGCAAAGGCCTAGAAAGATGAAATGGAATGATTTGTCCCAAGAAGAACAGGAGTGTTTGGCTGAAATAGAACGTGTTGGAAAGGAAATGCAGAGAAATGAGACTGGGGAGGTAAATGCCAAATTGATGATTTCTCTTTTATCCTAGAAGCAATGAGGGGCCACTGAAGGAGGGGAATATCTGTGGATCTGAGGAAGAATTGTTACAAGTTTAAGGATATCTATTTTATTGTGTATTGGAAAATAAACCAAAGGGAGGAAAGCCTGGAGACAGTGAAACCAATTAGAAATTTATTGTTGTACTGTAGGATGAAAATAATGAAAATCTGATAAGTGAGATAGAGAGTGTATGAGTGGAAATAAGTCAATAGAGATACATTAGTAAGAAAGAATGCATAAGACTTGACAATTGATTTGAATATGTAAGAGGTGGGGAAAGGAAATGTTGAATTGAGAACAAAGAGTCAAGAATGACTCTAGAACTCTAAAATTGGATAGCCAGGATAATGGCTACACCATCAAACCAAAGTGGGATGGAATGGGTCTGGGAAGGGGGAATGGGAATTAAACAGTGAGAAAAAAGTATTGAGTTTGGCATCAGATAAATTTAGCCTGAATATAACCTTTAGAAAGGCATCTAATGCTCATGAGACTTTGTCCTTCATTTATAAAATGAGAGAGTTTAAGTAACCATTCTCTAATGTGCCTTCCAATTCTAAATTTAAGATTTTACACTAATGAGTTATAGATGACTTTGACATGTCTAGTGAACATACCACCTTTCCATTAAATGTATCTGTTAACTTCTCTCTATAAACTGTACCAGCTGATTCCTGTTCTACAGTCTTTATTTTCTTCCCCTCATAAAGAAAGTTGGGGTTGAGGGGGAAGAAGAACATATAATATAAGTTTCAACAAGTTGACTACCATAAGAAAGTCAAGTTTCCCTAAGGCACAGGATGTGAAACATCAACATTTTTCCAGCTCATTTCTAAAACAGAATAATTCCCTGAATGAGGAAGAACAACTTTTGAATAGGGAAATAGGAAGTGTTATGTTTCTAAGTCCTATGCTCATTTCCTAAAACCAGCAGTGCATCATTCCAATCATTTTATCTTTGATTGTTTTCCATGAACTCTTTGGTCCAGACAATCTGTTCCTTACCAAGGAGATTCTGTCACCATCCTCCTTGATGTCACTCATGCCTGGAATTATCTCCAATTTTTTTGAATTTCTATTCACCATTAAGACTCAATTTAAACTTTGTATCTTCCAGGAGGTGACCTTCCATCTAGTCTCTATTCATCTTGTATGCACTGAATTATATATGTCATATAATTCATTAGAGTAAAAGCTCTTTGAAGGCAGAGACCATCATGGCTTCTTTGCAAATGCTTGGCATATATTAAAGTTAACAAATCTGAAATGGATTGATTAGATTGATTAAATAGGTAGATTAATAAAAGTAGATATATGGGAGAATAAAGACACTTTCGTTTATAAATTCTGTTCACACAATCTCATACTTCAATGAACATGATCCATGATATAAAGGATTCTTCCAGGAGTCTCTTTTTTTTTTAATAATCAATAATAATATAAATAGTATTTGAATCCAAAACATCTCACTTTAAAAAGTAGAATAGATTCCAGGATAGTCCTGAAACTTGATCCCTTTTTAAAACAATGTTTGTATTATAGAAGATAAACAACAATCTACTAATTAATTTTTTTCCCTTATATTTATGAGAATCCTTTTTTTAGCACTTCCTCAAATGAAAGGATCATTTCTTTTTATCCCCCTAGGGGCTTTCAACAAGAGGATAATATTTATAAACTACATAAATGAAATTTTCATTGAAATGAAATTTGATTGGTGATTTAGGGGGGAAATGGAATAAGCAAAGTTTTTAACTATATTTTTAGGATTTTAGATTATCTTACTCTATCTCAAATTTACTTCCTTAGTCTATATTTAGGGAAAAAAATCGCTCTGGTTCAAGTATATTATAATTCTAAAGGATAACAATATTATATTACACATAAAACCAGCAAAAATTAAAAAAAAACTAATAATAAACTAATTCCTAAAGTTTTTTATGTACTTTAGATTCCAGACTATCAATTTAAACACATTTACTCAATTAGGTGGTTATTTTGTAAATAAAATTCACCATCATCCCAATAAACAAATAAGTTAGTCATTTCTTTTCTCCAATGGATTGACCACTTTTTAACTAACATTCAGGATCCATGTAAAAACAGCATACTCCTGATTTATAATGGGTATTGTAATTAATCAACACACACACACACACACACACACACACACACAGGCGAATGGAGAGCATTACTGCCAGCCAAGTAGAGGTGGGAGAAAACACATGTGGGAAGTTACATTTTAGTTGAACTTTGACAGGAAATCTGATTTTCAAGAAACAAAAATGAGGAGATGGAACAACTCAAACACAAATGGAGTTCTGTACATAGACAAGGAAGATCAAACGCTATGATCAGTTTGGTTGGATATGAATGTATATAATAAATAATAAGCTAGGAGAGATTGCTTGGAATAAGGTTTGGAAGGTCATTAGAAATTAAACAGATGAGTTTATGTAAACCATCAATAAAGAGGTTATGTAAATCATTGACAGAGAGTTCTTTGCAAAGTCAATAATAATAACTAATATATAATAATAAATAATAAAAAGAACTGACATTCATGAAGTACTTAATATGGCCAAGCACTCTACTAAGCCCTTTAAAGTTATATCATTTGATCTTCACAACTCAGTAAGATAAATACTATTATTTTCCCCCTTTGGCAGATGAGTAAAATAAGGCAAACAGAGCTTAAGGTACTTGCCTAAGATCATACATCCAAAAAGTATCTGTAGTCTGATTTACATTAATTGATCCCAATTTCAAACTTGATTATTTGTCCATTTTGTTTTTATTAATAAATCCAGTTGGAATTCATTGAAATTAGATTATATATATATATATATATATATATATATATATATATATATATATATATACACATACACACACTCAACACCTACTATGTGCAAGGCACTGGGACTAGGAATTTCAAAACTGAAATAGCACCTTCCCTCAAGGAACTTGCATTCTGCTTAACTGAGGAAACCAACAGATACATAAATGAGCACCTATAATTTTCATAGAGTATTAGCAAGAGGAGGGAGTACGAAGGCTCTTTCAAAAAGATGTGAACTTTCTCCTTTTCCGGGTGGTAGGATAGGAAAGACCATCTCCAGTAGATATTTTGCAGAAGTCTAACTGTTATATAATTAAAAAGTCAACTTCCAAGTGATTCAGATTTTTTCCCTTAAATTGAAAAATGAAGCATCTCACAACAGATAATGAGAGCAAATGACTCTCATCGTTTATCCTCGCCAGTCAATTTGTCTTACAAAGAGGACTTGTCTCATGATCTGTTTAAAGGCTGCATTCCAAAGCACAGGTGTAAGGTCATGAGATCAAAGAGCAAAACTATTTCCAAGTGATTGATAAAGTTTTAGAAAGAATATGTCCCTTTGACCTCCATTGGATAAAGCCTATTTCAGTAATCCTGCTTTCCCAAAATGTTCTGTTAGATAAAGTCATCCTGTCATCCTGCCATCTGCCTTGCTGTTGACCCCTCTACTCAACTGGAATAGCATCCTAGGGACCAGAATAATGCACTCAGCTTTGGAACTACAATCTGAAGCTGAATAATCCTAATTAATAGGTCAATGCAAATTCACCTAATCATCTCTACTGAGAGCAAACCAGGCTTCCATTTCAACCAATCCAATCCAATTTGTCTTGGTACTGATACCCATAACTTACCCTCCCACTCCAACCTTCACATCTTTTGCTACTCTAAGAATAATAATGAGAGTAAGAGTTGGATTGCTTCTGAACAGGGTGGGGTCCAGATAGAGAGGTGGACTTAGTATCAAATGACAGTATCGTCCATCTTATTACTGCAACCTGAGGCCCACAGGATTTTTCTCCAGACTTGAAGGTAAAATCTCCTCTGTGTGAGCTCTTTGAGAGTGGGGAACAACTGACTTTTCTATGTATATTCCCTGTATTTATCACAGCAATTTCATACATCATGGGCACAAAATAAATGTGTGTGTTTGTTTTGTTTGTTTTTCCTATTCAATCATTTTCAAGTAATCCCTAATTAAATGATGTCCTGGATGATGGAAGTGACTTTATAAAGTCACTTTTTTTCTAGCAGAGTGTTGGGCACACAAAAGGTGCAAAATTGTACATTTGATGTGTATATAATATGTGTGTACAAGATGCTCCACATGTCAATTTTTTGGAGAAAGGAATCATTTTCATCTGATTCTTCAGTGCTAATGCAGTGCTGGACTGTCATAAAAGAGGTTCATCTTTTCTGTAGCTATTTATTTGTTTTGTTTTAAACTGAATTGAATCAAATAGAACATATGTTTATCCCCCAGGGTATGCAAGGACAGAATCGGGCATGTAGGGAAGGGTCAACAAACACTTTATGAAATGATCACCAAGCAGCTGAGGAGCCACGACAATGAGAGCTCCTGCTGGTAATAAGTGGGATATTGTGTCATTGCTATAAGAAGAAGATCCCAAAAAGAAATAATGAGAAGTATGTTGTGCTGTCAAGTTTCAAAGGATAATATGGATTGTGCAGATCAGGTCTCTACAGAAAAATTTTGACACAATACATGTTTCTGTGGCAGCAGCAAATAGATGGTACCTTCTCTCATCAGCTCTTGGCTGGATATTTTTACAAATGTTACTGTATCTTGGCTTCTTACTCTTTGAAATATATAAATACAAACTCCACAATCTACTCAAGAAGAAGTGAAATAATTGGGACTTCAGACAATATGAGATTTTATCTGTACATACACACAAAGATACACATGTGGGAGCACAAATGTGTGTAAGAATATGTGTATGTATATAGTTTTGTTGGTCATTGTTCAATGATTTTGGGCTTATCTGGCTCTTCATGAATGCATTTGAGTTGTCTTGGCAAAGATACAGAGTGGTTTACCATTTCCTTCTCCAGTTCAGATGAGGAAATTGAAAAAGTGAGTTAAATGATTTGTTCAGGGTCACATGGCTAGCAAGTGTCTGAGGCCAAATTTAAACTCAGACTTTCTTGACTCCAAGATCCAATCCACCACACACTAGTTGCTCATGTGTAGTTTTTCCTTCACACATACACACACATACAAATATACATGCATATGCATATTCACAGCTGCACTTTTTAAAAAAAAATTGAATCTTCATTAGCATTCGGGATGTTCAACACACTCTATGTATTTATCTTTTTTTTTTTTTTTTAATTAAGCAGCCAGTTTATGGTGACCTTAGGATTTATGGTAATTTGGGGTAGTGCCACTGACAAAAATAAAAGCTGTCACTTTTTGGAAGCAGGGTATGTACATAGAGATCATTTGTTTCATCTTGGTCACATCCAGATATTAGAGAAAAGTACCAAGTTAGAAATGTCAGAACTAAAAGTAACTTGAGAGGTCATTGTCTCTGTGCACCCAGCTATTCATGACTATGTTTAAAAGTTACATTGCATTCCCTTATGTCTATGTGGCACATTGGGGACAGGAGGAATAATAAGTTTAATTGGCCTTCAAATCAGGAAGATCTGGATTCGAATATCACCTCTGACTCATACTGGGTACATGAGCCTGGCAAGGGAACTTAAAGTCTCAGTACAATTGGTACTGATGTCAACAAAGGGGTTCATCTGCATTGGCAAAGGGACACCCCTCAATTGGGAGTTTTCTCTGCCAATAGAATCACAAGTCTAGTTCTTTCCCCTTATTTGGCATATATTGTATACTTATTGACCCATGTGCATGTGTGACCCCTACCCCCCCGACACCAGCTAGAGCATAAATTCTAAAGGGGCAGGAGTGACTTTGACTTTCTTTGTATAGCACTTTTTAGATACACATTATAGTAAAAGGAATACAGTAAGAGGTATATTCACGACTAGAACCCAAATGCTTAACTGTTGACACAGTTGTCTTCCGTCATGCCATGTTATCTTTCCCATCCAGCTAAGTCCCTAATTAAATGGTGTCCTGGATGGCAGAAGTGACTTCATAAAGTTCCTTTTTTTCTAGCAGTGTTGGGCACACAAAAGGTGCAAAATTGTACATGTTGGGCACAATTCTGTTTAATTAAAGTTAATTTTGAGGGATGGTAGAAAGAATACTAAAGAAGGAAATGGAAAACTACTACAGTATCTTTGCCAAGAAAACACTCCAAGGGGTAAATAAGAGTCAGACATGACTGAAAGGATTACTCAATCACCTGTTGCAGATATGCAGTTGGGGGGAGGGGGGGAAGGGAGATAGGAGAAAGGGGGAAAAAAAAAAAACCTTTTCCTCTAGGCCATAGCTCCTAGCTTTACTAGTAATCACATAGCATGTGCTGGAGAATGCTCATTCCTATTATTTTCTCATCCTCCTGTCACATTAAAACAAAGATAGACCTTAGAAATCAGCTAGACTAATAAGACCTTTCTGTGAATGGGTCAGCACAATGGACAGTTCCTATCCACAGCCTATCTCCTCCCCCTACTAATGACCTTTCCCATTTATTCCATCATTGAAAACATTGAGGGAAAGTTTAGCCACTCAGCTTCCTTTAATAGTAAAGATTATAGGTCCCCATTGCACACTTAGCAGTATCATTTACATACTTGCAAAAAATAATGCAAAGCAGAGTCTGTGGAGAAGTATCCCTAAAGGACGTCAGACTATCACAAAGGACAGGGCGTCCCATACTTTTCACTACTCAACATGTCCAAAAGTCAAATCATTAGCTTTCCCCAAAATTTTCCTTACTTTACAACATCCTGATCACTATCAAGGGCGTCACCATTCTTCCAGTCAATAAGATTTTCCTGCTCCCTGGAATACCCAACTCTCCATTCCTGCTTAGCCTACATATAGTATCTGTTTAAAGGCCAAAGTCTCCCAGTGCATGCAGGACCCTCTCCAGTCATCCTGATTTATAGCTGACTACTGAACCAGAAGACTCTGGAGCAGAAAGTGATGTAGGACATCTTGCACAGCTATCACTCATTCAAGTCCAATTCACTTGTATGTTATGATATCACCTCCTTAATGAAATGGTCCTCTTTGAAAATAAAAACTAAACAAGAACAATCTGTCTCCAGTACTTGCCATTTTTATTTCCATATTTCTTTTATATATCCCTTTCCCTCTATTCTTTTCCTCTTTTCTGGATTATCACATTTACCTTTGATAAGTACCTCCTTTACTTCTCTATTCACTCTAGTCTCTTTCATTCAACTGTTAAAGCGATTTTTCAAAAATATGTCTGCCCTGTGTCACTCTCCCCTATCATGATTCCTTATCACTTCATAAACTTCATAAATCAAATCAAAAGTCATAACATAGCCCCTTCCTAATTCCCCATCTTTTTAGCCATAATACTTATTTCTATACACTAGGATTTGGCTACTGTCTTTTCTTTATGGTCCCTTACACAGGGTATTTCCCTGCCTATTTACATATCCTTTACTGGCTTAATGCTTGGAATGCTGGTCTCCTCACCTCGCTTTTATTTTTTCCAGTGTCACCTCAAAATCCATCTTTTTCAGGAGGCCTTTCTCACTCACTATCCCTCTATTGTTAAACCTCTAAACCTTGCCTTCAATGATAATTCACACTCTTTCTAAAACTTTCCTTGCTCCTCACCTTAATTCCATTTCTACCTTAAATATTACAAGTAACCCTGCTTTTAATCTCTGCTTCTATTATATGTGTGCAGGTATGTGAATGCATAAATAAATTGTACTATTATTCATGCTTGTATCTCCCATAATCAAACTTTATTTTTTAATTCTTTCTTTGTCATTGCAGGATTTAGCACAGTGCCTAGGACATAATAAATCTTCAACAAGTATATTTTGAGCAACTAACTAGCCAAGAACATTTAGGCTAACTTGCCCAATGTTTAAGTTGCCAAAGATCATGAACCAACATCATCAAAAGAAGAATTGTAAACTACTAACAACAATATGAAATATTACACCAAATCATTATTAAGAAGATAATGAAAATCAATATAAGGTGACAGTTTATATAACCTAAACAATGACAAAGTTGATAAAAATATAAAAATAGTCAACATTGAGAGGATATGGAAATGAAGCAAGAGATTAGTGCAAATATCCTATAAAGCAACTTTGAGCTATCATTAAAAATTTTCAAAACATGTACTCTTCTACAAAGAGATACTACAGCGAAGCAATATCTGAAGAATGATAAAGGCAGAAAGAAAGGTTGCCAGTATGTCTAAATATAGAAAACAGTAATTTTCTGTGACTAGGTGATAATGAAGAATTGTAAATAAAGTAAATATTTTGATGATGAATGAAAAGAAATCAGTTTGGAAATTTGGAGGCTTAGGAGCCATATATGTGGTATAATAAAAGTCAGGAAAACCTAGTTTGGTATTCTACCTCAGATACAAATAATTGTGCAACCTTGATCAAGCTTATTGATAAAAACTATTGGAGGCCTCAGTTTCTTTATATGTAAAGGAGATAATTATAGCATTGGTGAAGTAAGTACATGGAAGAGGTTATTGTGTTTTGCATTTTTTTTTTTGTATTTCCAGTGCTTAGCACAGTACCTGGAACATAGTAAGTGTTTAATAAAAGTTTACTCATTGATTGCTTAATATATACTTATTGACTGTCTTCCTGAGGGTTGTTGTGAAGACTAAATGAGGTTAGTATATGCAAAATGTGTTGCAAGCTTTCTAGCACTATCAATGTTAGTTATTATAATTATCAAAACAATATTATTGCACAGTAAGAAACCATAACTATTGTGAATAGAGAAGCATCAGAAGACCTTTCTCAACTACAGCAAAAGACAAACAGAACTAGGAAAACAATATACCTAGTGATTACATCAATGTAAATGAAAATACCAAAAAGAAACAGACAATTAATTTTGGTTTTTATATTGATCAAGCTTTCCATGGCAAAGAGATGACAAAATAAATCTCACACTTTTTGGCAGCACTTTTCACACATGATATTTTATCTTCCATATCCACATTTCTGTACTGACTGTCCCATAATCTTGCTTCCATCTCTTAAAATTTCTGAATTTCTTCAAAATTCAGCTCAAGCATTAGTTTCTGTGGGAGGTCTTTCTGATTCCCCCAGCTGAGAAAACTATTGCTTCTGAGAATCACTTTCTTTTTTATCTGTATATTTCTTTTAAGTCCCTAGATATTTATATGTTTGTCTCATACCTTAGATTATGAGTTCCTCGAGAATGGGAACTGCTTTTTTTTTTCTTTTTTACTTTGGGTCCATTCTGCTCAGCACATAGTCTGACCCACAGAAGATAGTCGATAAATTAACTTGTTGACTGATTATTTGTTATGTGGTCAAGAAGCATGATGTGTGGCCTGAATATATGAATAGATTCAGATGATGTTATCATTTAGTTTTAGTAGAATGCTTCTCTGTTTCTTTATTTACAAAGTAGTTATGCTAGATACTGTTATAGGAAGTGAGATGTAAACAATGGTGATGTAAAAATAATATAATGAAGTATTGAAAATGATATTGATAAAAAAATATAATGATTGGTTGAAGAAATGATGGGCTTTAAAAATGACAAGAGTAAAATTTGTGTTTATGTATAACTGGAAAAAATAAAATAATATTTAAAATAAAAATGCATAAAATGACAGACCAAAAAAAGAATAGAATGGAAAAAAGACTAGTGGGAGACATGATAGTTTCTGATGAACTAGTACATGCATGAGGGAATTGCTTATTCTTTTTAGCTCAAGGGAAAAACCAAGGAACAATGGGTAGATATAAAAAGACAAAGGGTTATATAAAGAAAATCTGTCTAGCTATCAAAAAGTTAAACTACTTCATGAGAATTTCATAGGTTAGCTCTTCCTGGAGATTTTAAAATAAAGGGTGAGTACTACTTGAGTGATGTTAGGGTATGTTCTAGAAGCTATTCTTTTTCAAATATCAGTTGGCTTATAGAACTCTTCCAATTGATGATAGAAATATGAAAAGCTGTAGTCAATGGGGAGATGTCCAAGAAGACAAGAGGACAAAGAAAGGATCAAGAATGAAAGAAGAGGATTTGTCACTGGCAAAGAGGACAGTGAGCAATCCTCTGACCCAAAATGGAGGAAAGAGGTGGTATAAAAATACAGATGCTCACAGTTCAAGCGGTCTAGAAGCAGAATAGACTCCCTGACTAATAGATTAATGAATTTTCTGTAATTGAAGGGGAATGTGAGACTAAAAGACTAGTTATTGGATATGGCATGAAAGAGATTATAATGAGCTAGTCCAAATATCCTCTGAAGTTATTTTCATTCCAAAGTTTTTGAGAAATCATATTCTAGTGGAAAGGGCACTGAATTTAGGATCAACAGACCAAATTTAAATACTGGCTCCAGTACCAATTAACTGTGATCTGCCAACTAAATCGAAATGAGTGACTAAGGACCAAAATGCTGTATTTGTGGAAAGGTGAATATTTTTTCATAGCACGAATAAATGAGCAAGACTGATGCTAAGGACATGTCACTTTCATGAAGATCCATGTTAGAATTCTTTCTGGCTAAAAACTAGGCTAAGATGTCAAAGAAGAAAATAGACAGCTCTGATCATGATAAAACCCCCAAGAGATTGAGATAATACTGGAAGTGGAAGCAGAAAGGCAGGTACTGAGGCTTCTTTTTAATTTGTCTTAACATCTAGCATAGTACTTCACAAACAGTTAAACCACCAATGTAGCGTTGAGGGCACCAAGAGGCAACATTTGACTTCCAACAAATGTAGATACATACTGATATTTCCCATGATCTTCACAAAGCACAGATATCACTCATAATGCAGATTTCCTTTTTAGTGGCAACTGTCTGCCTTAGCATTATCACAGTTAAACTTCTAACATTTTAGAGTACTATTTATAATCTGTTTATAAGACTGACCTCCATCTTTCCTACCCTCTGCCCTCTCCAAATAATCTTTCATTTTGAATAGGAAAGCAATATTTTAAAATCCATTTTTGTGCCTATTTGGGGTTACTAAAATTGGGATCAGAGTTTTATAGTAGAAGATACTTTAGAGTTTATCTAGCCCCACAGTTTACTGATCTCAGCCTCTGGTGGACTTGAAGTTACTACAAGGAATCTGCAAATCCACATGAATCTCAAGCAATCTATTTTGAGACAAACTCTGAGAGCAGCAAAAGAGCACCCCATCTTATTCAATGACTCAGTACCCTAAATAATAAAGGCAATTTCTAAAGATTGAATCAATGCTGTGTCTCATTCGATTGCTCATTACTTTTTTCTCCAAATGAGCTTTGACTAATACAAAATTCATTTAAAACTGTACTAAATTCAGATGTAATGAGGAATGATTAGGATCTATGAATACTTGAGTTTCTCCAACCCATTGATAAAATTATAGGTATAGGAAATATACAAAAAAAGCAAAGAGTTTCCCTCCTTTCAATCTGTGAAATGGTCCACGTGCACTTTCTATAGGTATAAGTTGAATAAATTTAATAAAGATATTCGAGGCACAGGCTTCAAACAAGATGAGCTTATTAAATGGCACATATAAAATGGGTCAATCTGGCAGCCTCAGCAAAACCAATGACTTCAAGAGGAGGAAACCCTCTTTCATGATACAGAACAAATCAGGGGTCTTGGTAGATATGAGGGAAAGGTGATAGACTGTTGGGTTGGGACAAAAAAATTATGACTGGCCTTATTGAAAAAAGTTGGCTGGCATTTAGGTCAAACATTAAGTTAAGGTATGCTCATTGTTTTATGGGACCCATCTGTATCTTGTAGACTTTGCTAGGGGATCACAACTACTAGCCACTGTCTCCTTGGAAGAGATAAAATCCTCCTAATTATGCAAAGGAAAAACAACATATCTTTGAGGGATTGTAACAAGTTAGCTTGTTGAGCTTAAGAGATTTCTAGGAAGTATCCCAGGGGGTATTGATATGAGAGATAACAACTTTTCTTTTAAAATAAATTTAAGCTAGTTCAGGCATTTTCAGTCATGTCTGACTCTTTGTGACCCCATTTGGGATTTTCTTGGCAAAGATACCTCAGAGGCAAAACCGAATTCCTGAGCTCAACTCAAGGACATAGAAATGTGACTAAAGGCAGATGCAGACTTAATTATAAAAATCAATATAGCATAAAATCAATTATATTGTAGAATCCATACAGTAGAAATCCATATAGAAGAACTCGAGGTGATATTAATTTTTCTCTCTTCGGGTACGAAATGGGTTTTTAGACTGATTTAGCAAAGTAATTGAAGTGTAAATAAACATCTATTTTTTTTGAAATCTTCAAAAAAATCCTTTAATCAATTTAATGGAATTATAGAGTGACTAGTCACTGGATAGCCGAAAGCTCGAGAATGCTGCCAGATAGACTTAAAAAGGAAGTTAGCTAACTCTGAAGTCATTTTAATAATAACAAATAAAAGAAGAGCAGTATTTAGCAACTGCTTTCAACTTTGGATAGCTTATATCATTTATCATCACCACAGCCTCGTAAGGTAAATGTTATTATTATCCCATTTTACAGAAGAGGCAGAAGGTAAGTGAGAGCCATAGAGCTGAAACACAGGTCTTTTATATTACATATCCATCACTCTATCTGCTATATGACCTTCCTAGACTGAGAAAGATTCGCCTCAGGCATTATAGAGAAAAATCAGATATGGAAGAAAAACTTAGTTCCTGAGAGAATCATCATTCACTTTTCCCCATATGCTTTTTCCACCCTTCCTAAGTTTTTTTTTGAAATGTGACACTCTTGATCACCCTAGACTCTCCAGAGTTTCATGACTGTTTGCCCATGATCTGTGTGGTAACTCCTCAATTGACTCTGTTGGATCTTCATCCACATAATGCGTATTCATTGTGAGTGTTCCTTTAGGCTCTCTTTTTGGTTCTTTTCTCTTTTTTCTTCTATGCTGTATTATTTGGTCATCCTATTAGCTCCCATGGTATCACTGATCTTCTGTGTACAGAAGACACCCTAATCTATAGACCCAGCTCTTATCTTTTTTCCAGACTTCCAGCCCTACATCATGAATTAACCACTTGATGTTTGCAACTGCATGTTCTACTGAGTTTAGACTCAGTATGTCCAAAAGTGAATTCTTAACATGTTTGCTGAAATCCAAGCTTATTTCAAATTTCTTTATTTCTGTCAAGTGTACCAGCATCCTTCCAGATGCCCACATTTATAGCACCATTATCTCGTGACTCCTCACCTGCTTACATCTCACATAACCAATTGTTTGGAAAATCTCATCCTTTCAACCTTCACAAATTCTCATTTTTATATTCCTTTTCTTTAATCACATACCCATCCCTTTACATCAATTCTTGTAATAATGTCCTAATTCTTCCTTTATTCCAACCCATTCTTAATACATCTGCCAAAGTAATTTTATTAAATTGCAGGTCTGAACATGCTACCCTCTATTCAACAAATTCTAGCAATTATATTTCTTCTAGTACAAAATATGAGTTATTTGGAATTTAAAGTTCATCACAGACTGTACCTTTTATAACTTTCTAGGTTTGTTCTATATTGCTTTCTTTCCCACACTCTATGACAAACTGTCTTTATTACTGTTTCTCACAGCTGTTCCTTGCATTTTTCACTTCCTTGTTGTTGTGATATGGGAGCCACCTGCCAGTGGCTGCTGGAGGTCTAACTCAGACCTGTAAAGTGGATCTCTTCATGTGAGAGGATGATGATGATACAAGAAGACTGAGAAGCAGTTATGTTCTCTGATCTCTCTCCTCTTCCCTCTTGCCTCCAATTTATTTCATTCCCAATCCACAAGGAACATCTGTGAAGGCTGCTTTGCATCTCCTTCAAGTTTATTATTCACAGCTGTGGAGACTCTTGGAGAATTGACCTGCCCCTTCATCCAGAAATGGTCCTTAACACCTTGTTTCGGCATTGACTATACCCCACGCCTGGATGGCTCTCTCCCCATGCAATCACCTTTTGGAATGCCTGGTTGGACACTCTGTCCAAGTACCACAGTTGCATGAATTCTTTCCTTGGTTTTTATGTTGTATTAATTATGGAGATTTCTTGTATATTCTTCAATACACTCATGATGTTTTCATCATCAGAATGTAAACTCCTTAAGGACAGAGGACATTTCAGTTTCATCATTGTATTTCCAGTGATAGCACAATCTCTAGCACATTGTACTTTAATAGATCTGAATTGCTTGCTTGATTTTGGAATACAGGAAGGGGAGCAGAGAAACTTGTCTACTAGGAGATGCTCACAGCCAGTAGAAAGCAGGCTCAGACAGCCCACCCATAGAGCTGAAGTGTTATATGGAAAAGAATGGGTCCAGGAAGCCTCAGGAAGCAATTTATACAACAATGAAGCTACAACCATGGGGAAGGGAAAGATGAAAAGAGGAAAAAATAAAATATTTGTGCTAGAAAGTGTTGAAAGTGTGAATCACATTGGCCATATTTACTCCCTATATACCTATCTCTACTAGGATAATATCTGTGGGGGGTCAGTCTTTTCATTTAGAGTATATTGTGAAGAGAGGAAGAATGTTTTATTTTTATGGTTTCAATACTTTTTTCCTTTGAACTAATTATTTCCTATGTAAAAAGTACATATGTTGGTAGGGACTTTTGATCTATTTTTAGAAATGTAGACTAACAACATACCTTAAATATGGAATAGTAATCTTTCAAAGGATCCTACTTGTGTTTATGGGTCCAGAGAAGGTAATACACATACTAATATTTTGTCAACCTATATTTTCTCATTCCACAGATACTAATATCATAACTATTGTCATGTGACAAATTTTACTTAATTTTCAAAGCTTGAATATCTCTTCCTACTCCTTTATTTTGCTGATAAGGAAATTGAGAAGCCAAAGTATTAACCACTTTCTCTAAGGTTATACAGAGAGTAAATATCGGAGCTTGGATTCAATTCCGGGTCCCTAGAAGTGCAAATTCCTGCAATTTTTAAGTCTATTTGAGCTTCTAACTATGGAAAATTTCCACATCTCACTGGAATAAAATGTTGAGCCCTCTATCTGCAGGAAAAATGCCCCTGACCCAATTCTAGAAGGGAACACATTTTCAACTGGTTTTCCAGGAACAGCTAAGGAAGGGTTTACAATAATCCACACCTGGAATATTCTGTAAACATCTGTGTGCCCAGTTGTCTGTGTCTGGATTAAAGGAAATTTCTAAGTAACAGACCAGAGGCTGTTGTCCAAAATCAGATTGTGTTGGGTTGTTTTGGTTTGTTTGTTTGTTGGGGGATAACAATTTTTTTTTCCATTTTTAAAATACCATGTTCAAACAAAGAAAAGTGATTAGATAAACACTAAGAAGAAATAATCCTGGAATGATGAATATGATCGAATGTTAACCCAAAGACCAATCAATAGTTCCATAATGACTTTGTACGAAACACTGCATTTTCAATTTGACAAGTCTGTTCCACATATACACACAGAAACAGACTTCCCAGGAGGCATAACCAGTGTCTTAGCAAGGAACTGATATTCAACAAGATGGAGTAAGAGCTGAGATAGCAAAGCCCTTTTTTTTTTCTTTTAGAGAACATAGCATTTTACAAGGTTTTATTACAACTGACCCTCCACATCAACAGAAGTGAGCTGAGCTTTATCTGAGAAGGAAGGAGGGAGGGAGGGATAAAGGAAGGAGAAAGAAGGGGGGAGAACAAGTTTTGCACTTTTTTCACTGCTCCATTATTTACAATCACTCTTCTATGTCTGTGTTATTAGTGAAGGAGCTGGATATAAATCACACTATCTGTTTAAAAAATGTCCTTTATATACCACGTATGTGGGAGAGAAATAACTTTCTGTGCCCAATTTGAAAAGCAGTAAAGTATAATAGAGATAATACTGGATTTGAAGTTCTGAGGCTATGAAGCATGTGACCTTAGGCAAGTCACTTAAAAATCTGAGCTTCAATTAAAAATCTGAGCTTCAATTTCCTTATTTGTAAAATGGAGGAGGGACTGGACCAGATGATCTCTAAGATGCCCTCTATCTCTAAATCTATGAATCTAAAATGCATCATTAAAGTGTCAAGAAGAGAATTCAATTTGACAAAGTGGCAAGAATTCTTCTGGATGAAGGTACAAGGTAGGATTGGCACAGGACTTTTATAGGAAAAGGCTTTAAGTCTCCCTAAGATCTAGGAGTATGAGACAGAAATGTTCCAAAGGATTAAAAAATGGAGAATTGGGAAAATGAAAAGGAAAAAAAAATCTAGAATTGTTGCGCTTCCTAATTTTTTCCCATTGCTTCAGCTTTGTAATTAATAAAGCATCCCTAATTAAGTGGACTAACATGGCTCAAGTTCTTTGGAAACTTTCAAATACAACACAGAATGGTAGCTAGTAGTACTAGTAGCTAACATTCAGTATGTCTGTACTAGAAAGTCTTCATTGTTGTTCCCATTAATAATAATTAGTTTTATCACCATCATGAATATAATGAGTTCTGTGATCATTACCAAAATTGCAACATCTTTGTATCAAAATCTGGCAATTGTCAATAGCTGGAATCAGTGAAAACAAACCAACAGCTGTGAGTCTGAAGACTTGAATTCTCCAAATGAAGAATCGGTTTCCAAGCCTGTTTCAGACACTGAGCAGGGAAACCAGAGTAGTCACTTATTTCTCTGTACCTCAGTTTCCTTAACTAAAATTAGGGTCTTAAAACCAGATGACTGCTGAGCTTTCTTCAACCTCTGATAACTGATTCACTTAATTCTCCCTTTTGAGTTAATATTCTTGCTATTACCATTATATTAAAGTGAGAATATATATATTAAAGTGAGAAAGAAAGAAAAAGAAAGAAAATAGAAAGGAAGGAGAGAAGAAAGGAAGGAGGGAAGGAGAAAATAAGGAAGGAAGGAAGGAAGGAAATAAGGAAGGAAGGAAGGAAGGAAATGAGGAAGAGAGGGAGGGAGGGAAAGATGAAAGGTGGACAAAGGAAGTCAATGACTATGAATTTAATCATTACATAGGACCAGCAGATTGACATTTCATTTTCTTGTTACTGTCTTTTAAAACACAGCGTCTTAAAGAAGGACTCCATTGATTTAGATTTAATTAGAAAAATAGCTGTCCTTACTGTAGTCACTGTTCTCGTCCTTGGTTCCATCAATTGTCCCATCTGGGTGCATCTGCAGGAAATATCCCTGCTGGCTGAATAACCTTGTCACAATTCCTTTCAGCTGGGGTTCTGCAAAAACAAAATAAAATTGTTATTCATACTTTTTTAATTAAAAAAAAAAAAAAAGATGGTTAAACATGTCCACAAGTTGTCAAAAGGTATCCTGGATAAATTATGCATCCCTTAAGCAGTCTGCCCACAATTCAAAATGTATTCAGGAGAAAGACTATCTAAATAATTTTTTTTTTTCTCTTTAGAGGGAAAATCACAGTACTTTGTAGCTATCAACCAAATATAAATAAATGAAAGCTAATTACTATCCATTGAATAGCTAAGAGAATACAAAGGAACTTTAAAACAAAGAAAATTAAAAACAAAAAACAAAAAAAACAAATTCTCTCTTTGCAGCTCAAAAATGCTTTGGATTTCCACTTTCATTTCAGCCATTGAATGTGATGGGATTCTTCTGCAATCTCTTTTGCCACCATGGTTTGAGTACAATGAACAGCGTGCACTGTGCCTGACAATAGGCACTTCATAAATACTTGTTGATTGTTGTTGATTGGGAGTAGATGAGTGGCGTCTGGGTGAGGTTTGTTAGAGCCCTGTGCCCACACAACATTACAATAGAGTATTCCCAATGCTGATAAAAGAGATCACAAACTAATAGTCTTGTCTACCTGAGATATCTTAGAAGGTGCTTCAGATGCAAATGCTGTGCCTTTGGAAATAGGACTTCAATGAAAATTTTGTTTAATTTTAATGACTGGTACCAATTTTTGTATCCCTAGCATAAAACACCATGTCAAATACAACACAAATTCTTAATAAATGCTATTTTGTAGAAGTATAAAAGCAAATTTGCCTCCTTTCTATGGAGAATTGAATGTTGCAATAGGCAGAATAGCATATACATTTAAATAAGATTGCTAGTTTGATTGCCTCAACTTAACTTTTTTTTTCTTTTTTTTTTTTTTAGAGAGAAGAGTGCAGTGTGAACAGAAATAACAGGAAATATTAATGACACAAGAAAATATGAAAATATTATTTTGTGTAGGAAGTTCATATTAAATTGTTCATCAACCAAGCTCTGATATTTGACTATTCCTATGACAGAAAATATAGGGAGAAATGAATAAATATGTAATGCCTTTTTGGGGTAACATCACTAGCTTGACTCCTATAGCCATGATGATAGAGACATCCTTCCAACTGACCTGTTCTCTCAACCCCAATTATAAGTCCAATCTCATTCTTTAGTACCCCAAGTCAGGGACATGGAAAAAGAACCCTGAACTTTGATGAGCATTCTGGTGGTCTTGATTTGCTAAAGGGCCAAACATGTCAAACATGCTGATAATTTTAGAAGAAATTAGAAAAATAAATTGATATGTCAACAACAAGATTATAGGATGATCAATTCTAATGGACGTAGCTTTCTTCAACAATGAGATGATTCAGATCACTCCCAATGATCTTGTGATGAAGCCATCTACACCCAGAGAGAGAATTGTGGGAACTGAGTGTGGATCACAACATAGAATTCTTTTGTTGTTGTTTGCTTGCATTTTATGTCCTTTCTCATCATTTTTTTCCTGTTTGATCTGATTTTTCTTGTGCAACAAAATAATTGTATAAATATGTATGCATATTTTGGATTTAACATAATTTCTACCATGTTCAACATATATTGGATTACCTGCCATCTAGGGGAGAGGTGAGGGAAGGGGAGGGAAAATTGGAACACAGGGTTTTGCAAGGGTTAATGTCAAAATTATCCATCCATATGTTTTGAAAATAAAAAAGCTTTAATAAAAAAAGAAAGAAAAATAAGTTGATAAAGTAAAACTGATAGAGACTGATAGTCTATAACCTTCCAAGTCATAAACACTGCCAGTCTAAGCAGAACTGAACATAGAACTTAGACTTGCAACCCCAACAAAGAGATGTCCTGCTGAGATATCCTGTCCCTCATATCAAAAACCTGCAATTGCTTGGGGAAAGGGGGGAGTCATTCCCTTAGAACAAAATGAAACCAAATTTTAATTGTGATATAATTGCCTCAGGCTTGGAGAGGATAGGTGTTACTCCATCTAAGTCCGACTGACCTACCTTTGAGGCTTGGCCATGCATCTAGTATCTGAAGGGGACTTGAACCCAGGTATTCCCATATAAAGCTCAGAATTTAGCTACTCTATTTCCTATCGTCCCATTATAGTCATCAATGAATCATAATAAAAGTGGGAATTTGGGGTTATTTGATTCAAAATGATTTTTTTTAACTTCCCCTTCCTTCAAAGTTCCCTATTCTGACTGAAAGTACTCTCATTTCCAAGACATTTCTTTCTAATTCTATCCCCATACAATCTTTCAAATTCCCCCCTTCTCTCCAACTCATTAACTCCCCACCCTATTGAAGCTCTCATCACTGATCTAAATGACTATTGCAATAATCTCTTAATTAATCTTCAGCTGCTAGAGCTCTCCCTTTTCTAAACCATCAACAAAACCAAAAGATGATTATTAAAGGACAGTCTCTTAAGCTCCCTTCTTATCTATAGGATAAAGCAGTTGTTCTCTAAACCTGGAATCTCAGATCTCTGGTGATTGGCTGTAGCTTTCTCTTACCAGATACATGACTCCACTTTTTGCATCCTCGGTCCCAGTCCAATTAAGACCCTTTAATCTCTGACCTCTGCATTTATTTCCTACTTATGTTCATTTGCACAAGCCAAGTTCAATGCATTGAATGCACTCTTTCTTCTCATCTGCTTTCAAGATTCTATATCTTCATTCAAGGCTCAATTCACATATAATACCCCCTACATATTTGCACTGCCACCCTTTCTCCAAAACTATATGTAGCTATGGTATTTATATCCCAAAATTGTATTCTCCTATTAGAAGGTAATCTTCTTGACTTTGTCCTCAGATCCTCAACCCAAATCAATGTCTAGGTCAGTCTCTTCTTACATGTCTGTTGAATTTAAGATTTTATTTTCCCACCTCATTTAGAAAACTTCTCTTTCAGTGAAATCATTTCCAGGGGTTTTCTATACATGGGCAAGGAGTTAAAAAAATAAACTAAGGGTAGTATGGATTTTCCTTCCATTTCAAGAGAAAATATATTGGGGAGGGGAAAAAAGAACATTAGGAGAGAGCAATGAGACCAACTTATGAAGGGAGGGGACATGAAGAAGTTGCCCAGGCTAGGGATGGAGGTAGGGGCAACAAACAGTCTGTGATTAGCATCATTGAAAGAAACATATCACATAGACATGAGGGAGGACTCCAATGCATCGGAATATGTGTCCTTCCTGTAATATTACAGTATTAAATGTTGTCTGCAACTTCTGTTTGCTTTTCACCGGGCTCACTGTATTTATCAAAATAGCCTTCCTGTCATAGGAAGTTCTGCCAAGAGTGCTCTGGGAATTGGGGCTGATAACTCCAGTTGATGCTAATGAGAGGTGAGCTCCTGGGTCCCTCGAGTATCAGAGCTGGAAGAGCCCCCCCAAAAGTAATTGAGATGATCCAAGATTTTAAAGGCACTCTGCTGTGCTAGTTACAAAGGAACAATTGGGCTTTTTGTGTTTGTTCCAGGGATTAAGTGTGTGAATGTGACCCCTACGTGTTTATCAGTCTATAAACATTTGCCACTGAGTGCCAGGCACTGTGCTATTCACTAGGAATGCAAAAAGAAACAAAATCCATATCCTGCCCTCAAGGAGCTCCCATCTAGTGGAGGAAACAAAATACTAACAAACTTGTATTCTCCAAACAAGCCATGAAAGGAAAAACAGGAATTAATTTTTAAAAGGGAGATACTGAAATTAAGAGGATCTGGGAAAATCTTCCCATAGAAGATGGGATTTTAGTTGGGCCTTAAATAAAGCCAGGAAAGGCATAGGACAGAGATAAGGAGAAAGAGCATCAGACAAGGAGGTCAACTGGAAAAAAAAAATACCTGGAGACAAGAGATGGAATGATTAAAAAAAATAATAAAGCTGATATTATCAGCCTGAGAGGAAGATATAAGAAGGCTAGAAAGGTAGGAGGGAGGTGAGTTTATGGGTGACTGTGAAGGCGAAGCAGAGGATTTTGTTTGTAATACTCAAGGTGATCAGAAGTCACTGGAGTTGACTGAGTACAGATGATAAGACTTGGACTTCAATAAAATTGGACCCTTCAGTGACTGAATGGAGGATGTACTAAAGCAGAGAGAGGCTCGAGGCAGGCAGAACTCCAGAAGCTATTGCAACAGTCCAGCGTGAGGTGATGAGGAGCCTGCACTAGAGTGGGACAGGTTCAGAGGAGAGAAGGAGGCAGAGTCAGGAGCGAGAGGTGGAGTCAGGAGATGTCACAAAGATGGAATTGACAGATGTTGGCAATAGATAGAATGGAGTAGGTGAGAGACAGTGAGGGGTCCAGAATGATAACTAGGTGGTGAACCAGAGGGACTGGGGAGATGCTGTTGCCCTTTACAGTAACAGAGAAGGGAAGACAGAGGAGAGGGGAGGTTTAGAGGTAAAGAGAATGAGTTCTGTTTTGGACGTGTTCCGTTTAAGATGTCTGCTGAACATCCAGCTTGAGACAGCTGAAAAGTAGTTGGAAATGCAAAATCAGAGATCAGCACAGAGACTGAAGCAGGAAAGGTAGGAACAAAAGTCCTTAGCAGAGAAAGGATAATGAAATCTGTGGGAGTTGACAAAACCACCAAGTGAACTAAGATAAGGGGAGAAAAGGAAAGACTCAGACTCTGGGGGACACGTATGATGAACATCAGGTACCATGCATGCATAGTATGTTGTATGAGGTAATGCATATATATGTTTGTATCACATGTTTTGTGCGTGTGTGTGTGTGTGTGTGTGTGTATTTGGTGTGGGCATTATATGGTTTGCAAATATGGATGCAAATGTAAGTAAAAACAATTTTGTCATTTGAGGCTATAACAGAATTTGTTTTGATTCTATACAAGTATTTTTTTTTACCATGACTTGGATTTTGATGTTTAAAATGCTTATTGGTTAATTGATTGAATCAATTAAGAATCACTCAGATTCTTAAGAAATCTCTCAGAAAACACCACAAGCTCGGCCTGTATATCTTGATTTGTTGGGACACTAGCTGGCTATCCAGCCAAAAAGGAAAAAAAAAAGCCAATGTGGGGGGAGTGCCAGGTGTGGGAAGAGGGGAGGAAAAGACAATGGGTATCCTGCTTCACAGTGTTTGAGGCAAACTGACAAGTCATGAGTTGACATATGGATTTGATCAAGTGAGGAAGTTATACTTAGGGGTTAGGAAATGGAAGAATGAGGCTCAACAGCAAGTCTTCATTTGGGACATCAAGAGGAAAGAGGCCATAGAACTGACACAAAGAGAAAGAAGGTAGAACAAGCAGGTGGGAGCCATGCCATCCAAGGGCTCAGAACCACAAAAGAGGCTGTCTGCTGAAAAGGGCTTACAACTGGCACAGCAATTCCAGAAGAAAATCTGGTCTGGGATATTTAGGGGTTGGCTGGTTCATATAACAACAGATTAGAACACAGGTATGAAAGCTGACGCCCCCACACGTAGGGCCACTGAATCAATGTTTGCTGCATCAGAAGAGATCAAGACTCCCATGAAATCACCTGATGAGCACAAACCCTTCCTGCATCAAATGACTTGGCAAGAAAGGGTCCCTGAAGGATTTAGGGCAGAGAAGAAACAAGCCCAGATCTGCCCCAAGTCATTCAATATTATATATCTTCCACAATGGCTTAATTTTCTGTATTAAGCCAAGGAGAAATTCTAAAGTCACAATTTTTATTCCTCAACCACATATGTATATGCTGTGTCCTTCCAAAAGATACCACAGTCCTGAAAGTTTCTGCCTGGCATCTACATTCGACTTGCTCTGGTTGGTCCCAGACAGCAAAACCTAAAACCGTCAAGGTGAGGGTATTTCAATGAAAACATTTAACCTCAAGGAAAGATTAAAAAAGTGGGGAGTGGTCACTTCCTGACAGAACTGCCCAATGCTTTCTATTCTCTCCACAGTCAAAAGTAAACTTCTCAGGCTTTTAAAGCCCATCACCATCTGTCCACATACAATTTTTCCATTGTCCTACCCTAGCCCAATTTAGTTCGTTACACTCTACAATCTAGCCAGACTGGATTTCTTTGCATTTCTCATTCTCGAAACATTGTCCTCTTCCTCCATGCTTTTGTACTGAATGACCTCTAAAGCTCCTCACTTCCATTTCTTAAAACCCAGCCTTGATTATAACATCTACATGAAGGCTGATTTTTTTCAGTCAGTAGGATCAATTTCCAAATTATTTTGAACTTTATTGTCAATGAAAACACACACACACACACACACAGTGGGGGGGAAGAGAGGGATGGAGGGAGGAATATGGCTAGAACCTGTGGGAAAGTCATCTGATTTAGAATTAATGGACCTTAACTTGAAACCTACTTCTGTCTTTATTACTCCTGAGACCATGGGAAAGTGGTTCAGCCTCTCTGGCCCTCAAATTCTGCAAGTACAATGAGAAGATTGGCTTAGGTGACCACTAAAGTCCCTTAAACCTCTAAATCAAGGACTTTACAATCCCGCTAAGAACAACTAAAAGAATAAAGAATGTTGTTAAGTAACAGCAATATTGTACAGATAGTCAGCTTTGGAAGTCTTAGTAACTTTGATGACCACAATGAATCACCACATTTCCAATGGAGTCATGAGCTAAATTGTTTTCTATCTCCACATCAAGAACTGATGAACTCAAAGTGCAAGGTAAAACATTTTCCTCTTTCTTTTCTTCCTTCCTTCTTCTTCCTTCCTTCCTTCCTCCCTTCCTTCCTTCCTCCTTTCCTCCCTCCCTCTCTTCCTTCCTTCTTTCCTTCCTTCCTTCCTTCCTTCCTCCCTTCCTTCCTTCTTCCCTTCCTCCCTCCCTCTCTTCCTTCCTTCCTTCCTCCCTTCCTCCCTCCCTCTCTTCCTCCCTTCTTTCCTTCCTTCCTTCCTTCTTCCTTTCTTTTCTTCCTATGACACACAAGGCTAATGTAGAAATATGTTCTATATGACTATTGCTCAGTTGTTTTGCATTTGTTCCCAAATCTTCCTGACCCCATTTAGGATTTTCTTGGGAAAGACCCTGAAGTGGTTTGACATTTCCTTCTCAAGTTCATTTTACAGATAAGGAAACTGAAGCAAATAGGGTTAAGTGACTTGTCCAGGATCACACGGGTAGTATCTGAAGTAAGATTTAAACTCACGAAGATGTCTCCTGACTCCAGGCTTCACCCTCTATCCATTGTTTCACTTAACTGTATGATTATGCATATTTATAATAAGTTTTATTTTTCTTGCCTTTCTCATTGGGAAGAGGAGGTCGCAGAGGAAGGGGAGAATATGCAACAACAACAAAATAACTATGTTTAAAAAGCTAAAAAAAAAAAGGAAATTTAAAAGAAAGGAAAAAGGAAAGCATAAGGGGATTGAAGCGATTTGGGTGAGAGAAGGGACAAAACATAATCACTATCTTCCAATAATTGAAAGAGTGAACAAACTAGTAAGCAAAACATGGGATGATTAGCTGAATGTTAAAGAGATGCACATTTTGGTTTAACGATAGGAAGAAAAAACTCCCTAACAATTATAGCTCCCTAATGAGGAAAGCACGGCCCAATGTCAGCCATGCAATGATTCTAGTAAGATGCAGCAAGTCCTCTTAGGAAGATACCAAACTGCTGAGATCTAAAAAGGGCAGCAATAGAACCCCACTGTTCCATTGTCAAAGGACTCAAGCCCCTCCTTCAGGGATACTAGCAAGCAATCAAGTGTTTGGGGAAGGAAGGCACTGTGCAAAGGGAAAAAATGATGTCTGGGATATCTGGGATAAAATATAGCAATTTCTTAAGATACAGTCAACAACAAGCATTTATTAGGCACCAATGAATCAATCAGACAAACACTATGAAAGATTACTGGAAACCTCCTCAGCAATTAAGTGAGGCCCTTGCCTTTGAAGGTAGCCAAGTGGTGGCTGGATTGTCTTCTGTCAGGGATGCTATAAGGAGATTTCTTCAGAGAAACAAATGCTGTGTAAGGTTTCTTACTCCTCCAGAAATCTGGAAAGCTATA
Organism: Antechinus flavipes; assembly: GCF_016432865.1. Classification (NCBI taxonomy): domain Eukaryota; kingdom Metazoa; phylum Chordata; class Mammalia; order Dasyuromorphia; family Dasyuridae; genus Antechinus; species Antechinus flavipes. The sequence continues at coordinate 4,236,592 of NC_067400.1, read as the reverse complement.
CAAGCCCTGCCCTTAAAGAATGACCACTGGGTAACACATCCTCCTTTCTTTCTTTCTCGGGAGGTTTCTGACTTCGTGATTGGAAAACAACGAAAATAAAATGATTTTATTCACCTCTGAGCTCTTGTTAGAACAAAGCAGGCTAATTGATGATCCCAAATATCCAGAAGCATAGCACGCTTCATAAATGCCTAGCATGGCACCGGACAAGATCTGGCTCTTTTGTGATCCATCACTGGCTAATGCACACCCCGTTTAGATGAATGTTGCCAGCCAGACTCAGACTGCTGAAGCTTGCATGGACTCCTGTAATGTGGAAGCGCACCCTTCTGCTTCCAGATATTGCAGAAAGCATCAGGGAAGGTGAGTGGGAGGCAGAATACAGAAGCTATGGAACCGTCACCCTCCATACAGAATGGGTTGGGAAACACCCGCATAAAATAAATCTGTCTGCTCCTCAGGGAGACACCTGACCGGGCAGCAGGGCTTGTGTGGCCGTCATCACATTTAGGTTTTAGAGAAATGGCAAGGGAGCAGCAGTCTGGCTTCATCCAGTCATGGCCTCTGCCTAGAATTCTCTGCAGCCACGCGGGGTGGGCCAAAGGAAATGGGGGAAGAGGAGTAGAGGAGAAAAGGAAAAGGAGGGGAAGCCCATACAAAGATTGGGGAAAGGGAGGGCTGCACTTTGGGGCTGGGTTGCCCAATAGTCGGATCCAATGTCCCCTAGAGTTCACCATATCGGGCTTCCTTTAATGGGAATACACATTGGGTGTGAAAGTCACCAGGCTTCTTTAGCCAGTGGGAGCCCAAGCTGCCTCTACATGGGACAAACAGGATTTCTTTAGCTGAAAGCATTGCACCTGCACTTGCCTCCACTCAACCACTTTGCAGCAAATCAACCAAAATGCCATGAAAGAGGCAGCTACAGGAAGGGCCTGGGGGCCAGCTGATTGTCTTTTGGGGCACCCCAGACTTTGGAAGGGGCTTCCCCAGAGTGGCTGGAGCCACAGCTGAGATCCTTTTGTGTTATTCCCTGGCTTTTTGTAAACTGGAATGCCTCAGGCCCCCTGCTCTTTATCCTCCTGAGTTATCTTCTTCATTCACTGCTGCATCAAGCTGATAGCAACAACAATGGGACTCGGATAACTCCATTTTCTCCAAAACAGGATTCACACTAAATCAAATGACCTTGACAAAAGACAAGACTTGGCTACCTGCAGCCTCCATCCAGGGAGAGAGAAGCATTGCATTTTGGGGAAGAGTGCTCTCCAGGGACAGGTAGCCAGCCAAGGGAGGGCAGGCACATAATTCCTGAGGCAAAAAGGCTGGTGGCAGGAGGATGGACCATCCAGGTCCTATTTTCTTTCTCAAGGCTAAAGTCTGAGGTCAGTATCCCATAATTCTCCAAGCTGGCTAGACCTCTCACTGGCCTCTTCCACTATGAATATACATGCATAGGCACAAATCCTCTTGAATAGAAAGGAAAACATAAATACATATATATTATATATATATATGTGTGTGTGTGTGTGTATGCATATATAATTACATACATATACATATATATATATTCATTGATTTCTAATTGACATTTAATTTTTCCTTCAATCATGAATATAGACCACAAACAGGATTCTAAGAAGGGATTGCTAGATGGCAACAGAATAACAAAGGGGTTTGTGACAACAAAAGGCTTCAGAATCTCTGTACTAGATGGTTTCTTGAAGGTGCTGACAGGTTCTCATCTATCATTCTATAAACTGAATTGAATTGAACCTTAGCATGATAGGTATTATCTCCATTTTCCAGGGGAGACTGAGGCACTGAGAAATTAAGGACTTCAGTCAAGGTCCACAACCAGTGAGTGTTAAAGCCAAGATATGAAATTAGGACTCAGTTTTTATCTAAATGGACCAGTGAGCTAAGCAACATGAAGACATGAATTCTAATGTTGACTCCAATATTAAACAGCTACGCAAGCTTTAGCAAGTCGTTTAATAAACTGGGCCTGTTTCCATATTTAGGAAGTAAGGGGCTGGATTTCATGGCTCCCAAGGTCCCTTCCAGCTCTAAATCCATGATCTAACAACTCTAGATGTCAGTGTGTGCTAATTTTTGCCCTACATTGAGAAATCACAGAGAGAAGGGTCTAGTTCCATAATAACATTCATGTTAAGAGATGGGTCATGCCCAAGAGGCCCAATGTTTCTCTGACCACTCACTCTGGGTAGTACCAGAATTTTACTCATTACCAAATGAGACACAGGGCAGGTCCCTTCCTCTTCCTCCTCAAATCATGGCCTCAACTTAGCATACCCAACCTCACCAGCTCACTCACTCTCTAAGAGTTCATCCGGCCCTCTACATTATGGGGCCCAAACGGAAACTGAAACGCTCCACATGTGTCCTGATGAGGACAAGGTGAAACATAAGCATATTTTCCTATATCTGGGGGCTACCCCACTCATAGAAGTCTTGAGAAAGTTGATAGGTTTCCATTTCTAACCTAAGTCCTGAGTTTTGTACTTTATGTGGAACTGACTTCATGCCCATTTCCTTATACTGATTTATGAGTTTTCAGAGCTCTCTAGATGGTTACTATAAAACACAATAGATGTATGCGCATGGCTTATAATCGCCCTGCCTCCCCTGCCTGTCAGATTTGGACAGTACCAGTATTCCAGACTAAGTACAGACTAGGACGTTTCTGAACCCAAATACATCTTGTGGAACTCTGGCAGAGATAGCCACAAACTTCTCCAGCTACAGGTCTCTAGAATAATCTGGAAAGTCAATATAAAATAACTTTCCAGGACCAATCAGCTGAAGATGAAGAAGAAAAGGTGATCTTTAGAGCTCTGGGAAATGTCAGTTAAGATCTTAGCAGAACATGGATGAATCAACCCATGGCCCAGAGGAAGCTGTGTGTGTGCAGGGGAAAGATTATAAAGAACTGAGCTGGGCTTTTTGACTTGTCAAAGCAATTCTCTTCTCAGATTCCTCATCTGGAAAATGAAGCGGTAAAGTAGGTGGTGATGGTGGTGGGGAAACAGATATATAGATACATTTATCTATAAAACAAGGAAATGTTTAGAGTTAGAAAGGACCACCAAGGCCCACTCTGCAAATATATTCCTTTTGTTGTTGCTCAGGGTTATAAGGCTAGTAAGTGTCTGAGGTTACATTCGAACTCAGGTCCTCCTGATTCCAGGGCCAGGGTTCTGGTTACTGGATCACCTAGCTGCCTCTGTTGTTCTTGATAATTATGATCAAAATAGAAATTCACTCTGATACTAGGGAGGCTGGGTGTGGCTGTTTGGAAACAGAAAGATTTGCTTAATATGTAAATCCTTTCCTGGTGCCTGAAATGTCAGGAAATATAAATATACCCCACCCTTGTGTAGGCTCATGTTTGAGGTCAAAGTTAGAATTCAAGAGCCTTAAAAATGAAGATGTGTTATAATAACGAGATCTCTAAGCACTGAAAGAGCTTAGCACATGAAATTTCAGTCTTTGGGTCTCTCAAATCCTTTTTCATCAAAAAAAAAAAATACTTATCCCACTTAAATAATATATTTGTGAAAATTCCAACAAACATAAAGAACATAATGTGATGGAAAAACAATACAAAGAGTGCTTTTCATCCCCTGAAGGGGACTTCCCTATTATGACATTAGGCATTTGTTCATTAGTGAACAACCAGCTAATTAGGGAAAGGTGGAAAAAACAACAACTGTTGTCTGCTGAGCCCAGACTGAATCCAAATAGGCCACCGAGAATTTGTCTAGAGCATTATTTTCAGGACTGTAATAAAGAGCTAATCTTTGACCCAAAGTACCAGAGAAATTCTAAATACAATAAAGCAAGGCTTTCTTCCTTCTCTCTTTTGAAAGGTCAACCTCTGGCAGACCTAGTTCCCCACAACTGCAGAGGGAAGGAAGGTAAAATAGCTTTGAGTTGGATTTGAAATGGTTTCTTTCTCTGAATCTGGCTTCCTTCCCATCAGTCTTCGCCGCATTCTGCCTTGTTTTTGCATTTCAGAATGCTCTATTAAGATCGGACATCAGTGGCCATATCTAGTCCAACCCATATGTGAGTTAATGTTCCTTCTGCCATATTCCTATGAGCTAATCCAATCCTACCGAGGTTTGCTAAATGAGCCCCTTTAAAAGGAAATCTATTTCCTCCCTAGCTTCGTAGCTCATAGACTTTTACAAGTTCTTTCTGCCTTCAGTTTAAGTCAACCTTTTTGCACCATTATTGTTCTGGTTTCCTTTGAGACTTCATCTGTTATAACAAACTGCTCACTGATTTATGACCTGAAGATCCATGCATTCTAAAATCATAATTCAAATCACAAAATTTATTTTTCATTCATTTAAATTAATTCCCAATTTAGAAGTATGTGAGCTAATTGTAATTCCAAACAAATAAATAGATATAGATAAATAAATGAATAAATAAAATTGTCAGACAAATGAATGAATGTGGTTGGAAGGAGGCACTCATATGTGCCTTGTTAGATTGATATACTGATTTATTTTGGCATGTGATGATATACTTTAAATAATAGATACACTATAATACATCAATTATAATTCCTATTTCTTCCCCACTTTAAGATTTCAGCAATATTTTCCTCTCACCAAACTTGTGAGTTTGACATTAAGTATTCCTAGTGAGAGGAGATGTGTCACAGAGACAAGAGGATGGATTAAGAGTTGAGGAAGGCCCCTGGGTTATAGTCTTGATGTTGCCGCTTAGTATCCATGTGACCTTGAAAAGGCCATTTTCTTAATCTATAAAATGAGAGGTTTAGATTAGATTACCCGAACATCCACTGTAGTTTTAAATGTGTGACCCTATATGCCTTTGAATGGTAGAAACACGGAGATTTCATGTTTGGGGAAATAATGTTGACTTTTCCATGTTCCTAAAGGGAGGAAAGGTCAAAGTCATATTGAACCCAAGGTTTTCTGCCTCCATACCTTGTCCTACTCCAGTATCACTTTCCCTCTATTACACAATCAGAAGTCAATGTAAAGTAGGGTACTCGTTTAAAACAACTCTCAAATGATGGCCAATGTGAGATCATTAAACCCTCCAGAGCCAAACATCAAGGACAAAAATATCAGGGCAATGGCTAGCATCTACCCACTACCCACAAAAAAGGATTTCCCATTAACATAGATTATAAGAGGTAAAAAAGACAGTGGAGATCATTTATTCCAATTGTCTCATTTTGCAAGTGATATAACTAGGCTTTAGAGAGTTTAAATTGCTAAATATCTGGCACCAGATAGCGAGGTTAGATCATAGCAGACAGAGCACCCAATGCCAGATGTGGTGCCCTGGTCACAATATATTATCTGGTAACTTCAGTTTAAAAATGTAACCAACTCTCATTTTAAATCACCAAAGCTAAACTCTTAGGCTATGCTCGAAAATTCAGGAAGCCTGGCTTAATCCCAAAAGTTCCTTGTATAGGCCAGGGAACAAGGGGGCCAGAGGACCAAAGAATTGTATAGATAACCTAGTACAAGAGTCACAGTTTATAGCCAAGAAAAATGGGAATCAATATGTAAGAATAAGATAGTATAAGAAGAACAGAATATATACTAAGAGTAGCATGAATATATAAGAATACGAGCCATTTTCTGATAGACAAGTGGTCAAGTTGTCAACAATATGAGGATGGAGTTTTCCAAAAAAAAGAACAAAAACTAACATTGAGAAGAAAGCACACTCTAAATTATCCATACTAAGAGAAATACAAATCAGGGAAATTGAAGGCACTGAGCACTAGCCCTGAAGTCAGGGACACTTATTACACTGAATTCAAATTTGACTTCAGATACTTGTTAGCTATGGAACACCAAGAAAGTCATTTAACCCTGTTGCCCTTAGTTTCCTTGGCTACAAAATGAGCTGGAGATGGAAATGGTGAACCACTCCAGGATTTTTGTCAAGAAAATCCCAAATGGGGTCACAAGGAGCCCAGGAACAATAGGAAATGACTGACCAGAACAATAAATGAAAACAAAGATGAATTCCAACTTATCCAACAAATTGGTAAATATGTCAAAATAAGGGAAGAGTGGAGGTTGGAAAGATTAAGATAAGTATATTAATGAGTTGATGGTGACAATATGGATTTGTGTAGTCGTTCTGAAAAACAATTTGGAAATATCAATCAATAAACCAATTAATAAATATTTATTAAACACCTACTATATGCCAAGAATGCCCAAATATTTTTAGCAGAATTTTTAAGGAAATAAAGAACCAAAGTCAAAATGAATAACTAGCATTTGGAGAATAACTATCATTTGGAGAATGCCTTTTTACTTCACTTCAAGTTCTCAATTAAATGAAATCATTTTGCTCTTTGATATCATAATAGTTCTCTGGGTCTGTGCTCATACTCCTAGGGGGTGACCCCTCAAAAAATAAGACTAGCCACTCACTCATAGCTTCTAATCCCGAGTGATTCCACATGGGAAGCTTTCTGTACAGTATCATCAGAGTACCCACATAATACTTGGACTATGATGAGTGCACCTCCTTTTCCATTCACATGTTTTCCACCAAGATATGTCATTGCACATAAGTAGTCATACAATCAAAGAGACTTCCCTTATGTGCAGTTTCTACTAACATAATCAGCGTGTACTCTGTTGGTGATTGGGGCTTGGAATCAATTAACACACATTTATTACCCATCTACAATGGCCAGATATTTCACAGCACATCAACAAAGTCATCATGCAGAGATTTTTTCTTGAATGCCTTCATTGCAGGGGCACCCACTGCATCCCCAAACAGCCTATTGTATATAGCGCAATGCCCATGGATGAGACTGTCAACGTGTCAGAATCTTAATCAGGTTCAAATGCCATAAGTGACTGTAATGAACTTTTCATGTTCCATGTTCATGGAGATAGGGAGAAACATACACAATCTAAAATCACAGAATTCCCTAAAAACCCACTAATAGTCAGCTAGCATGTTATATGATTTTCAATACAATTATCTTAATTATGTTTTAATTCAGTCAATATTAAATGAACTTTGCATTTGTCAAGTACCGGCCAATTGGCTGTTACTGGAGGAAGCCTGATTAGATTTCAACTCTTGTCACAGAGAACTCATAAAGTGTGTATTCAAGAACAACTACAATAAAACCTTCTGATGAAGGAAATGATAGAATGAATTATTTAAGATGCAGGCAACAAAAAGTGTATCCAAATGAAAAAAAAAAAAACAAAAAACAAAAAACAAACAAACAAACAAAAAAACTGCCCCTGGTCCCGGCCCTTCTTAACTAACCAATCATGAGCAACTATTGAAGCTCTCTGGGCTCAGTTTCCTGAGCTGTAAAAATGAGGCAAAAGTTGATGGGATCCCACATATCAGTCATAAAAATTCTCCTTTTTAATGTTCAGAAAGGTCCATAACCACATCCTCATCCTCCCCAATTAAACTTATTTTTAGGAAAAACTAACTTAATTGTGCTATTTAATTCTTTGCTTCATCTAAGCATTTGCCTGGCAGATTATTGTTGTTGGTTGATTTTTCTCTCCATTTTCTCTCATTTATTCTTTTAAGGCTACAGAGATATTTGCAAGCAAGCTTGAGAATCCAGACTGAGAAATCTTTATCCATGCTACATCTACTGCCTAGGAAACCCATTTCAATTTGTGAAACTAAAACTCTTGTTTTAAATTGTCTAAACCTCATTCCTTTGTCAACTAGGGGAATAGCTAGATCCAATTTGCTGATGCTGTTTTATTTCACTAATGCCTTTTCTTTGATTCTAAGATTTAATTTTAAATTATCATATTATTAAAGGAAAAAAGGGATAGAAATTATTTCACAAATCATTCAAATTTCAATTAATTTATTTCATTTATATATAAATAATTCAGCATTTGTTTAATGTTATAACATGCTCTTCTAGACAGGTACACTATATGTTATTTCCCTGCTTTTCTCAAAGCATTTCTACTCCTTCAGAATCAGAGCAAGGATGGCAGGCAAAGAACACAAATGAGACTAAAACAAATACCCAGGTCAACATATTGAGTTTTTAAAAAATCCTCGGCCTCTGGTTGATATGCTTGAAATACATGAGGGAAATCTATGGTACTTTTCATCCCATTTTTTTTTTAAATCCAAGTTAGTTGAAATTGAGAAAAATGTTATTAAAGAAAAGCAAATAAAACTCACTATTGACAAGATTTTGAATAATAATGACAGTTCTCTATTTGTATCAAAATGTATGAGAAATATTCAAAATTGGATCCCTTTTATATGACCGTCTCTAACCCTACAGCACATACAAGGACCACATTCTTAATATGATAATTACAAACAGAATTATATGGGGTGGAAGAAGAATGGTCAAGGGGATATACTATTTATATTATGTATTACAATGTTTCATAGATTACTGAGGCAGTCACTAAAACCTTTATCTTTATTTTACTCTTGTCATGAGTTTAGCATACCTGGTATGATAGAATGAATGAAACACATTTAGCAATGTGCTGCTTTAAATAAGCCACCAGAGAAAAAGGGATTTCTGGGTTTTCAGTGTGTTGAAAATTAGGGTTAAGATTGAGAGGAGAAAGAGAGACAGAGAGAGGGGGGGGAGGGAGAGAAAGAGGTAGGAGAGACAGAGAAAGAAGAAGAAGAAAGAAGGAGAAAGAAAAGAACAAGAATAAGAAAGAGAAGAAGAAGAAAAAGGAAAAGAAGAAGGAGGAGAAAGAAGAGGAGAAGGAAAAGGTGAAAGAGGAAAAGAAAAATAAAGAAGAGAAGAGAGGGAAGAAGGAAGGAAGAAAAGAAACAAAACAGCCTTTCAACGAACTTACATTCTATTGGATCAAATTAGGTTTTTTTTAATATTTAATATAGAAATGTGTCCTAATAATATGCATTAATGTCCCTTTCACGTTTCATTTCAAGCTGAGGGGTTCAAGTACATCATATTCCAGAGAACCTCCTTCCATAAGGGCCAAGACATTCTATTCCTGGATGTACTGGCACATTCAGCTGGAAATATTTTGCATAGCATGCTCTCTATACAAAGTAGCCATTCAATACTGTTGGTTGATGATGATGGAGGAAAATAGCTTGGGTTTATGGAAGGCTGTGAATGACAGCCAAATGTACATCCCAAAATAGTTGGTGGGCCAAATGCCTAGGACCTCAACCAACCATAAAAGAGGCAAGGAGATCTGTAATCTACCTTCATTGTTGTGATTTTTTTTTTTTAAGGAAAGTGAGGAATCTTGATGCCTTTTAAAGAAAAGTTGACACTTTTAGGTAGAAACTGACTAATTGGGCACAGCAGCACAACTGAAATGGCAAGAGAACATCTGGAGTTGAATCAGTCTTCTGAAATTATCGTTTGTTAGGTAGAGACTAGAAGAGCCATGTTTGGCTGCACTAATTTGTACATTCTCTTCCCTCTGGCACCTAGAATGGGGACCAGCACAGAACAGGTCGTAGATTGTGTGTAAATGCACAGGGATCATAATGCAGTTGATCACATCTGTTCCCCATACAACTAAGTGTTTCTTCTATTAGAAAGGCAAATAAAGGGCTAAAGCAATGGAATGCCAAAATCAGTGGAAAGGAGGGGAGACAACTTTAGAAGAGATCTGAAATCCAATTTTCTCTTCCTGACTGACAGGGAGAAAGGTTCCTCATTTCTCTGACTCTAAGTTTCTTTATCTGTAAAAATTGGGAAGAATCACACCTCTAGTGCCTTCCTCCAAGTGTTTTTTTTTCTTTTTTCTGGGAATCAAATAAGATGTTGATGGATTAGAAGTACCTTGAGGGCAAGAGTTTTATTTTTCATTGTTTTTACTTTCTTTAGCCCAATGTTTAGAATATGATAAATACTTGTAAATAGTGTTGTTTGAATACACATGCACACACACACATGCACACACAAAAATATATATACAAAACAAAAAATCAACTACAAAGTCTATGTTTGGTTTTGGAATTTTCTCCCGTTGAATATCAATTTCCTTGTCTGCCTAAATGAAGGATTTAATTTAACAAAAAGGTGTCAAATTCTTGGATTGTAAAACTCCTGCTCTCAGGACACTTGTCTGAGTCAGATTTCTACTCTCTTGGTCAGGGAAGAAGGCTTGATTTTCCCTATGCAAAGCCTAAAGAGTGGAGCTGGCCCAGCAGTCCTGTGGAATACCTGGCCCATTTTAACATCTATAGCAGCTTCATGAAGCTCAAAACCAATATTTTTTTTTTCATTGAGTACCAGGCATTCCAAGGAAAAATCTAATGAACAGCTTCATTTCCAGAGTGGGGATATGTACTTGAGAGATTTCCTATCAAGGATAAACCACCTTTTGATTTGGACAGTTGGGGAGAGGGGGAAAGGAAATGAAAATAAGTATAAAATCTTATGTCATCCATCCATTCTGGAGAGCAATTTGGAACCATGCTTGAAGGCCTATCAAACTCTGCATACCCTTTGACCCAGAAGTGTCATTGCTTGGTCTGTGTCCCAAGGAAATCATAAAGGAGGGAAAAGGGCCCACATGTGCAAAAATATAGCAGCTCTATTTGTGGCGGCAAAGAACTGGAAAATGAATGGATGCCCATCAATTGGGGAATGGCTGAATAAGTTATGGTATATGAAAGTAATGGAATATCATTGTTCTATAAAAATGATGAACAAACTGATTTTAGAAAGCCCTGGAAAGATTTATAGGAACTGATGCTGTGTGAAACAAGCACAACGAGGAATATATTGTACATAGTATCAGCAAGATCACTATGAAAGATTTGGTTATCCTCAGCCATTTAGTGGTACAAGGCAATCCCAATAAACTTTGGATGGGACATGCCATCTGCAGACAGAGAGAGAACTATGGAAACTGAATGTAAATCTTGCTATGATCACTTTATTTCTTTTACCTTTTTTTTCTCATTTTTTCCCCTTTCTTCTTATGTTCCCTCCTAACATGATGCATAAATATATATTAAAAATTAATGTACATGTAGAGTGAGAAAAAATAAAACAATAAAAAAAGAAAAAATAGTCATTCTAAAAACATCCATTTCACAAGTATAAAATGATGGAGGTGAGCTAGACAGAAGTTCATCTGGAAAAAATAAAAAAGGAAAATATCCATGTGTTTTAGGAAACCATAAATTCACATAAGTCAAACAACAGGGGAGGAACACTAATGCCAACTTCAACTTAATTAAAAGTCTTAATGTACAGAACTTGAAATCCACATCCCACTTCACTCTACCCTAACTAGACTACATTTGAAACACCATATTCTGTTCTATGTCGCATAATTTAAGAACAACAATAATGAACGTGGTCTAGTGGCTAGTCAGGAAGCTCTGAGTTCAAATTCTATGCCTGACACTCACTAACTTTTCTCCATTGGTATTTCATTATCATAACTCAAGATTACTGGAGATAATTATCCTTGGAGGATCAGGGAAGGTGGGGGACTTTCACTGTGTACCTTCCCACAATCTCCTCTGTTGGAGTTTCTTCCAGCCTTTTTTTTTTTTTTTTCCAGAAAGTGAGCGAGCATCCTGCCCTATACCATACCACCACTCACATGCTGGAAAAGGCTCTAACTTCCATGTGGTTCAGTCAATTCCCTAAGGATGTGTCCACTGAATTGATTTAAGATCTATATTCATATATGGAGTTCTCACACAGAGCCTTCTCTATGCTAAGGAAATTGTAGCTCAGTTAGGCATTTCTATATGAATTATCTGGAAACCACCCAGGGATAGGTAACCACATTGAGGAGAGGGCTTTGAGACCTGGAAAAAAGAGGATGAGCTGAATGTAGGATCATTTAGCCAGGAAAAGAGAAAAAAAAAAATTAGGGACACAGTAGGTGTCTTCAAAGTTGAAGTGCTTTCCTGTAGAAGAGGAATCTAGAGCTGTTCTTTTTGACCCAGAAGGCAGAATAAGTAGATTTTCAAAAGCAAAAAGGAACAAATTTAAACTTGATAAAATTTAAAGAAAAAAAAAAGGAAGCAAAAGTAAAGTAAATTGAAACCAAAAATGCTTTGTAAATATGTGAGCTAACCAAAAACTGAATGGGCTACCTCAAAAAACAGGGAGTAATCCCTTATGTACATCACCAAAAAAAAAAAAAAATGACTTCACATGTTATAGAAGGGAATCTGATTGTCTCTGAAGTCCCTTGAAACTATAACAGTCAATGACTCTTTCTTATACCTGGCACCGATTAAGAGCATTTGGCCATGAGGATGTAAGATAATCAGGAGGGCAAAATGACTTGATTCTTCAGTAGCCAGGCATTTATTCTAGAAAATGAGTCCCCCATCAAAGAAGCTGGATTGAAAATGAATTACCAACCAAGCCAAAACTCTTTCACGTCACCATGGGTGCCGGGACACCACAAAGGAGTCATTCGAGAAACACAGGGACCAAGTCCCTTTTTAAAGTAATTTTCTCCTTATTGTTCCTTTTAGAAAGAGGGTGGAGAAGGAGGAGGTAGGCTGCTCAGGAAACTTGAGCTGCAGCATGTGGGAGGTGGCATGGGAACGTACAAGATGCCAACTCACTTCCTGAGGAAAGCCGCAGAAAACTCCAATAGAGCCGACTGTGGAAAGGGCCACAGACCGAGCAGACGAAAAGGGAGTTGACCCCCTCCCCTGACCCACCACGGATCATCAGCTCCAGTGACCTTGAGTTGTGATAATGAAAGACCAATGGAGAAAGCACCAGTCATTTTACCAATTTCAAAGATTGAGAACCACTACCACAGTTTTCTGTCTCCCCACAGCCATTTCCCACTTGTTCCCTAAAATGGATTACTTGTTTTAGCAAAAATAATGAATGCAGCCCAGGTAAGAGTTTTTTTGGGGAGAGGCGGATTTGTTGATGACTATCATCCTGCAGTCTTCCCCATCTCATTTGAAACTAGCCTGTCTGTACCTGATCAAAGAGAATTTGGTTTGGCTGTCAAGAGTTTGCTGTTGTTGTTGTTATTGTTGTTGTTGTTGTTGTTGTGTCTTTTTTTTTTTGCTTTGGAATCCTTCTTTTGGGGAACCACCTGACTTTTTGTCCCTGATGTTCAATAACAGACAGTGTTATTTAATCCAGGCTACTTGTGGAGTGCCCGGTAACAACTGTGACCAGTAACATCTTCTGAAGTTGAAAATCCAAAGGTAAAAAATTTCCATCATTATATCACTATCAGAAATAAACAGGTCTCTTCTTTCAAACAACACAAAAATAAGTTTTAAAATTATCAGCATTCCCCCATTTCCATTTTTCACCCCTTTCCAATATCCCTTTTAAATTTAGGTTTCAGCAAGTCCACAATAATGTTCAGTCCTTTCATCAAGTAAACATGCTTCAATTAGGTTCATTCGTTAATCATTCTTTTATTAATTACCTATTCTTTGCCTGACACTGTTTTAGAAAATTTATTACTCTGGATTAAAAGACAGAAACTCAACATTCCCTACCGTCAAGTAGCTTTTATCTACTTGGAGGAAAACTACAGGTACACAGAAAAGCAAATCCAAAGACATTCTTAAAGGAGTTTTTAAGGATGGGAGAAGGAACTAGCAATGGGGAGGACTGAGGGAGACAAACAATGTAACTGAGTTTTAAAGGACACATTTCTCACTGAAAGTAAGCATAGAGAGAAAATAGGGAAGGGTAAAGGACTACCTCCTGACCAACCCCAACATAATGTAACATAGCACTAATATCAGATAACAAAAGTGGGGAAATATGAATGATTATTGATCAAATGAGACTGAAGTGATAACCAGAAAAGGAAGTGAGAAACGGGAAATCAAGAATGGGAGAGGGTCAATGGTCAAATACTAAAGTAACAAAAAATGGTTTCTGAGAAAGGCCATTGGATTTGGAAACTAAAAAAACCAATGATAACCTTGTAAAGAACAGTTACAATTGACAAAGGCAAAAGCCAGTTTGAAATAGATTTTAAAATTAATGGGAGGTAAGAATGCAAGATAAGTATTTCAAGTATTTTTTTTTTTTTTAACCACAGCTTGGGACCATTGTAACAACCCCCAGGATACTGAATGAATTGGGTTGGTGGGTGAGATTTCTGGGCTTCTATCAGGTCCCTGTGAAAAAAGTCCATGAAGTATTGTGACTGAAGAGGTGTCCATGAACCTGGTACAGTTGGACAAAGTCTCATCTTGAACACATATTGCAATGTGATCTTGGGCAGCTTGCTTAGCCAGCCCAGGTGACTTACTAAGGATATGATTTGCATAAAATGGGCTATTTTTGTGGAGAAGTAACTAAAGTGATCAAATGAGAGCTCTGGTTGAAATAAAAATAATCCACTGGAGCCAGCAGCCCCAGATAAGATTATATTTGATGAAAAATGCAGCAGCCTGCCCTTAATACTTAGCTATTGTGCCTACCACTGTACCATCTCCAACAGCCTTCATTTGGGGAAAGCACATCTATTCAGCTTTGAAAGTCCTGCCTAAAGCTGAATTGTCCTGACTAATTAGTGAGCATAAATGCACTTAGTCACAGATGTCACTAACCCCAGACCAGAACATACTTCATATTTCATCTTTCTTTGCTATCTGGTCATCTAGATATTTATCCTACTGCCATGAAGGTCCACCACCTGCCTGCTACTGCTTCCTACTCTCCCTTATACCTCTTACTTTTTGCATTGTGATCCAACTAACATTATCATTTTTTTCCCCTTGGGAGTGCTAAGGCTGATTATTGAGAAAACTAGTCATCCCTGTGATTGCTCAGACCAAAATTCTTTTTTTTCAGACTACCATTTCCCATATGTGTCAAGTCCCTTTATTAGAATGAAAGTTCCCATGCCCAAAGTGCTATAAAACTGTGCCTACCCTTTGATCTAGCAGTGTCTCTATTGGGCTGGTCATAAAAAAGAGAGAAGGATCCACATGTGCAAAAATGTTTGTGGTAGCCCTTTTTGTAGTGGCAAGAAACTGGAAACTGAGTGGCTGCTCATCAGTTGGAGAAGGGGTGAATAAGTTATGGTATATGAGAGCTATGCAATCTAATTGTTCTATAAGAAGGCCTTGAGATACTTACAGGCTATATGAAGTGAATAGAACTAGATGAATGCTATGCACAGCAACAAGATTATGTGATGATCAACTCTGAGGGATCTGTCTCTTTTCAACAATATTTCAAGACAATTTCAATATTCTTGTGATGCCATTTGCACTCATAGAGAGGATTATGGAGACCGAATGTGGATCACAATATAGTATTTTCACCTCCTTTTGATCGTTGTTTGCTTGCTTGTTTTTTATCTCACTTTTTTTTCTTTTTGATCTGATTTTTCTTGTGCAGCATAATAAATGTGGAAATACATTTAGAAAATTTGCTCTTGTTTAACATATACTGGATTACTTGATGTCTAGGGGAGAGAAAAGGAGAAAGGGGAAAAATATGGAACACAAGGATTTTTCAAGGGTGAATGTTGAAAAGTAACTCTGCATGTATTTTGAAAAAGAAAATGCTAAATGATTATAATAATAGCAAAAGAAGAGAAGTTCCTTGAGTGTAGAAATTATCTCACTTTAATATTTATTTCCTCAAAGGAATTATCTCACTTTTATATCTATTTCCTCTAAACTTGATATACTATCTAGCTCATCATAGCTACTTAATGCATGATTTTTATTCATCTTTAATCAAAGTAGCTAGGGGGAAAAAAAGAAAAAAATATATGGATTGATTTTTTTTTTAATTTTGAATTGTGTTTTTAATTAAAACAGCATGACCTCCATAGACCTTGGGTGACATATTTGTATTTAGGAGAGAATCTCTTCAATTATTAAGTCCCAACACCATTATTTTATTTTTTTAATTTTATTTTTAATCTATGTAATAAAACAATCACTTCCATAACACAGTATAATCAATGCACATGAAGTCCAGAGCAGTTCATGATCTGCCTTGGATTGCACAAGACTAATACCTGGTCCGAGCACCAATCAAGCAACAAGCATCTATTAAGTGTCTACTAGAAGGTGGATACAGAAAACGTCAGAATGAAACAGTTCATTCCTTCAAGGATGCTGCATTCTGTTAGGGAAGCCAACATTCACATACACAAGGATATCAGCAGCTGAAATTTTAGAAAGATTGTCATGTAGAACGTGGCCCTCCAGCTAAATGCTAAAAGAACTAGGGGTTCAAAGAGTAGGGAAAAGGTATTCCTTCATGGAGGATAAATCATTTGAAAGTGAAAAGATAGATAATGTACTGTCAAGGAAGAGGAATGATATGGAGGTCAGTTTGACTAAAGCAATGGCTAAGAGAAAGGGAACAACGTGCAGTGGCCCCCAACAAATACTCCCCAGTTGAAAAACATTAATTAAGCACTGAATATGAGCTGATCCCTATGTTAAGTGCTAGTAATTAAAAAAAAGAAGAAGAAAATGCTACCTTTTTCCCTCAAGTCACTTAGTAATCCATCAAAAGAGGGATGACAAAAGATGAAACAATCTATGGTACAGGGTCTGCAAAAAGATAGGCGGTACAATACAGCCCTAGTAGAGTTAGAAAGAAGAAGGCGATTTGGAAGGAGGTTTAAGAAATGACTAACTGTCCATGCCTTTTTATTCTGAAATCCCCATTGTTTATTCCAAGGAAAAGAATGAGATAGTGAGAAAGATCCTACATACTCCAAAATATACACGACTGTACTTTTGGTGGGAGCAATGATTAGGAAAAAGCAGTTGTTCATCAATAGGAAAATCATTCTACATGAATATCATAGAATGTTGTTTTGCCACAAGAAAACAAGCATAATTTTATTTAAAAAATAGAGAAATATGGGGAGACTTAAACGAACTGATGCACAGTGAAGCAAGCAGAACTAGGAAAATAATATGTGTTTAATGATTACAGCAACATAAATAGAAAGTATAAAATAAAATAAACTGAACACCATCTAATTTCAATGGCCGAACTTGTTCTCAGATGTAAGACCGTTTCTTTGTAGAAGTGAAGAATTATGGGTGGGGATCATCAAATATACTTTCTTATTCAGGTGGTTGTTGCCTAATTTTGCTAAAGTGTTCCCTGTTTATCTGTGTCGGTCTCTTGTCTCTCTTATGCTTCTGTCTCTCATCTGTATGTGTATGTGTTCATCCTCCTTAATTTTTGTTTGTTGCAAGAGATTACTCACTTGGAACACAGAAGACATTTGGGGGTGGAGCAGAGTGTGAAATGAAGGTGATATGTTTTATTTTGTTTTTTAAGCAAGCAATAATCTTAAATCTAGAATAATTAAAAGTATTGGTATGTGATTGGAGTTGAAGTTGTGTAAAATATCTAGAGTACACTCAATCAACATGGTCATATGGCTTTCCATTGTTGTTCCATCTCAATCATTAAAACGCAGAGGAGGCAAACAGTGGGAGTGATTCAAGTCTATCTGCAAAGAGAGAGCCAGCAATAGGACAAATGGGCAAAGAGATCAAGGCTTGAAGATAATGCTTAAATTGAATTGGATAATTGTAAGGGTCAGGGTTTTATAGGAAAGAAAGTGAGGTCAGAGCTAGGATAATAGCCTGGGAAACTAGGAAGGGGGAGAGTGATTTGTAGCAGTAGTACAGATTCAGAATTCAGCTAAAAAGGATAAAGCAAGGGAAGGTAGGAGTTCAAAAAAATTGAAGTGAACACTTGAAACAAAAATGTGTTGATTGCCACCCACTGAAAAACAGAAAAAAAACCCAGGATGGATTGATAGAATTATCTGGTAGAAAGGCAATTTTCTTAATGACTTGCTATGATGCGAAGACTAGAGCAGATTTGCCTATTCTACTTCCATAAGACTCCTCCTGACCTTTGGCTCTGATGGGGATGGAAAAGACAAGCTGGATCTGGCTCTGAAATCATGGAGAAAAGATTACTTTATATGTTGCTTGAATGTCATAAACAACAAGACAAAGATGGGGAAGAACCTGAGCCCTGTTCCTGCTCAGGACCGATGAACCCCTTTGAAGCAGTCTTGGTCATTACTTGACCGTTCGTACTGGAAGAGGAAGTGTTGGGTTTCCTCGGTGCCGTGTTTACTATATTGGGAATAAATTTTGGGCAACAGTCATTGTGACCGGGATCTTGACCTGGGTCCCTCCTTAGGCCAGGGACTCTCTCTCTCCTCTGCCTTCCAGAGAATCTTAGAGTGGCGCACTACCAATGTTGGAATGTTAAATTTAGGTAGGAAGGTTAAATTTAGATTAAATTTATTTCAGCTGTTTTCATGGAGTCTCTGTTTGATTGGAAGTTCCTCTAGAGCAGCAACCATCTTTTGATTCTTTTTGTATCCCCACTATTTAGCCTAATGCCTGGCACTTAGTAGGTGCTTACTCAATTTGGGACTGATCAACTTCAATGCTTCAGGTTCTGTGTCAGCCATCAGGATTACAAGGACTAGGATGACGATTCTTTTCTGAAAGGAGTTTTCATTTGGAGGGGGGCTGTAAGACATCCCTCTTTAATTAAATTAATGTAAAGAGAATAAATAGAAATAACTGCAAAGTAGGAAAATGAGAAGGAGCTGAAGTACAGGCTTAATGCCTGGAATCAACAAAATTCATGTAGAAGAGGGTACCATTTTAAAGGAAGATAGAGTTCCCCAAAGCAGAGGTTTGACCACAAACAAGAGCCAGGTCACATCTAAACTGATTTCTGAGTTAATGTTGCATTTTACAGCTGGAATAAATACCAACATCCCTGCTTTCCAGTGAGTGACTTCTAGGCCTTCAGCAACAGATCACAGCCCACCGAGATTCAGGAAGGGTCTTGTCGGGAGGAAAGGGCTCAAATGCCATAATCTTTACTGAGGCAACAGTGGCCCAGAAAATATTCTCATCTTTCCTAATATGGAAAACCCAACTTCATTTCCCCTTATTCCCTTTTCCAACCTTTAAATGAACTCTGCATAGGAGAGCCCATTAAGAAAAAAAGCCAGTTCCAATGGAAATCTGTTCTTTATTTTGAAGTTAAAGGTCAAGGGACTTTTAAAATATATTTTCCCCTTCTTATAGGAAAACTAGAATTTAAATATGAAGGCCCTGCCACAGTCACAGCCTATCAGGCCCCTAACTAGGCATCTGTTCACTCAAGGCCGCAGAGGGCTTCTGCAGAGTCTCTAGCTGTTTACCAACAGGGCTCACCATCAAAGAAGAAGTAAAGTAGTCTGCCATTCTCAAGGATTCTGACTTTGGCACTCTTCTCTCCTTCTTTCAAAACATCTAAAGCACTTGTTTACCTGGAGCTGAAGAAAGGGCATCTCTTGGGTTCCCAAGCGTCCCTTCCCTTCCACGGGTAAATCCCTCCCCTCAAAGCCTCTGGGGTACTATGCATCCAGGGAGGGAGATGCCTATTGGAACACTGAGCTGGAGCACACACATAACAACACAGACCTCCAGGGACTGCCTATTTGGCTGATTTCGTGATCTCAGTCTTCTCTAGGTGCTCATCTCCCCACTTAGAGCACTGGGATCAATGCACACAGAAGCAGGGTTGCTGTGACCAGGCTTACTATCTCCCAGGATTCTTTCCCCAGCTGCCTGATCCTCTTAGAGGAGAGTTATTCAGAACCCAAAGTCACCTATATACCAGAGGACAGTCCAAGGTTTTTTCAATCTAAAACCAACTTTTTGTAAATGAAACACAGAATCTGAAATTGGTGACATCAGGTCGCCTCCTGCAACCAAATGCACGTCTGAATACATGTAGAGACAAAGAACTCACTCACTAATTAGCCACCCCACTTCATTTGGAGAGATTTACAATGTTTCTCCCACTGCCAAGACCAATCTTCTAAATCTACTTCATACACACAACACACCTACTTGCACATGTACAGAAACCCACAATGCACACAATACCAAGAATCAACCAAAAGCCATCTGATTGACATGACACCCTTGGACCACTTGGAGGAAAGGATCCCGTGATCCCTAACTCTTCCCTTCTTTGGAATAAACAAGTGGGCTGTCTTCACATGATCCTTATATGGCTCAGCAAAGCCATTGTCTGTCAGAAACCCCAATGTGTCACCTGCATGCAGGAATGAATGAAGAAAAATAATTTAGTAAGTACTTGCTATGTGCCAGATACTGTGCTCGGCACTAGGGTTACCCAGACAGAGAGAAAATAGTTACTGCCTTCAAGGAGCTTCTATAACAACAAAGGAAAACAGCAGCTGGGGGAGTGGTAGCAAAGGAGATGGGGATGTTTCTTTCCATCTGAAAAGTCATAAGGGTGATGAGCAGAGTCAGAGAGGATGAGATGCCACCCCTGGCTGGATTCCAGGGTCCGCCATGGGAATATGACAAGGAGGGTGCCCAAGCCACAACCTGTCCCTTTTGAGGTGCTTCTGCCTTTTTAAATTGCATAACGCTACACTAACAGCTATGCAGTGCTGGGGGGGGGAAGTGAACATTTCACCAGGATGACTGGCAGACACCCTGTCTGCAATGCCGCTCAACAAATTTCACAGTGCCCACAAATTCAATGGAACTACAAGCAAATAAAGTGGAACTGACTACAATTATTTTCAGAGAAACATCTTTGGAAAGTCAACTATCCAGAAACATCCTACATCCATGGAGATTTGATGGTTATGAAGGAATACAATGAGGACATATCACTAGATGAAAAGGATGTTCCTGAAGTTCTTCTCCTCAAATTCCCCTTGCCCTTTCCCCAAACTCAAAGGCTGTCAGCATTCTGGCAAATTGGTCTTCTAATTTTCTTCAAGAAGATCAACTTCATTAAAACTTCAAAGTTTTAATTCTGTATTATTTGATGGGATTTTTAAGGATAAAAAGAATCGAGGGATCATGGGAGTTGGCTACAAAGACAACATGAACTTATAATAGAAACATAATTTGTAGAATTGAATACACTGTTGTAGAAAAGGGATGATAAAATCCATGCAAAGTGCCAGTTTATCCCTCTGCTGGGGTTCTGAGGAGAAAGAATTCTCAATGATGAATGTCAAACAAAAACATTTAATTTTTCTAATTTTGTGGCTTCAAATCATGAGTCAGATTCCTAAGAGGAGAAAATTTAGGTTCAAATGCCTCGATGTACCTCCCTAGAAAGGAAAACCCATTTGCAAGCTCTATCTTGACTAAGAATTCAAGTCATTTAGAAAACATTTCACAGATCAGATGATGAGCATTCAGTTCCATTACTAGTGTTTTGCTTTTTCAACTCTTCTTTTATGATGTTTTCAATCCTCTATGTCAAAGAGTGTTTGATAGCAAAATATGCCACAGAAAGGTTATCAACCAAAGCAGACTTACCTAGGAAAGCATGAAGGGCACAGAATTCTTTTCAGATAAACAAGATTTGAGTGAAAAGAGTAAATGCTTAAAGAAATGAGAGCATTGAAACTTCACCAAATGGGTTTTAATTTAGGTTCACTTCCTTGACATATTTAAAGTGTGGATCATAAATCACAGCTTTTGGGGTGTTCGAAGAGTTGAGGGCGATCTATCATTTAGATATACATCTTACATCTTATATCATGAAAGAGGGAGGAATTCAAATAAAACATTGATTGTCTCTCTAAATCTATAAGGAAAGAAACACCTAATGATGATTTAAAAAAATGATGGAATTGATTGTGGGTTTTTGGGTAAATATCTCATCACATTGAATCCCCAAATTTCCAATTCTGAAGAGATTTCAAAAATTATCTAGTCTACTATATAATATCTTCCAAATGAATCTTGACCAAATATGCCCAAATGCTCAGTTAATGGGAAAATATAGGTATTACTTAACAGACACACACACACACACACACACACACACACACACACATTCTATCACTTAACTTGGAATGATATTATTTTCCTAGAAAAATCTCCCCTATTAAACAAGTAGGATAGACATGCCATTTAGTAGCTTTCTAGATACTAGCCAGTTTTAGACATTGGGATGCTTATTCAGGTGCTCATTTCTCCACTAGCTTTTATTTATTTTTTTGCTTACCCACTAACAACATAGAAGTTGTAGAGGGGGAAATTTAGTCCTTGTGTCCACAGGACAATATCAATGTACCAATGAGGAAGGTCTTCATTATAGTAGCCAAAGTGTACTCTACTAATTTCCTGGAGATCTGGGCTCACTTTAAATTGAATGTCCTCAATGACATTTCTAAAACAGCTGTTTTATATTCAAACATAGACTCCTGAGATTCAAGGCTTCATGAGATGATGAAATGTCAAATACAAGTGTTTCCCCAAAAAATATTTGTGGCTCAGGAAGTGAGTTGGGGATGTCTCAGCTTTTGTTTCCCAACCCTTCCCCTCAAACATACAAAGCTCAAAACAGCATCCAGGCAGCTACTCTCAAGCACCCTATCTTGCAGTTCATTGTCTCACAATCTAACCGGGTACTTGGAAGGGTACATGACTTGAAAATGAGACTTCCCAAAGCCCAATTGACTGATCCTCTTCAGTGCCCTTTCTTATCCCTGCAAATCAACCAACACTGATCTGAAAACAATATTACTATTATATATTATCAAAAAAAAAAAAAAAAAAAACACAGCCACTTTGAATATAATGTCACAGCCATCAACATTCTCCTGATCTTCTTTTAAAGTTCCACACTTTACCTTTGCTCAGAGAGAATCACATAATTACCAAGATTCATTAACAATTGTATGTTGGTGTTTTATCCACAGATAGATCAAGCAAAAGGGCCAAGGTATCAAGCAAGAAGAGGTGAAATTTCCCTATGCAGTAGATAAGTTCCCCTGTAGTCTCTTAACTACTAGGTGATTTCAGCCTCTCTTGCTTCACGTATACTTGATTCAGAATTCAAATAACAACCTTTCTGTCTAGGAGTCAAAGGACCTAAACCCAAAAGATCTTCACTTTCCTTAATGCTCTGCCATTTGTTACTCAGTTTGTGTATTTTACCCAGAGATGGTTTTATGAATGACAAGTTCGGTGTGAGGCAGAACAGAAAGGGACCTTTTGCCTAACTTCCAGCAGGGGAAGGGAAGATTCTTTCATGGAATCATTTTGACTTTAATATTCTTTTGATTTTTGTAAGTTTTCTCTCCCCTCACTCCCTTTCCACCCCCACCCCAAAATCATTAAAAATCCCTGTCTGGTGCTGTGATCCATGCTGCCAGTCTGGAGATTTGGGCTCACTATAAATAGGTTCTACCCAAGCAACGTGAATCATGGTTGCTGACAGCAAACCAACAGATTCATTAGTTTGCCTTGTAAGTCTTAAGAATAGCACCCCATCGCAAAAATCAGAAAATTTGCCAGTTTACGAACAGATTAAATCTCTGGGTTTATAAATGAAATACATGCTGCACTAGTCCTCCGAATGTCTTAACCAGTTTTCACATCTTTGGGATATCTTACTCTTCCTGGGAAACTTCAACTAGAAAAGTAACCATCAAGAATCTCTCTGAGAATCATTAGATGTTCGTGGAGTCAAATGAGAGGAGAGGAAGACTATGGTCAGATGAAAACACTAACAGGATAAATTCCAAGGTGGCCTGAAATTCATCTTTGGAAGATGTATATGGAAGTAGGAGAAGCAGCCAATGAGAGGATAGCATTTTCCCAGGTTCAGTGCTATTTACTGCGATATTTCTATTTAGTGAAAGGGGGAGTATAGCGAAAGAAGTGTGATTTCTTTATTCATATAATTTAATTGCTGTAGCTACAGGTTAGAAATATAGCCAAGGGAATTTCAGAGCCTTGACATTTTTTCCATGAACACTAGAAGGAAAAAACCCAAATGCGGTGGCAGCCCAGTCAGACAGAGGAGTGGTTTATGTTTGTCTCAATTCCTTAACTATGGCATAGAATTACTCAACGTCTCACCAACCACACAATGGAAAAAAAAAAATCTATGGAACACAGCACCTGTGGAGAATTAGCTTCAGGATTTAGGGAAACCATTGAGACCCTGGGATTATTTTGATTGAGTGATTTACATTATGAAATTTCCAGACCCAGGATCAAGGACACTGTATTTTGACTCTCAGGATTTGGTATCTGATTGTGATTGCCTTTTTATTACCTATATTGGCAATAGCAAGTAACTTCCTTTCCCTGAAACTTAATTTCCTCTTCCAGAATAACAAGGGGTCATTTCAGGTGATCACTAAGTTCTCTTTCAACTATAAAATCTAGTGAGGCTGTTTTCCTACTAACACACACACACACAAAAAAAAAAAATCAAATGATTGCTCTATTTAAATTTAATGTTAGATGCCATGATAAATAAGAAATGCATCTTCCTCTTGTTTTAATTTGAGCACTAATTGAATACTTTAAAATCCCTCAGTTTAAAAGCTTAAAACAAGCTAACTTCTTTAGATTTCCTAAAAAGTGATTTCTCCCTTACAATATTTGTCTCATCCAAGTGTTTTGTTTTGTTTTTTTTTTTACTTCAGCCCACAGAAAATGCAAAAGATAAGCAGAAATGCATATAGTTAAACCAAGCAGTTAACCTTTTTCGGTCCTGTCCTACTTGTTTGTTTTTTGTTCCCCCCACTTTTCTTTGGCCTTTTCTTAGAAGTTCAGGCAGAAGAAATGAATGTTTCTACTCATTCAATCACACTCAAGCAACCAGATGGGTGGGGGAGAGCGGGAATTTTGTTTGTTTTTATTCTCTCAAACCCGAACTCTAGCTCGCCTTGAAAAGGATGCACATCTTCGCCTAAAGTAAACACTGGGGGGCTACTGATTCCAGCTCTTGCTGGAGCATCATATCCCCTCCCCTCCCCTATTCTCCATCACAGAATTTAACACTATTTAAGTTTTTAAAAAGGGAAACCGAGAAACTGGAGACAGCAGAGAATAAGGGAGGCTAAAGCCTCACTTCCCCAGCAGGCCCAGAGTAGGGAACACACGGAGACCGTTGGCCTTCCATCCTCACCTCCGTACGGATTTCAGACCCCGGAATACAAAAGGGGGGAAGGGAGGCTCCAGACGAGCTCCCAGGAAAAAGCAAAGCCCGAGGAAAGATGATTACGGGAGGGGGAAGGACACATAGAACAAAGCTGGGGAGTGTGAGCCATGGAAGATCCCGAGATGAGCTGCCGGGACGTTGGACAGAGCCAGGAGGGGCTGGTCAAGGAGGGCCAGCGTCTGGTGGAGGTTTCGGAAGGGAAACGGGCTGGAAGGTGAGGGAAGGCAGCATCCGGCCCAGGCCTCCGGAGCTGCTTCTCCTAGCTGGTGCCTGCCGAGCCCTAGATGGGATGGCGAGGGAAGGGGCTCGATGGGAGCCCAAGGGGCAAGAAAGAGGAGGTTGCCCGGGGTCGGGAGAGGGAGGGACGCCCGCCGCGGGTCTCGCTGGCTGCCACTGACCTGGTCTCCTTCTCACGGGCCTCTTCCGGCCACTGCAGAAACGCACCTTGCTGAACACCCCGAGGACATGCCTCTCGCACAGGGATCGCCCATCCTTGCTGGGGCTCGAGCGGCGCTTGGAGGCCGACACCCGATCGCTGTTAGATTCCCTAGCCTGGCGCTTCTGGCGGATCAGCGAGCTGGCGATGGCCGCGGCCATCGCGGCTCAGCCGTCGGGGCCCTTCCTCCAGCCCCCGGGGGCTACCGGGGCGGGAGAGGAAGGAGATTCCGGCCGCCTTCCCTTCTAATGCAATCTCGTTTAGGTCTTTCTACCCCTCTCCTTCTAATCCGAGGCAGGGCAGTCAGGACCCCGAAGGTGCCTCGATTGAGCAAAGGGGAGGCAGTGATTTGGAAGCTCTGTGTCGGCCGCCGGAGACAAAACGGGGCTCCCGGCAGCCGACTAAGTCAGTCTGGATCCGTGGGCAATTAGGGGGACCACGAAGGTTTGTTGGTGGAGACAAAACGAATGTAAATCCGAATGTAAACTTCCAGGAGCGCTGCTGCAGAAAGTGAAAGAACGGCGATTCTTTCTGCGAGCCGGGGTCACCCGGAGCTCCGGTTATTCCCCAAAGCGCCCCCCACGCCGGCCCCGGAACCCGTAGGGCTCCGCTTTCGAAGGGAGGCTGGGCAAGGGGCTTGGCCGGGCTTGCCTGGAGTCCGGCCGGCTCTGGAGGGTCCGCTCACTGAAGTGCTGTCCCAAATGAGAAGGCGGCTCCGGGCCCGGGTCCCCAAAGCCCTGCCCTGGGGGTTCTGGCTGCACCCAGAGCCCCGAGCAGAGGCGGGGGGAGTGAGAGCTCGATAGAAAAAAGTGTGTACAAAGCGGTGGGCGCGGGGCGGGCGGCCGTGCCCCCTGCAACAGCAACGATCAAAATAAAAGGCTAAAAAGTGACTCAAAGCTAAGGGCCTGTCGAAAAGAAGCCGCCAAATTCGGGGATGGGAAGGAACCCGGCAACCACTTAAGTCCCCGCGGGCGG
Source organism: Antechinus flavipes (assembly GCF_016432865.1). Taxonomy (NCBI): domain Eukaryota; kingdom Metazoa; phylum Chordata; class Mammalia; order Dasyuromorphia; family Dasyuridae; genus Antechinus; species Antechinus flavipes. Next base: position 4,210,175 of record NC_067400.1, on the reverse strand, counting down.
GCTCTGCCAGCCCGAAGGAGCCATGCCCCCCAGGTCAGCCGGCGCTGCCGACATCGCCCACCACTCCCCGGGCCTCGGGTGCTTGTGTGCACGGGGGGGAGCAGGGCCGTGTGGGGTTTGTTCCAAACGGCCCCGGCGGCCGTGGGTCTGGAAGCCAAAGGCTACCTAGGAAGGGAGGGGGGACCCCGAAGCGGGGCAGATGGACTGGCCTCTAGGAGCAGGTGGCGCTCCCCCAGTTTTGGTGTCGCTGGGGCAGCTGTTACCAGCTGTGGGGCTAGCTCCAGGAGCGCCAGAAGCTGTGGGAACCTCGATTCACCACGAGCGGTGCAGACAAGGGAAGGAGGGAGAAAGGGAGGGAGGGAGAGAAGGAGGGAGGGAGGGAAGGAGAAAAGCAGGGGAGGGACCTTGGGGAGGGAGATCCCCGGGAGCCTAGCGCCCCCGGGAACCGCCCGCCCGCCCCCACGGCGAGGGCACGGGGCGGGGAGGAGGGGATTGAGAGCCCAGTCTGCAGGAGGGAAATCCCTTGCTCCTTCTGGAATAGACCCGCACGGTGGGAGTACCTTCGGCAACCGAGCGTCTGGAAGGGCTCGGCGGGGGGGACCCCTGATCCCCAGCCCCCGCGGAGAAGCTCTGCCTCGGATTGGAGGGGGAGTCCTTGGGGTGCTGAGCGCGGCCCAGCCCCTCCCAGGGCCACTTTAGCGGGGCTTCCCTGCCATGGGCCGGTCCGGAAGAAGGAGGGCCCCGGCTCTGGAGCGTCCGAGGGTTCAAGGCATCGCCCCGAGGGCCCAGCTCCGTTCCCCAGCCGCCGCGCCTAGCCCCTGGCCCCGGGCTCAGAGCGGCGGCCCCGGCTTGCACCCGGAGTCCTGTCGGCCCGAAGGGACAGCGGTCAATTAGATCCGAGACGCAGGCGGCCGCGGACGCTCAGACAGTTCTGCGGCCCCCATCCCGGCCCTGGGCGGAAGGCGGCACGCGGCCGAAGCAGCAGGAGCAGGAGGGGGCGGCTGGAGAGGACGCGCCGGGCACCGGCAGGCTGCGGCCACACATCATCCTGCCCTTCGGCGGCTGCTGGCCTGGGCGCCGCAGTTCCCCGAGCGCCCCGGGCCACATCGTCGGCCCGCCCTCCGGGCCCTGCGCCCCAGGCCGGAGGGGAGCCGAGCCCCCGGACACGGCTGAGAGAGGGCTCCCCGAAAGGCGCAGGCTGCCCCGGTGCTAGCCGGCCCCGCCGCCCGCCGGCGTCCCGAGCCCGCCCCGCAGCAGCTGGGTGCCGGTGCGGCTCAGCGCCAGGGGCATTCCCGCGTCTGACAGAGAGGAAGCTCCGGGGGACCCATGGGGGTCAAGTTCACGGTTGAGCCCAGCTCACGGGGGGCTGAGGACGAGCACTGAGGCAGAACCCAGGAAGGCTGGCCCGTCCGCCCCACACACCGCGGGCTGCCCGCTGCAGATCGGGCTCCGGCTCCGGCTCCGGCGGACGGGGGTTCCAGGCTGGCGTTCCCTTGGGTTGGGGCTCGCTTTGGTCTGGAAGAGGAAACTCCAGGCGGAGAAGGCTGGCAAATGGGGGCAAAGGACTGGGGCGGGGGGAGGGGGGGGAGAGAAAGGGAAAGCCTTCCGAACTTCTTCCTTGCAGCTCGAGAGAAAGAAAAGGGGGACAGGGGGAGGGCGTTCAAATCCAGCTGTCAGGAGCGGCTGGCCACGGAGCGAGCGTGGGCTGCTGTGCCCATTTTCTTCCTGGGCGCCGACTGATGGCACTGGGCTTCCTCCCCCCTCCCCCAGCCCCAGCGGCTGCCTGTGTTTCCCTCCTTGTCGCCTCCCTCCCTTCTCTTTCTGTGTCTTCTGTCTCTCCTCTTCTCTCTACGCAATCCTACGTGATTGAGGTTTGGATGAGAAATTCTCAGAGGCAGAGCTAGGGAACTGCAGTTCGAGTGTGCTGTCCCCTCCTTTACCCAACTGGGGAGAAAACATCCCCTGCCCAAGACCTGGCGAGGAGCAAAGGGGCCCTGGGCGGCCCCAGAAGGGACGGGAGGCTGGGCTCAGGAGAGAGGGAGAGCAGTCTGCCCAACCGCAGAATCAGACACCTACTGTGCGCAAAACATTGACCAGATTAGAAGGTGGGGCTACAAGAGCAGTAGCAAAGGAGAGAGAGAGAGAAACAGTCAGGAACGGGGCAAATTCAGCTCGGGTAACACTTTCCCTATTTGGGAAGGAATTGGACATTAAGGGATGACCAGGGGAGTTGCTTTCAGACCACCTGCTGGGTTGGCTCCCTACTGGGCTAATCTCCAAACAGGTAAGTGAAGTCAATGAGTTAGAGCCTCCCTAAATGTAATTCAGATCCCTGATCTCTCCTTGAACCTACAGGTTACCAGAGGTAAGCATGGTGTAGTGGGAAGGACAATGACAAGGAGCCAGGAAGGCTGCTGTTCAAATCCCTCCTAAACTAGGGACCAGATGTGTGATCCCGGCAAGACCCTTTATTAATTCAGGGCCCCATTCTTTCACTGTAAAAGACGTAGATTGGATTGGATCACCTCCAAAGTGTTTTCTAGCTTTATATAAAGCAAAGATTCAGGGTATCTGGGCAGGGTTTAAAGGATTAGTGACCCCCAAGGTCATTTGTGACAAAACTTGACACTTGCAGGAAAATAAACGACAAGAAAATTAACCAATTTAAAGGGCACTGTTCAACATGAGAGGATGTTCTCTTTGTTCTTCTCTGTTTAAATTACATCTGAAGCACTTTGTGTCATTCTGGGTACCACAATTTGGGGAGGAGGTGGAGGAGACGGGATGCTCAGGGAAGAGTGATAAAATGGTTTAGACAAGTTCAAACAAATCTAGGCGTTTAGCCTGGAGAAAGGAGAGAATACCAAAATGCTGGGTCAAGGATGAAGAGATTATGAAAAAGAAATAGGTTCTACCTTCTGCTGTTGACCTCAGGAGGTGGAGCTGGGAGGAATGGGTAGAAATTGTAAAGAATTCAGTCCAGACTTGAAACCCAGGGCTGAAGGGGAGAAAAAAGCCATCTTTATAACTAGAGTTGGACATCAGTGGAATGATGCTGAGGGTGGTCAGCAAGAGGGAGTCCAAACTCAGTTGCCAAACTGTCTGGAGGAGTGCTCGGAAGACAAAACACAAAGGCAAGTGGTGCGTTCAGTCCTGGGCGTTACATAGGAAGGCCTTGAACAAGCTCAAAGACACACTCAGAAGGCTGAGCAGATCTGAGCTTGTCATAGGAGGATCAGTGAAATGAAATGGGAATGCTTTGCCTTGAGGAGACCTGGGGGGAGGAAGGAAGGAGGTAGATGATCTGTCTTCAGGCATTTAGAGGCTGATGTGGAAGGATGGATTACGTGGTTTTTGCTTAGACCCAATGGAGAGAACTAGAATTAAGATTGGAAGAGAGCGAGAGAGGAAAATTTCAGCTCATTATAATACAGCACAGCTTCCTAAAATTGAGAACTGTAAAAAAGTAAAATGGGATGGCTTAGGAAGTGCTGAGCGCCTCCCTGCTAGAGGTCTTCTAGGGGAGGCTAGATGTACATGAAGACAATAATATCCTGGGGCTACAGGTTGGGGGAGGGAAAATATGGAATTATAGATTTAGATCTGCAAAGGTGATTGAAGACAATCAAGGTCTTTACCCTAAATTTACAGAAGAGGGAACTGAGGTTTCGAGAGATTAATTGACTTGCTCAGGATCACATAGCTAATGAGTCAGGATTTGAACTCATGTTTATTTACCTCCAAACCTAATCTTTCTTCTACTGTACCCATTTATCTACTTGAAGAAATGCAACCGAATCTGAGATGTTAGGAATACATACATACATATATGCATGCACACACACACGCACACACACACACACACACACACACACAATAGTATCTTTGAAAACATTGAAAAGATAATTGGAATATAAAACTGAATTCAACTATAATCATGCAGTAAATATCGATTAAGCACCTATAGCACATAATGCAATGAGCTAGACACTGGGCAAGTTGCTTAACCCTCTTTGCCTCGGTTTCCTCATAAGTAAAATGAACAGGAGAAGAAAGTGGCAAATGACTCCAGGCTCTTTGTCAAGAAAACATCAACTGGGATCACAAAGAGTCACGCATGACTTGAAATGATCAAACAAGAGATAAGAAATTCTAGGTGGGGAATGAAACAATATTTAAACACCAGCAAATAAAACCCCTACCCTCAGAAAATTGTCATTGTAGTGGAGTCCACCAGAAACTATGCCGATGCAAGAGTGTGCCTGGGGAAAAGGATGGATCTGCCTAGAAGGAAAGCAGAGAGAGATCCGCATGTGAGGCAGCTTGGGTTAGGAACTGTCAAGTCAACATGAACCAGATGAATCTTAGGCTGGCAGTTGGGGTAAGAGAATTACTGAATTTGTTTGACAGCTGTTTAGAAGGGGATCACATAAAGAACTGGCATCTGTGATGGGAGATTCAGTGCATTCCAGGGTAAACAAGGAGGAGAAAACCCCAGATTTTATTGACCACATTCTTGCACCAGCTTGATTTGGTTGAATGGGAATAAATGGAATGGTCCACAGTGTTCTGACAATAGTTTTTGTTAAAATATATTTTGCCAAAAATGAAACACAATGCATCTCAGTGCATATGAGTGGGGGTTATAAACCAACTGGTGGCACCATATGGCTGTTATCAATTAAAGACTTGTCCAAATTCAGCAAAGAAAGTTATTTTACTTGGCTAATAGAATTCATCCCTGAGTTTTGAGTAACACAAGAACAGACTCGTTAGCTGAGGACCCTCTGTCTTTGACAAAGCAAAACCTTCTCTTCCAATTCACAGCTGGCCAACTGAGCAGAAAGCCTAGGCAGCTTTGATGGGAAAACTGAAATGTAAACAGTAACAAAGGATATCTGGAAGGAAGAAACTAAAGAACACAGTATGATCAAACCTACCATCAACTATCCACCCTTCAATGTAGTGTTACTGGGCCAAATGGAGACAAAACGATTCACTTTCTCCCAGAAATCTAGGTACTAATCTCTGGATACTGAGAAGTGTTGAGACTCCTTTCCTCTTGACCATTATTCTTTAAGTCGGATCAATTTTTCTCTAGCCCTGTAATTGGGTTACCTCTGTCTTATGGAATCAAATTAATTTCATGCAGCATTTGCTTTTGCATTTTTCATAGCCAAGTTTTTTTTTTCAATTTTATGTTGACTTTGAATTACTATTAACCAATGGAGTGTATCTCAAGGTTTAAGATGGGGGGGGGAATTAGATTAAAGAAAAAACTGCTATTTGAACAGATATTGAAACTCTCTTCTGCATTTTGACAAGCCCAGAGCCAGTTGGGGATGTAAAACAGATAGATAGATAGATAGATAGATAGATAGATAGATAGATACATATAGATGCATACATATACATAAATGCTTCTTCTACAGGTAACCAGAATCCCTCACTTCTACTAACTGAAAAGTAATATTTTCTCCAACTCAAAAACCCTATTCAAAAGATGAATAGTTTCTTGTATGCTATCAGATTTGCTTTTTCATTTAAGAATTGCGGGAGCTATAGATTTTTCAGAGTGATTTTCTATTGTTAATTATCCCTCTGGATTATTTATCCTAGCTTCAGTCTGAAGTGAGGAAGATGAGTCAGGAACATATACTCTTCACTCCTTGTAGTCTAGATGTTCATGAGTTCATCAGAGATCAACTAGCTCTAGATAGCTAAGGGACAGTGGCTAGGAGTAGGCATGGAATCAGGGAAACTTTAGTTCAAATCAGATCTTGAACATTCCCTAGCACTATGACCTGGGCAGATCATTTAAATACAGTCTCAATTTCCTCACCTGTAAAATAGAAATCATGATGGCACCTCCATCCTAGAGTCAGGAGTATCAAATGAGATAAAACTTGCAAAGCACTTAGCATGGTGTCAGATACAAAGTAGGGGCCAAATGAATGTGTTTCCTTATTTCTTCTTTCCTTCTGAAAGGCAGAATACTTTTTACAATATCCCCCAAAAGGATCAAGCAATGTCCTGAAGTTCTCCAGGGCTAGGTGGTTTATTAGTTCAGAAAGAAGCCCATTGGGACAATTCTAATTATTCAAAAACGATCCTTTATATTGTTGGTGAGTTGTTTCATTATATCCAAGTCTTCACAGTCTCATTGCCAAGAGGATATTTCTTGACAAAAATACTGGAGTGGTTTGCCATTTACTCTTCAAGCTCATTTTACAGACGAGGAAACTGAGTCAAACAGGGTAAAGGGACTTGGCCAGAATCATGCATGCTAATATCTGAGATCAGATTTAAACTAAGGAATATGAGTCTTCTTGACTATGTTTGATGCTCTATTCACTATGCCATCTAGCTACCCTGACCCCTTATACTGTGCAAAAAATAGTTTTTTTCTGACAGTTTCCTAAACAGAGGAACAAAGAAAATAAGTCTAATGCCACGTCCATTTTATAGTACTTCAAATTCTTACCAATAGTGAATGATAATGTTCCACCAAGTTTTGCAAGGAACATTCATGATCCCTCCAACAATTACCTGTTATTGAATCAATCATCAAGTTATTCCTTTTCTCTGAATGCCAATAATGTAGAGATGCAGAGAGTGATAGCCTGGGTTCAAATCAGGCATTAAATATTTTTTAAATAAGAAAAACTAATTTTCTGTCCTAAAAAAATAATGGGAGAGGCTAAACCTATATGATTTTCAAAGTCCCTTCTGATTCCACTTAACTGGCATTTTCTGCCAAAATACAAATTTTCCAAGTATTCTGTACTCGTAAGTATATACATGATACGTACATGATGAAGTAATTTATCAGATTAAGTGACAAATTTACATAGGACAGCACACTAAGCTCTCTTCCCATCTAGATCATTCCCATGGATAGTCAAAATAAACCCCAAATAGGAATAGAGTGATTTTGGCTTCTCTGTTATTTGTTGTTATTGCCTCATTCCTACTGAGTATTAGCTGTTTACCTTCTATAATCTTCACCTTGCCCACAACCCAAGTGAAAAAGCAATTTTGTTGACCTCACATACACCACAAGTAAAAACTCATTCTAGGATTTTATCTTTGTGACATCTAGAAACAGACATAGTGTCTGGAACTGGAACCAATTGTGACATTCATCTTTTGTGCTTTTTCACTGTTAGTGTGGTCTTGAATTTGGACTCAAACCAACTTGAGTTCAAATCTCACCTCAGATACTCAGTTAATGAGCAAAGTCACCTAAAGTCTCCCAACCTCAATTTTCTCATTTGAAAAAAGAAGAGAATTTAACTATAAGACTTACCTCTCATGGACTGTTTGGAGAATCAAATGAGAGAATATGTATAAGGCATTTTTGTCAACTTTAAAATACTGTATAAATATCAGGTACAAGTTTTATTAATAAATTTCACTGCCTCTATTTTAAATATCATCAGTAGAGATAACCTACCATTGTATTCATAAGTGAAACATGAAGTTAGTTAACTTCTCAGTAAGTTAGTCAAACCCAGCAAAGCAATATGCTATTCTTATTTATTTATTGGGAATTGGGGGAGTTGTTCAAAACATTTGATCAATTAAACAGAAATTATTATTTCCTAGAATACTTTGGCGAAGTCCTTTGCTTATCCCTACCCATTATTGCTTATGATGCTTTATACTAATCAGTGTACATATGTTCCATGGTATCCCTTAATAAATGATAAACTTATCAAGGGAAAAAGTATCATATTTGTGTTTGTTTCCCCTCCATATAGCACAATGCTTGAGATATTGCACATGCTTCTCTATTGAATTGAACTGGATTTTCAAGTCATCTTGTTCAGAAAAATGGGAACTTATATAAACATAAACCACCTCCTTTTGTTCAAGATTGATATGAGGACATGGAAGAATCTATGATAGATAAAAAGCAGTTTGAATTACTCAAGACAAAGGCTAGATCATAACTTAAATGATTATGATTATGCTGCCTAATTTTCAACCTTTTGATATCATTGATGAGGCACAGTTATTACCCTCATTTGTATAATGGAGCACCAAACATTGAGAAGTCAATTGGCTTCCTTCAAGTCATAGAGTCAATGGCAAAACCAAAATTAAAGTGTCTCTCAATTTCCAAATACTATTGTTAAACTAAAAGGTAAATTGTCATTTAAAAAAAATTAGGATTCAATCTTTAAGTATAATACAGAATATGATAATTAAAGTATGACCCAAAAATAAGATTATGATATGGAAAAGAAAATATATATATATTGATTCAAAGTAGGTAGATTCTTACTACAAAATATAAAACTTCTGGAACAAATGTGAGTGGCATTTATTTGACTTATCATTTACTAGTTAGGATAGTGACAATTGTACTAACTTGAAGGATTAACCCTAAGAAATGTAAAGAAATTTTTAATTATTATAGCTGCTTGTTGCCTACTTGTAGCACACATGCACGTATAGGTCTATATTGGAACAGGTAAAATTAATAGTTCATCTCTCTTTAGGAAAAATATAATGGGTAAACTGTGTCAAGGTCTTAATCCAGTAGAACATTCCACAGAAGGTGCCATTGTAGGGACAAAGCTGGTCTTGAAATGAAAAAGACTTGAATTTTGCCTCAGATACAACCTCTGTGAGTCTAAGTAAGTCTCTCATCGGGAATTTTCTCATTTATAAAATAATAAATTTCACTGCCTTAGAGTTTGGATGAAAATTATATGAGATTATATGTTTTTATAGAGAGCTTTGAAAACTTAAATTTGTTATATAAAAGATAATAGTAACTATTAGCATCACATTCAAATTAGGGTGCAAAAATACAAAGGAAAAGGATATAGATGAATGAATATAGTAGCTCATCTTGTTCTATTTTTTTTTTTTTGGAAAGGAGATTCTAGAGGAGAAATAATAAAGAAATATTCATCTTCCCCAGGTATAGAGATAAAAGGCTGCTTGACATTCTTCTGGAGAAAGTTAAAACCAAGAGACACAAGAGATGGAGCTAGTAACAAAACTGGAAGAACAGACAGTAATCATCATAGAACAAATCCCCCCCTTCTATAAATAAGAAGTTTCTCTCATCTCTCTCCCCCTCTTCTTAGCCTTCCCCCAGTTTGGAACTTCCTCCATGACTTCTTTTAAAAATTACCTTGCATGGTGTTTGGCAGTATTTTAGGGAGCTTTCCTTTCAGAGAGGCACTACGGTATAATGGAGAGAGAGATGGCCTTTTTGTCAAGAAGCACTTGATTTCAAGCCTCATCTGACTGATTTGTGTGATTCTGGACAAGTCACTACACCTCTCATTCTCCCAGCTTTCTGTAACTAAGTGATGGAGCCTGTACTGTTCAACTGTGGTAGAAAACTTTCTTCAACAAGATTTCTCTGACATCAAATAACAGTTATAACAGCTCTATCTAAAGAGATAGATCAGACAGACATAATATATTTGTTACATCTATTCATTATATTATCTCTAAGTTCCTTGAAGACCAGAGCTTTCATTTTTATTTTAGTTTTGACAATGTCTAGAACTTTGTAGATACAAAATAAATGCCCATATGAAGGATCATTTAAACAGACACAGAATAGAAAGGATATTTCTCTAATAGAGGCATTCAGTATACCATCTCTATTTTTCCATATTTTCAGTATGCCACCACTTTGCCCAGTATAAATCAGCTCTGTAACTTCTGGTCTTAGAAAGTTTCCTGAACTTGTAAAGGTTAAGTGACTAGTATAAGGTCACACAGACAAGCTAGATCAAGGGCATGACTTGAACCCAACTCTTCAAGGCCCTGAAGCCAACTTTCTCTCTGTTCGATACCCAATCTCTCTGAAAGCAAAGCTCCCTGCTTCACTACACCTATAATACACAAAGATAATTGAAACTGATTCTTGCCTTTGATGAACTTTAGCTTTCACAAAAATTATCCAAGTTGTACAAAAAGAAAGAAATGTGCAAAACAGATCAAAAGAGAGAGAAATGCAAGCTTCCTCTTTTTTAAAAAATAAACTGAGTCTTAGAGACCTATAGGCTCACATGTCCAATTCACATAATTGAACCAAACAGAGCTTCTAATTACAAATTTAAAGCTATTTAGAACCGTAGGATGTTAGAGCTGGTAAAGTTCTTAGAGATCTTCTCATTTATTTCTCCAGAACTGTTTTCTAGACAGATGTCTGGACCAAAGTCAATCAGGTTCAATCAGGTTCTATCTGACAGAGATGAGATTTGAATCCAGATTCTCTGACCCACTGAAACCGAAACTTTTCTATTGTGTTTGTTGTCAAGGATATTTTTTTTTTCTTTTGCGCATGTGGGAAAAAATTTTCTATAGATCAGTCCCCAGGTCATTTAATGATACCTTTTGTTTTTTCCATTGGAGAAAGTAATAGTGGCACAGATCACACACCCTTGTGTCCTCTGCTCAGTCTGAATTTCCCAGGGTCCTGCTCAGAGGTCTGTATTCCTTCTGGACCACCACACACATTGAGGGAAAGTAGGAGAATGACATAAGAAGAAGGTAGTAATAAGAAGAGTGGTAAAAAGAAATGTGTAACCTTTCTCTCCAAGCCAGAAACACGAACCTCTATGGGTGACTGGAGTGAACTTGAAGTAGCTTGACAAGTTTATTCTTTGTGTCCCATTATTATCATCTTGGACAATTATTTTCAATTCCCCTTAGGCTAGGTTTTCTTATTGTTATTCCTAATTTAACTTTGGATTTTCTCAGAAAGGGCCTTAATCTAAATGTCTGCTTCAGAAAACCTATATCAAATGAAGAATATATGATGAACATCAATAAACATCTCAGCCTTTTGTAAGTATCCTTTATATCATCAGGTATGATGACATATTCCAAACTCCCACCTGTATTCGGGGAAGTTGATGGTAATGGCAACATGTAAATCATTGAAGTGATGCATATAAAATAATTTCATGAAAATAAATATACAAATGTACCTGCAGCATGGCAAAGGTTACTACTCCTTTACAATGACTTTCACCTAAGAATCTCTAAATGAGTTGAATTTAAATTTATGAAACAACACTACTTTAAAAGCTAGAACAAACAGCTTTAATAAAACTATAGAATTTCATCTCAAACCCATTTGTTCCAGAAATAAGGAAGTAATTAGGTGATAGGTGGTTCTAATGAGTCCAGTTTTAAGCTTTCATGTGAAATGTGGACATCACATGGAACTCACACTTAATTCTTATATGCAGAGTACTTTGACCCTGCAGATGGGGGGACTTTTCAATTCTATTCTGAAAAAATTCTAGTGCAGCCATTTGACCCAAGAGGAAAGCATTTATAGTACTGAAACTTATGAGTACAACTAATAGTTAAGAAATGTTGCAACTTTGGGGGGAACTATAAAAAAGAGAAAGGAAAATCAATTTCCAAACATATTTTGTGAAAAATTTGGGGGGAACAGAGGTGGAAAAGAGACAAACTCTTTTAAAATGAGGAACTTATTTTAACGGCTTTCAAAAAATGATTGACTCACTTTAAGGCTACGATATCCCACACCCTTGCTTAATTTTGCCTTGCTCAAAGAACAATCTTCCAGTCTGCAACAAATCTAAATCAATCTACCGTAATCCTGGATCCTGATTCCAGTAATTCTGAAAAATCTTGGAGGAAAATATGCTATTACAGAAAGATAGCAGTGCTTATGCTGGCACATGATAATTCATATTATGAATGTTACCTGAATGTTTCTAGGAAAGTAAAGAAGATAGATATAAGAAGTGAGAGCTGGAATTGACATTATACGATCACTAAAATGGAATTCAACTCAGCAAGATCATGGTCATATTTGAACAAAATAGACTTCTTTAAAAATTTGCATGTATATGTATATATACGATATCTAGAGTCATGGATGATCATCGTTATCAACACCATTAGCATCATTCTTCTGACCAATTGTCATCATTGATGACATTTTCATAGTACTTTAAGATTTCCAAAATAGTTCATGTACCTTGTCTAATTTGATTTCATCAGTATCTATCATTACAGAATATGAGGAAAACATTGACACTGAATAATCAAATTGTTCTTTGTTGCAAAGAATAAAACCATTGGTTTATCCCAGTGAGTTTTCAGCCTCTTGATAAGTCACTTGTGATTCCATAGGATTCAGTTCTTAATAATCCAGTTTTTGTTTTGGTAATTTTGGTAAATATGGTCCATATTTATACATCAACATAGTTTACCTTTCTCTAAAGTTCTGTTTGTACTGAAGATATCACTTTCCTTCTAGTTACTCAGAGTTATCTTTGACCTATCCACCTTTTTATTTTCCCCCTCCCCATAATCTTGCTAATCCCAATTGTAAACAGTCTTTCATGGCCAATCTGCATCTCTTCATTTCAACAGTCGCCATTGTGGCCATCGACACATAGAAGGCCATGCAACAGCCTCCTAATTTTTCGCTCTTATTTCAATCTCTTTTCTTTTAGCCATCCTCTAGACAGTTGACAATACTTCCTAATTACAGATATGGTAAGTCACTACTATGATCAAAACTCCATGTAAATATCATATTATTCACAATTAAAAAATAAACACCTTGGCAGAAAGACTTGGTTTCGGTTTTTGACTGTCTTGCTGTAATATTTGGTATGATGCCTTCCTCATAGTTAGCAGATAATAAATATTTGTTGTATTGAATAGAACCACTTTTCTAACAAGATCTATTCAACATCTCTTCACAAACTAATCTGCCTCCAGCCCATCTGGTCTCTAAAACCTATCTCTTAGCATTTTTCTTTTGCCATGTTCGCAAAGATATTAAGCTTTCCCATGCTAAGATTTCCATTGTGTGAGTGCCATCTAATGACTATCCTTTACTGAAGGTCAGGGTTTGGCCAATCCCAGACTATATTTTGCATTTTTAAAAAAACATTCTGAGCTTCCAAGACATCTAAAAGGAGGCAGCAGGCCAGATTCAGTGTTGGGCCAAAGATGGTCAACCTGTTGCAAATGAGCATCATAAGAAGAACTGGACTTGCCCATATCTGCCTGATCTTCTGATCTGCTCACACATAATATGGTGGTTACCTCAGTCCCATCTTTACAATACTAAACAATAACATGTCCATTAACATGCAGAGCTGTACATGTGTATATATCTTTGTTTACTTATTTGTTAGACTAAGTCTTTAAATCATACCCAGAATGAAAGAGTAGGAGTTCCTCATGGGCCCAGTCCATATTTAGTATATGCAAAACTTCAACCAGCTTGATTTCTGACCCAGGACAGTCTAATTCTTATAAGCAACTTGGTGACCCCCATTCCAAGGCTCACTATAATAATGCCAGATTCCCAATTAGATTATTGCCTGACAGTTCAAATTCATGAACTAAAGAGATTTACCAGTGTGAGTCTCTAGATAGCTGAGAACACAGCTGTGTAATCTCAGCTTCACATAAACTTCAAGAGGAGAAGACATATACATTCAGAACTGTGGTATTACAGTGTTTTCACAGACTTTAAGTCTCTTACTACTAATAAATATTGGGTAGACTCTAGTATTTGATTGTATTACTGTACTTATGATGATTGATGCATTTGTATCTATCAATAGCTGACAGGTTTGGATATTTTGGAACAAAATACACTCCAAAGATGGGCATGGGGGAAGCAACAGACATATATTCTTGGTTTACCCAGGGTTAAAAGTTATCCATTTACCCTTTCATGCTTCTTTCCCCATTAGAATGAAATCTTTATGCCAAAAGAGCAGACCTGCCAGAAAAGAAGAGATTTTGCCAAAGATCTCATTTTCTACTTCTCTATTTCAACCCATTTTTCTATTTAGGCAGTTTTGCTCACATGGACAACCAAAATATTCTGGTGAGAGTCCTAATGAAGTCATTTAACTCTCTGATTAAAAGTGCTGCTTGGGTTTGGGTCAATAGCTTTTGTTCTGAAGGTGCCAGATACTTTCAGAAAATGTTGGACTGCCAACAAGTCCAAGATCTCTCACTAAGATAGCTCACATGAGCTTCAAGTTTTGAAGCAGTAAGAAGCTAAAGATTTCTTGAAGGAAGCATTTCTATATTAGTCATTTCCTTAGATATCTTCTCAGGAATGAGTCCTGACTTTTGCAGATAACAAGAGGTAATAAACATTTATTGACTGCAGAAACAATTACACCATATATACTACTAGTTACTTTGAATAAACACCATGTGTAAGTTGTATCTTATTGAGCAAGCAAATATCAAAAAAAAAAAAAAAAAGATTTAAGTTAAATCAACTTTCCAAAGTCAAATAAGAGACCCAGAGCAGAATCACAAAGTAGAGCTTCCTAACTTCAGCCACTGTAGATTCTCTTTAAACCTGTGAGGTGCACGTAAGAGATGCTGCTTTGCCACCCACCACTGTGGTCATTCAGTTAGGAGAATCACTTTTGATTTGTAAAATGAAGGTCATTTTTAAAGGTGAAGATGATCTAGAAGCAGCAACCCATAGAAAACTTGGTTTCTCTTTGCTTGTCTACCTGTCTCTGTCTCCCTCCCTCTCCTCATTTCTGTCTCACTGAAAAGTAGATCTTTTTCAATACCAAAGTGTAATGGAAATATTCATGGAAGGATGACCCAGGCTGTACATATCACCAATGTGTATTTCTACATAAAAATCATTATTAAAACCAACAAATTTCATGTCATCAATGCCCCCCCCCCAAGGAGGCAGATCATAAGACATAAGCATAACAATCAGCCAGAGTGCTGCTCTGAGATTTTTGCAATATTAAAAGATCTGAAAGAAGGTTTAGCTCTTCTGGGCTGATACTTTTATGGAAATTTTATGTAAAATATAAATAAGAATGATGTACAGTGCAAAGATGAGATTTGCCTTTCATTAGTTGAGGGGTTAGATCATGGCTCCATCTACGTATTATCTTAAATAAAATGGCATAAGAAGAAAAAAATACATACCTCCATTCTTTTTATTAAGTAGTTATAGAAATGAATTCTTACCCTTCCGTCCCCCATCTCTGGGAATTGGGTTTATAATGTTTCCTACTTCCCCTCCACACAAACTCCAATCTATTTTCACAAGTTGAAGGGCCTCCTTTTTAAAATGCCTGACTGACCTGTCATTTCTACCATGAACCATTCCAATACCTTCACGACCAAGCAAAAGTAATCTCTCTACCGTAATTACTCAAGGCCTTACCAGAAGCCTAGGGATACCCGGCAAGGATGGTTGGCTCCAGAATCAGCAAAACTGACTTTGAATCCCACCTCCCGATTTCATTACTTGCACGACCTTGGGCAAACCACACCCTGGCACCTCCGTTTCTTTCTCTGTGAAACACTGAAAGCTCTGAGGTCCTTTCCTGTTTCTTTGACTCTTTGAGTCCAATTTTGTCCCAGGATTAAATTGAGAAATCTGCAGGAGCCCAATACAAGGTCATTTAAGGATAAAAGGTCTTCAGAGAAGGACCAATATGGATTCCCTCGCGGCGTTGAGTGAAATCCAGTGTCTGGGTTGGGTGCCAGCATTGAAAGTCAGTGGGGACCCTGGATTTTTTTTCCTAGTCTAGCTCCTTCATTTTACAAATGGGGAAACTAAGGCTCCTAGACTGGAAGTCCATAACTCAGAGCATGTAGAGAATCCATCTCGGATCTAAATTCCAATCTGCAATTACCTGTGTGTCAGTAGGAAAGCGACAACCTCTGTGAGACTCTTCTCCTCTCTAAAGTAAGTGGAATGGGCTGGAAGACCTTTAATGCCCTTCAAGTCTACACTGTATTGATTGGACCCTAGCCCCTGATTCAAAAGGAAGGCTCAGTTTGGGTATTTCTGCTCTGGGCTTTCCTATGGCATATAATGCAGTAACACTGCCCTCCGCCGGACGCAAATGATACTGCATCTGCATCATGTCAGACACTCTTAGATAAGCACTTCTAGCTTTGGAATTTGCATTGAGGGAGTGTGTGTGTGTGTGTGTGTGTGTGTGTGTGTGTGTGTGTGTGTGTTAGAGAGCTACTCCCACTCACCTGCAGATTATGTTCTAATCCCTCTACTCTCAATTTGCATATCAAACAAAATCAGGCTTAACTTGATGTCTTAATTTTGTTCTAAGAGTCCCTTGTTTCAGGTCTACATAACTAAAATGCATTTAGATTTTGCAAACCATCTGCCTTGTAGAGCTGGAGTTTGCATGGCATTTCTCCAATTTAAACTGGTAATAATCCAAAGATGCCAGGTTTTAGTTTTCTATTGAAAGGCAGCGTGATGTAACAGAGAGCCCTGGAGTTTGGAGGCAAGTGCTACTTCTGAGCCTCTCTCGTATGATCGCCTCAGGCACATAACCTGCTCCTTCCGAGTGGGGTGTATGGCCTCGAACTGGAGAAAATATAAGATCTTACTAAAGAAAGTGCTTTGGAAACCCCAGGAGCTATTATTGATCAGTGACATCATTATTTCCCTTTGATTCGGTCTAATGAAAGTGCTGCAAAGACTCAGAGTTAACACTTCAAGGATGGACTCTAAACTTGGAAATCCTGTTTTTATTGCTGGCTTAGCCTTTGACTCCCAGTACCACAATAGGGAAAATCAAAAAAAAAACAAGAAGCCAGTTATCACTTGTAGATTCACATGAACAAGAAGCCACATAATGTTCTCTAACTCCTTCCAATGGAGAGTTCTGGCTGGCTAGCCTGAAGGCTCCCTAGGCAATTCTGAGTAGAAGCTGCCTTTCATTGGATGGGTCAGAGAAGCTGATACTTAAAAGAAAATATATATATTTTAGCTACTCAATTTCCCTTTGGTCTCAAAGATGAAATTAAAACTAAAACTACAAGTACATACTAGTGCATTTAAAAGTTTGCATATCTATCTTTTCTACCATTTATATCTAAGGGATTCTTGATTGGCTATGGAGTCTCCTTTAAGTAGATGTCATGGAATCGGATGCCATGGAATAAATGAAGCTAAAAGTAGTCCTGTCTATAACAGTACCAGCCCCCCAAAATTAAAAATTCAATCTATCTCCTTAGAGAGATATATGTACATAAATAATAGATGTGTGCATAGATAGATAGATGGATGGATGAGATAGATGATAGATAGATAGATAGATGTATATATACATGGTTTCTAAAGAAAATAGAAATATGATCTGCTACCTACTAACCACTGACAAAAAAGTATACCAAAGAGAACTGGGTGGCAGGAGAGATTTTTTTTTTCCTTTTTCTTGAAAGGCTTTAGGCAGAGGCTAATGGAAATGTTGGGGGGAACCTTTGATCTGTGAGTTAGATTAGAAGACATAGAGGTCTCTTCTAACTCTCAAGTTCAATGATTTTGTGGCTTTTTGTACCTATCATAGAGATAATAATGCCCATATTACCTCCCTCCCAGGGTGATGGTCAATAGGAGAATAAAATCAGCTATCTATGAAGAGCATTCAGCTTAGTTATTAAGGAGCTTGAGGCAGCCCTGTCTATTTGAGGCAGAGCAGTCTATCATCCCTTAGGCTCTCTTCAAGAGCCAGCTTTCTGCAGGTTAATGAAGGAATGAAGTTGGCTCACTTTGTGCTTCCTATGTTTGTCAGGAGGAATGTATTTTATTAACTTTTGGGGAACATAGAGATGTATTTGCTCATTTTTGGTTTAGATGTATAATTTCATTGCTGAGAACTCACAACATGGAAGTTTTCTCCACAAATGAAAAGGCAATTCATATGCAACTGAAAATCTTGGGAAATTATTTGGGACCCCAAGAAGGTGTATCAAACAGAGTTTGAATCCATGTCATCTTGATTCCAGAGCTAGCTCTCCATTTAAGATGCCAGGGTCCATCTCAAAATGGAATTGTTATGAATGTGGATTATAATGAGTGGATTCTTCTTAGGTAGATAAACCTAGATCACACAAACACACACACACACACACACACACACACACACGCACGCACGCACGCACATACAAAAACAGACAGAAGACTGTTCCAAAGGGCTGTGGAGAGGGCTCTCAAGCCAGGATGCTGATCATTTGTTATCTAAACGTGTCTCATGGATCCTCCCAGTGGAGAGTTCCTCATGGACCCAACTGAGGTAATTGCAATAGAGGCAGGAGGGTAATTGGCATTTATTAAATGCCCACTGTGTGCTAGATACTAGGCTAAGTGCTAGAAATGCAGAGAAAGGCAAAAAAAAAAAAAAAAAAAAAAACCAATACCCTGTGCTCCAGGGAGAGGACTTTTGCAAAGTCATAGACCCAAGTCCTTGTTGAACTTGAAATTGGGAATCAGACCAGAAGACACTTGCTAATTCAGCCTGCTATTTCCTTTCTTCCCCAGGAAGAGCATATTTAGTACAGAGAAAGACCTCAGGAAATCTTTGTGGTTTGATTGATAGAATGGTATCTTTGGTGGAAAAAATCAATTAAAGCCCCTCCTCAATGTGACTAGAAAAATCCAAGTGTGAAATGAACTCCAGAAGCTTAGCAGCCCTGTCTAGGATAGAGATACTATAGGACAGACAGCTTGTCAAGGACAGAGTTTTTGAAATCTGGGCAGATGCTAAAGCAGATGCTTTGTTTTACCCCAAAGTTGACCCATTACCAAAGGTGGTTGGTGAATTAACCATGCAGATCAGCAGTAGTTTTTTATCTTTGTAAAATACTTTGATTTTGCAGGATGAAATTTAAAATTTGAAGCAGAGCCAAAAGAGTGCCCAGCTTGGCATAGGCAAAATGTCTTTAGTGCTCCTGAGCCAAATGGCAAACTGAACCTCAGTTTCCTCATTAGTCAAATAAGAATGAGAATATCTGCAATGCCAACATTGCCATTTGTTTTATTTTTTTTCAAATTAATAAATTCATTAAGTTCCTTACTGGAAATAGGCTGTAGGGGCATGGATCCAGAAGGGAGACTTCTTTCAGCTCAGATAACTTACATTCTATGTGGGAGGCAGACAATGTTCACAGAGCAGTAAATCTAAAATATATTAAATAGACAAACAAATGAATAAACAAGTGACTAGAGAGATAGGAAGATATATACATAATTACATATGTATGTATCTATGTACATATTTATTTTGGAAGAGACATTGAACTCTAATAATGGGGGGGGGACCACAAAAAACATTTTAAGGACGTAGCCCTTGAGCCTACCCTTGAAACTGAAATTGAAGTGAGAGGAGAGGGCATTGAAGGGATTGGGAACAGCCCTGTACAGAGGCTGATGGGTGGGATGCTGTTTAAAGAGGTCTGCAAGGAGACCCATTCAAGTAGAACATGTGGTGCATGAGGACGAATCGTGTGTAATCATTCTGAAAAGGCAGCTTGAAACCAGAGCATGAAGTCCTATAAATGGTAAAGGACAAAGATTGTGTTTTATCATAGATGGATAGAAGGAATGGGGACCAACTCATCTTCTTGAATTGAGCAGTGACATAGTAAACCTTTGAATAGAGGAAAGAACCTCAGATGGAGAATCACAGAACTTGGTTTATTTCTACACTCCATAATTTTGTCATCTTAGACATTCTTTTTCACTTGTCTGAGCCTCAGTTTCCTTATCTGTAAAAAGAAGAGTTTGGGCTACAAGGCTTCTAGGATAATCTCTAGATCTGCAGTTCTGCAAGCAATGCCCTCACTGTGGCAAAGCTATCCATTTACAATTCCTTAAGTAATTTACTAAGCTACTCACTAAAGGAATTTTTCCAAATCTTTTCATGCAGTCTAAAACAACCTCTAGCTCTCCCTTGCTCCACCCTCTCATCTGAGCACCGATTGGACTTCAAGTTTCACTAAAAAACTTGAGGCCATTAGCCAAGTAATTTCCTTTTCCTTGCCATTCATCTCACATTGCTCAGATATTTTCTTTCACAATCTCCTCTTTCATTCAAATCTCAAATGCAGATGTCGCCCTTCTCCTGGATCAAGCGAACCTCTGTACAAGCAATGAAATTTCACCCTGTCTTCCACAGCAGAATATCAACTTCATCATTCCCACCTTTATCTCTTCAATCCATCCTGTTCTTCAAACTGCTTCCCTACTGGTCCAAAGAATTCCAAGGTTTCCCTTATCTTGAAGAAACCAAACTCAATCTCTCCATCCCCATTAGCTATTGTCCAATGGCATCCATCTGTGAATGCCATGACCCTCTCCCTCTCATTTAGTGATCCACGATCTAGATCATCATGCCGCTGAAACACTTTTCTCTAAAGTTACTAATGAGCTCTCCGTTGCCAACACACTCACAGTTTCATTTTCAAAATCATTCACAACCTGGCCACCCCCTGCCTTCCCAGTCTTCTGATTTTCTTTGTATCCTTACTGGTTAGCACAATTCTTTTCATATAGTAGATACCTAATATTGACTGACTCTCAGGTGATCCATAACACAGCTTGGTCTCTAATATCACCTACTTCTACTTAAGATAAAGAAAAGTACAGGCATTTGAATATGTGTTGTGTATAATGTGTGAGTCTGTGTGTGTGTGTGTGTGTGTGTGTGTGAGAGAGAGAGAGAGAGAGAGAGAGAGAGAAGAGAGAGAGAAGGAGGGAAGGAAGGAGGGAGGGAAAGAGGGAGAGAGAAGGAGGTAGGGAGGAAGAGAGAGAGAAATTACAGAGAGAATATATATATGGGAGGAAATAGATACTATTGGGAAAGTTATAAAAGGTATGAATAAGGTCAGATATTTAGGGATAAATTTTTAAAAAGTTGCTTTTGTTAAGTAAAATCTGTAAAAGCCAAGTGATCTGTTATCCCTTTTAGGACCCAAGGAGGGCAAACAGAGTCCCTCTTCCTGATGGTCAATAATCCATTTTCCAATAAAAGAAGAGCCTGACTGGACAGACTCTTTACTTACTTTATTTACTTCCCAAATCTGGACAGAAGTGATCTCCCTTCTCCTCCTGGGGAGCAGGAGTATAGAACTTCATAATATGATCCAGGGACTCCATAGGGAAGTCAACTGTGAAAGACCAACATAATAGAAAGGTGAGGGAGAGGAAACAGTCATTCAGAGCGCACCTCGATATGGATTTGGCGGTGGGCCTCGTATGCCAGGGTATGTTAACGTTATGGCAGGGGAATCTCGCATCCTAATCCATAAAAACACAAATCCAGAATCAATGTCGAGGCTTATCTCTCTCCTTCCATCCCCAAGATGATTTTCCTTTCTCAAGATCTTTTATCCGTCCCCATCTCTCCACTCAGACAATCCCTATCTTAGATCAAGGCCCCATAGCTTCTAGTTTGGGCCAACACAATAGACTTTTAATAGTTTCTTCAACCTTAAACTTTCCTCTTCAAACAATGCCCTAAGCAAGTATTTAGGAACTGAGGTTCCTAAAAAACTTCTATATCCCTATACCTTACTGAAAAAAATTCAGTGGCTCCCTATTGCCCCTGGGGCAAAACCCACACCATGCAGTGTAGAATCAAAACACTTCACTGTCTTTGCTGCTGCCAGACTTCAAAGTATTATCTTGCCTTCTCCTTCCTGCTGCAGTTACTCTGGCTTATTTATTCCCTCTACAAGATGTCCCATCTTCCATCTCTGAACTGTTTCCCCAGATGTCCCTTCTGTGCTGAACATACTGTGCCCTCACCAACCCTCTAGAATCCCTAAGGTTTTTCAAAAACCAGTTGACTGGATCCCTTAGCTATCAGACCTCCTGCTTTTGGAGAAGTCACTTATGTTATTTTGGGTATAGTTTGTACACTTAATTGTATTTTCTCCAAATAGACCTTGAGCTCCCTCACAAAACACAACGGTTCATTTTGGTCCTTGTGTCTCCAGTCCTGAGCACAGTCTTTGACTTTGGTGAATTAAAGATCAGTAGAAATGAATCCCCTACTGCGTGCTAGGTCCTACTGGGATGGGAACTGGCTCCAGGATGATGTGTGCATTGGTCTGCCATGGTGTATAAGACCCAGACTTGCTAAGATGAAAGAAAGCAGCATTCAGTGAAACCTTGACACAGCTTACACTGGTTGACTTTCCTCAAAGGCAAATGCAATTTTTTTTTTGATCAAATCTTGATAAGTCGGAAATAGCTTTATTTTCGGATATCACACAGACAAGCAGAGACAGAATGACAGAGACAGAGAGAGATAGAATCATATTCTGTATTCCCTTCATTTAGTTTTATTCAATTAATAAGATGTGATGGGGATGGGTTTCTATTTCTAATATTGTAAAAGGAAACTTTTCCCATTGATATCCACCTCACACCCTGTTATAATGAGTGAAGATAGGACATGAAGCAGATACCACTGAAAAGATGATTTTATTTATTGGATTCTTTTGGAGGCGTCCCCAAGACAATCCTCATTCCCTCTTCTCTCCCCCTCCCCCCCAAGATTTTCACCTTTAAAACAGAGAACTGAAATTCAAAACAAAACTTTTATCACTTATCTTTTACTGTATCAATCAATATATTAAAGTACTAATATCCTAATACGTACTAAGTATTTGACATTGTGCTAAATACTGGGGATTCAACCCCTGAACAGCCCTGGGCTTTGATGGCTGAGTTTTGCCTCATTTTGTGTAGAACCAGGTCTCTACTTCATTGCCCAGCTACCTATCTCAAACCATCGCAAGGCAAGTGCCTCCCTTTTATAGTCTTTCTGCATTAGAATTAAAAACCCCTTGAGGGCAGAGAGATTTGCTTATTTTGTTTATATCTTCAGGTGCCTTAACTCATTCACTCTCTCTCTCTCTCTCTTTTTGTTTCTGTCTCTCTGTCTCCCACAAAAGTTAAGCAATCCTTGTCTTCAAGGAGTTTACATTCTAATAGAAGAGACAGTACATATGCAAACATACACATACATATCATTATAGTCTCCTTTTTGTATAACCATCAATCTTTCTAGCTATCTATTATCAGTTACAAGAATTAGAATAATTAGCTTTTTAAAACTCTGGGGCAACAAAGTGCTTCTCAGTTATATAGATTGCTTTAGGTAATGTGTAAATCTGATTAGAAAATTGGGATCCTGTACGACTCTAATTACCCTGAGACTCTAATCAGGACAATTTCTACCATTCGGGGAAGGTTTGTCTGTCTGACGTATTTGGTATTATATCTATTTCTAGTTATTCCCATAGCCTCTTTATGGTCAAGGCAAAATGTAGAATATCACAAACATTGAAGGTAATGAAGTACTAGAGTATATTGTATAAAATATAAAAATGTCAGTTGATAGGCACCAGGAGCGAAACTGATGGGGTCCAATCTCCTCATTTTATAGAAGAGGCAAATGGGAGGTGGGAGAGTGCCAGAATCAGCTGGCAAGTAACAGTCTTCAGGTACACTAAGCTCCCATCATTTCTTTGGTAAAAGGAATCACCTGTAAGGTCCTTTTGGGGCATGGATCTAGGATCCTGAGCTGGTCTTTTTTTTTTTTTTTCATTTTTACCCAAACCCAATGTACCACTCGCTTTTATGCAATAAAGTTTGATTGTTAAATATTCCTTGAAACTTAGAATCTTTATAATAGGATTTTCTTAACTGTTCCTAATCTTATATTACAACAGAGGTTTAAAGAAAATATATAGAACCGGGTGGGAAAATGATATAGTCAAGCTTGCACTTGAGAACAATCGTTTTGTCATCTATTTAGAAAATAGATGTTAGGGAAAGGTCTTAAAATGTGAGGGGGCAATTAGGAGGCTATGACAATAATCCAAATAAAAAGTGATGGTCTGAATGAGCATTGGGATTATGTTATTGCAAAGAAGAAGATGCATGCAGATGGTATCGCCAAGCCTTGGTAAATGATTAGTTTTGTGAGATGCTTTTGAAAGTGGGCAGTGAGGATAAAAAGGTCAGAATGAACTTGGGTGGCTGGAAGAATGATAGTGTCCTCAACAGAAATGAGAGGAGGTGCCTGAGTTCTGTTTTGGGCATGCTGAGCTTGAGTTGTCCCCTAATGTATACAGACAAATGTCCAATAGGCAACTGGGGATGTGGGACTGGAGCTCAAGAAAACAAAACATTGTTTATGCAGCTCTGAGAGCCATCAACACAAAGATGTTATTTGTACTCAGAAAAGCAGATGCAGTCACTAAAAAGAAAAGTGTAAAGAATGCAAAGGAGAGGACGAAAGGACCTAATCCCCACAGTTAGGGAACATGACCTCCATGATGACTGAGCAAAGAAGAATGAGAAGTGGTCAATTACATAGGAAGAGTGCTGTGAGAATAATTTCATGAAAATTCAGATAGAAGAAAGGAAATCCCCCTCCCCAAAAAATGTCAAGAACAGTAAATTTTGTCAAAAAGGATAAGGATCAAATAAACATGATGGGTTATAAAATATCAGAAACAGAATCTGAAACCAGCAGTAGTTCTTACATCCATTTCTAGCTTTTTGCTCACTATGTTGTATTACCAATGATAAGAGTAACAGTCTACAAACCTGGTCATGAAAGAAATGCAACCAATTTCTTAAAAATAAAACCAATAAAATGTTTTATGTTTTTCAAAGGGAAATGGACATTTATGCAGAGTAGGAATCATGAGAATCATGAGTTTAAAACCACATACATTTCCACTGAGAAGTTGATAGTTATTCTTAGAGTTATTGGGGAAGGGAAAAGGTAGAAGTCTAAAATTGAAAGTCCCTTAGGTGACCATGACAATAATTGCAGGCAGACATCCAATGACTTTTACGTAATTAAATTAATACTGGCTGCATGGAATACATAGCTTGCATCTCAGTAAAAAAAAAAAAAAGACTCCATAGCTAGTAATTATTTCTACAAATATCCCATGAGTGAATGTGAAGAGTTCCTTTCCCCCTTCACAAATATCTTATCTCTTTATTCCCTTTTCAGACTCCAAGGAACATAAGAAACAGAACTGATAGTCATAATGGTAATGCTCATATAGTTTTCATCTTTGATGATAGTTGGCACTTTCTAACTAGTAATAGCAGAAAAACCATAGAGGAGGAAACCACAGCATACCTCCAGAGCATGCAATGCACAGATCTTTCTTCTACACTATGACAACACAGCAAATCAGTCTGTTTCCAAAGTGGGAGAGGCTGCCTCTCATAATCAGAATTGAACTAGAGCCTTTGATGTGTATGAGAAGAGTTCTTAACTCCTGGGTGCCAGAGAGGGATGCCAGCCCTACTGTGTCATCTCAGTATAGCTCTCATTGACACCTTTGGGTACCTCATCATGGTACTGCAATTGTTTGGAGCAATGGAGTATGATGTAAGGTGGGTCTGGATACCACCAAGATCAGAGTTCAAATGTCGCCCACATCAATTATCAACTGAAACCAAAGGCATGTCAGTTTACATGTCTGGGTTTCCAATTCCTTATCATCTGGATGTTTATATTTCCAGTCCCCCACCTTCTAGGCTTATTCTTCCAATCAGTCATGTGCACACAGCACTTTGCATAGCCTAAATGCAATGTTAAGGTCATTCTAATGGCCTCTAATGGACAGTCTAATTCTGACTGTCACTTTTTCTCCAAATGTTCCCCTCCCACTTCCCACCACTTACAGAATTGTAGGGCTGTGAACACTAATTGGCCCGTTACATCCCAAGGCTTCTCTGACATGTCTCTGAACATCAGGAGTTAGCTAACTAACTCCAATTCAACATCACTTAATGGTTGACAAAACACTCTCCCCAACTTATTATTGTCTTTCAAAGCCACTCTACTAAAATTTCCTCTTTCAGCTGAGGACATATTAAGCCTGTCAGCTTCATCTCCTCACTCTGATGCCCTCCATATACACAGTATTTTGTCAATTCTACATTCACAACATCTTTGTCATTTCTCTCTGTTCTATTCATACTTAACCCAACGTGTTCGTTGCATCTCACCTGGAATATTTTCATAAGCTCCCAATTGACTTTTTCCTTCTATAATAATATTCAACATGGCCATTGAAGGAATAATCCTAAAGAACAAGTCCAATCATGTTACTACCCTACATGATACATTTCAGTGACTCCCTATTAATTTTAGGGTAAAATACAAAATTTTCTGTTCGCTATTTCAAGCCCTGTATATCAAATAGCTTTTATTAAGTACTAGTTATGTGCCTGACATTGTGCTAAGTGCTGAGAATACAAAAAAGACAAACACCAATCTCTGCTCTCAAGAAATTTATAATCGAATATAAACACACTTAGATGTTATATTTGTATCAAATAGAAAGAAAGGTAGATGAATGGATAGATTATAGATGATAGAGAGATTGATACTACATACATAGAAAAACAGACAGAGTCAGGTAAGTAGGTCGATAAATAGGTAGGTAGCTAGGTAGGTAAAAAGATAGATGATAGGTAGACAATAGCTAGCTAGCTAGCTAGATGCATATTGACTCCAAAGGTAGAATATGAGTTCTCTGAGGGCACAGTCTATTTTATTTTTGTCTTTGTGCTTCCAAAGCCCAGCAGTAAGCACAGTTCAAAAAAGATAGCAAAATATTTTTTGATTAATTGATAATGATCATGGAAGGCAAACTTTGTGAGCGTTACTTCCTATTTCACAACTGAGCTCGATGAGGCTCAGGGAATGTGTTCCTTTAGCTCCTAAGTTGTGAAGGGTGAACTCAGTCTCAGATTTCTTGCCTCCTGGTATCAGTGTGGCTCAGAACTCTCAATCTTCCACTTCCCCAGCACTTTCTAAATTTTCCCAGGTGAATAACCTCATTGGAATCTCAAAGTCATTATCATAGGCTTTGTTCTTTGCAAGCCTCAGGTTCTCCATTAAAACAGATCCTTTTGGCGACTTACAAATAAATCTATAGCTGCATCTGAGGCAGTGCTGGCCAGCAAACACTTGTCAGAGAAAAATCAATCATTTTGATTTAAACTATTTTGCTTTTCATTCCATTTCTCTAATTGAGAGCATCAGTCAGGGGGGACCGAGCATTCTGCCTGGAAGGCTAGTCCCTTTGTCTCTTTCCAAACTCCATCCTGTTATGTTTGGATGGCATTTTTCTCTTTATTACAAAGTGAAAATTCCAAAGCAGTACCTCTGAGAGCCCACATATTAGACTGCAGCTTTCCCTGCCAATCTTTTGCTGTTCTTATTGACTTATAGCTTCTCATCCACACCCTAAAGGCTGGGGAGTGACATGACTACTCAAAACGCTTGGATGAGAATAGAATCATCAATTCTATTCCTTCTGGAGCGATGGAGAAATGCCAGTCCTGACCATCTGTACTGTTACTGCCCAGTAAGGTCCTCTGGGCCTTTCCATATGCCTTTCTGTGCAGCATTCAGACCCTTGGGCACTGTCTCTAATGTATATACATGTATGTGTGGGGGTCTCATGGATAGATGATTAGATAGATGGAAATTCTGGATCTTCCCATCTACACTGCTTCTTTACCCTTTGGAGTCCTGAGACTTTGTACTTAAATTCTCTTGTCTTACTTTCTTTTCCCCCAATGACAATGTGACCTGATAGAGAAGGGACTTTGGGACCTTTTTCTATTATTATTCCCAGAACTTAGCATAGTTGTTGTCATATAGTAACCATTTAATAAATGCTCTCTTATTCAAAAAGATCTGTGTTCAAGTTTTGCCTTTTGATACATACTAGTTATGTGACCATGGGCAAACCACTTTCAAAGACTATAGATTAAAGGTGAGTGGCTAATTTGCCTTGGTGAAAAGATTGAGAAAAGGACAGTTCTGGGGCACCCAAAGTCATTCTGGCACATTATATAACACATTAATAGCACATTAACAATGACAATGCTTTCATAACAATAATTCTATGATTCGGGTAGAGCGAGTATGACAATCCCAAATTTACAGAAAAGGAAACTTTTCAAACCCATGGGATCTGGTGCTCTGGTCATTTTTGAGTGGGCAAAAGAAAAGCAAGTTAACTATTTCTTCAATATTCTTAGCCTCTTAAAGTTTCTAGTTGCTCTCTTTTGAGCTGAAGTTCCTCATTTTGATGTAAACCTCTTCAGGTCATAAGCAGAATAGGAAGATGGGTTGGTCTGCAATGATTCTTTTTTCCTCAACTCATCCCCTCAGCTGGAGAACGTGCCTTCACCCAACTGTATGTTCCCAGCAAATTATAAGGATACGTTTTTACATGCCTCTTCTATATTGCCAGCTAAAGAATTAGCGCTTCCTAACTTTGCATATTTATAAGTAAGTGGGAATGTGCTTTATATGAAGAAGACAAATAAATATTTGTAGAAAGAAGGAATGAAAGACTGAGTGAAGGAAGAGCTATCAGATCTAGAAAATTAGAAACCTGGGAACTCCTCCTCTTCTTTTGCATGGCCCTGTTTAGAAAGGAAGTTCTGAACTTATACTCAGCTTGTGAAAATCAGGCTCACATAATTCATTCCCTCTACTCAAATGTGACATCTTCCCTTAAACACAAATTGTTATAGAAAAATAATTTTTCTACTAGAATTTTTCTGATAAATTCTCCAAAAGACTAATAAAAAATACCATTTTTTTCCCTTTTTCTTGTCCCCTATTTTTGTTCTAGTAATGCAGTCCAAGTGTTTTGTTTTCCCTGTGCAGTACGTATTACCTAGCTAACCCTCTTAATCACTTTCCCAGGAGCTCAAATGATAAATCACACATGTTTAACTGGGTTTCATGATCATTTACTTTTTTTAAAAAAGGAGATTTTGAAGAGATTAAAACACAACAGTTGCCAATGTGGTAAATTATATTGCATTTCATTAAATGTACCTTTTCTGTAGAAGCAGGAACTCACTATTCTCATCTGTAAAATAAAGAGACTAATTTTTACTTTTTTCCCCTTACATGTTTCTTTCTTTCTTTCTTTCTTTCTTTCTTATATACCTCTGATATAAAACCTAAGTTCCCTAGCCCAACAAAGACATCACTATCCAACCTAAAATTTAGGGATACTAAGAATGCAACATTCTATGCTTATAGGGAAAGTCTCAGGTTCTTCATCTTCAAAATGGGGATAATGGAACTGCTTTGCTCATTAGGATCAAACAATCCAAGTTGTTCAAAGCATCTTGTAAAGCTTAAAATGCTCTAATAGTGACAGGTCAACTATAGTGATTTTTTTTTTAAAACAAAGTTCAACCCAGGAAACAGGACATGGGAATTATAATATTATTATCTTGTGTATATGTATGTTAGAAAGGGAAAGACAGTGTAAGGAAATTAAAATAGGAACTGGTTTCTTAAATTTCTAATATCAAATACATAACAAGTTCTTGA
The DNA here is from genome assembly GCF_016432865.1 of Antechinus flavipes. Lineage (NCBI taxonomy): Eukaryota > Metazoa > Chordata > Mammalia > Dasyuromorphia > Dasyuridae > Antechinus > Antechinus flavipes. The sequence continues at coordinate 4,180,962 of NC_067400.1, read as the reverse complement.
TACATGCTAGTTGGCTGATTGGTAGTTATAAATGAACTAGTAATATGGTTGAAAGTAACTTCTTAGTTTATCAATGGATTTCATTTATTCAAAGGTCATTGTCTCAACTGCAGTATTTAATTTAGTAACAAAGCAAAAAGAAAATGGATGAGTAAACAAGTAAATAGGCAGGTAGGTTGATGGATGGATAGATGGATAGTCGCACCAAAAAAAAAATGCCCCTCAAAACAATTAGATCCATTTAACAAAGCCCTTCACCAAGTTCTCCATTGACACTCATCATAATGTACAGGTGATTTAAATTATTGAAGTTGATGCTAGTAAAACACAAAGTTTGCTAGGTTATACAAATTTGGAATGGCATCATATAAAACTCAAATAAAGACTGCTTTGCTTGGGTCAAAGAGAGTTCTGAAAAGGTTCAGGAAGCTAACCATTCACTGATCATTTATTTTTTCGCTGTCAATCCACAGAAGAGAGAAAAAAAAATGTCCCACAATCTTACACTGCAAGCTCATGCTTCTGTAGTGATGTTAGCAGAGTAGTGAGAAAGAGGCCATAAGGTGCTAATCATGAAAAATTTTTGATTGTTTATAAATTTTAATTATACTGCTTGGTCTTCTATATGTGAATTCTTTATCCAGTGAACGATGACTAGAAATATTACTGCAGGAGCTAAATCCTCACTTTGAAAGAAAAAAGAGTAGCATTTTAATTCAGTGAAAGGATAACTCACAGGTACTATTCTGAGTGGCAATGAAGGGAGCTGGTAGAATTAGTTTTATCTTATGACTAAAGACAGCAAACAACAATTTCATGTAATATTTGATGATTTTTTTTTGTCCTGATGCTAATTATTTGCAAAAAGATCACCCTGAACATAACTCCATCTTATGTGCCAATTTCAATTGCTAATAACAAATTAAAATTAAATAAAACCATTTAAATGAATTCAGCATATACTCTGATATTTGGTGATTTCAATGAAAAGCCTGGGGGGGGGGGGAGTGAAGATGGCCAGAAATATATGGGGAAACATCATTTAAGAAGAATAAATAAAAGAGACTTAACTTGCATGTTGTGGAGATTTTTTCTCCTCCAAAGGGAATTGGAAAACAGTCATCATAGCACATTTTTTCAGTGACTAAAAAAATGTAGGATATTGTAATAGAGAAAGAGACTTTTTGATATATAAGTTACATCTGAATCACCTGTTTATGATCAAATCAGAAATTTATCAGAGCAAACATGATAACTAAGAAACAATGAGAACCATCATCTATGATATAAAAGTAATCAAATTCAATCTTATGCTAGTGAAAACCCACCATCAATAAGGAAAAGAGGGGATAAAAATTATATGACAATTGCAAAAACTTGTTCAAAATTTAAGGGATGTAAATACTTTACTATATAATGAACAAAAGAACTGATGAAGTTAAATAGATGATAAATCTTTTACTTGCTTGCCAAAGAAAGATGGTTATCAAAGTAAAAAACTAACTTGGTTTATGAACTTGCATATAAGACATTTCAAAAATGAGGGAATATTAAGTAGTTACAAAGAATACCATCTCATAAATAGAGAGAATTTGAAGAATAAATGCAGTGCTTCAGAGAAAGAGAGAGAGAGAGAGAGAGAGAGAGAGAGAGAGAGAGAGAGAGAGAGAGAGAGAGAGAGAGAGAGAGAGAGACAAGAGGAAAGTAAGAAATTCAACTAAGAAAAATGATCATAAAAATTTTTAAGGACAACTAATGGAAGGAAAATAGGCAAAATCTATAATCCCTATAATAAATAACTTTCACAATTAAAGACAAAAATGTAGCCAAAATGGGACTCTTACATCACTGGTATTATTATGTTTAGAGTAGAGATAGAAATGGCAAAAAAGTGAAAAAAATGGTTAAAGTATCTGGGTTGCAGGCAGCTCACTGTTACCAGCCTGAAGTCAGTAAGATTAATCATGAGTTCTAATCTGGCTTCAGATATTACTAGATGTGTCACCCTGAGAAAATCATTTAACCTTGTTTGCTTCAGTTTCTTCATCTATAAAGTGAACTAAAAAGAGCAATGGTAAACATACTCCACTCTGCCAACTGGGGTCGCAGAGTTGGACATGCTAGAAAACAAAATAATGATTTCAACAAATGTTAGATAGAACCAAAAATTATATAGAAGAGATACATACTGAAAAAGACACAAAAACGAGACTGAGAAATAATCAGCAAGTAATATATGCAAAAAATGTGAGAAAAAGTCCAGGAACAATAAATATTCTCCCAATAGGAAAAAAAAAATCAATGTACTACCCTCTTATATGCCTAGTCTATTGATACAAAATATGAGTCACCAGTAAATGAATTGAGGTCATTCAAGTCATATAGATGAGGATAAAGCAGACATTCACAATTTATATTCAGTAGCACATCAAGTTTCTTCTTCTTTGCATTTGATGCATTTGATATTTTATACAGCATAAAAAATATCACAGTGCCAATTGTGAAAACACATTTGAGGCAACCAAAGCAAAAGGCTTCCTTAAAAATCCTTTTCCAATAAAATTCTGCCTAGCCATACCTCATATTATTGAAGAATCAATGAGATCTATGTAGAAATCGCCAAGTTTAATGACTCTGATCAAGAATATCAAGTGGGACATAAAACAATAGAATGCATGATTGGTGAAAGTATTCACAACAGTGATGGCAGAGATTCAGCATAAAATACAGATCCATCATGGAGCCTTTGAAATGGTGAGATGCTCTATATTTTCTAGTTTGGGGACTGCCATTGTGATAGCTTCATCAAATCCCAGAACATTCCAAAGTCTCCTATAAAACAACTCTTTTATAACTCAAAAGAGTGTGGTCTTACATAGGAAACAAAGTGGAAGAAAATGTTTATTGTTCAGTTTGTGACACAGATTTGGAAGAATAACCTATATTTGTTTGTCCTTCATTCTCAAAAGCGACCGTGACATCAGGGAAGTGGTGCCATGACATGGAAGAGAGTTGGATTTAAGTGAGGGAGGGCTGTGCAAGGTCACCTGTGTCACTTTTCCTCTCTTCTGCAGCTGCCTGCAACCCAGATACTTAATCCATCTGGATTCAGTGGCCAGATGTGGAATAAGCTTGTTGGAGATAGCTCTGGATAAAATGGGAGACCTTGGCCTATTTGAGCAAATGTCTTCAGCAGGTCACAGTTTGACTGAGATACTTATATATGAGGTAGAAACAGATATGGACAATGAGGTGGGGCCGGAGATGACGAAAAGGATAAGAGTGTGCTGTCTTACATTCAGAAAATTGACAGCCCTTGTAATTACTACAGACTTCACAGAAACAAAGGCCTATCTTTTGATTTCAACATTAAGCCAATATTTTTATATGCCAGCAAGAAGACAAAAATATCTCTGAAGAACTTTTAAAAAATGAATTACACAGAGCAGAAGAGAGAGGCACATGGTGGATGTGAGCAGGGTGCCATATATAACTTCTGAGGAACTTTGAAGCCTAGGAGTGATATCAATAAGGAACTGTATGATATGAAGAGGAAACTTGATAGAATGATCTTGATTACTCTTCTGCTATATTCTTTATGTTAGGGAAATGTGAGGAGGGAGAAACAGGAACCAAGATGGCAGAGAGCAGATACAACTTTCCGTGACTTCCTCTGACTTTATCTCAAACCAATAGCAGATTAAGCCTTTAAACTGGTTTTGGAGTCATAGAATCCCCAAATATATGGAGTACAACACATTTCCAGAAGAAGATACCTTGGAAGAACTTCACAATAAGTCTGTTTGAAACAGCAGGGGGACAGTCTACTGAGCAGAAGGCAGCACAGGGAACCTGGGGCAAAGAGCTGGGGCAAGGAGTCAGAGCATTGCAGCTTCCATGCATCTGGGCATCTTCTGTGAGCCTCTTAGGCTACTTTGTCCTAGTTGCAAGTGGGTGATCTAGCAGATTTTCTACTAAAGGCAAAGTGTAAACGAGTGAGCCCTGGAAGAACAGTGGGACCTAGCCGATTACCCAGCACAGGATGTCAATCAGCAGAGCTGCCCCAGGGCAAACTAAAGCAGCTGTCACTTCTTTGGGTTAAGAGCAGACCTCAAGCCTTTAAAAAAAAGAGCAAAAATGTGAGGGAGGCTTCCACAACATTACATGGACATCTTGTGGAAATCTGGAATAGGTGTGTGGGTAGGGAAATGGATTAAAGTTGACAGAATGAACACTAGGCAAGGGATTATGATCATCATTCTTAAAGAGAGCTTTCAAATAGTCAAGATCAGTTTCTATGCATGCAGGTAGTAATTTATGTTTTCACATATTTTCATATGCATTTTCTCATTTGTTTCCAAAAAGATTTGACACTATGAAGATAAGGTAGATGAAATGACTCAGAGAGAGAAGGATCCAGGGAGTTCTGGAAGCTCACAAAGGCTGTTAATGACAAAGCCAGGTTCCAAGCTGGATTTCATAGAAAGCTACACAACAGGAACCCATTTGGTTTCTACTGTAGCAAAAACATTTAAAGTGAGACTAAGGATATAACCTGATTGTGGCAAGAGAGAAAATCTTGACTAGATGATCCCAAAAGGATTGATTCTATTGCAATCTGAGTCACATTTAAACTTGTCCAGAAACAAACAGTTCCAAATCACATTACCACTCCTGTGACCCTTGGTGTCTCCCTCCATTTGTTCAGTCCTATCCAACATCCTGAGTTTTTAATTCAATTACACAGATTAAACTGTTTGCATACATAAAGATTTAAAGTCACCTTTTCAAATTTCATTTAGCCTGAGCATCATTTTAAATCCCAAAGCTGGAGAATGTTCCATTTGTCATCATTTGCATTGCTACAAGGGAAAACTTTAGCTTCTCTCATGGACTAGATTGAAAAAATGAAATAAACTGTTTATAGACTTTATGGATGCTGCCAAACAGCACAAGGTATTAAAAATGGAGGCTGGTAAAATCTCAGTCTAAGCATTTAGGTCTTTCACTCCACAGAAATATGAAATGATAATGAGGTCAGTTCAATTGCTAGCCTGATTTTTGCAGAAATAGGTTTTTATTAATTGTGAAAAGTTAAATGTTTCTAAAATGTGTGAGTATAGTTTAGCATACAAATATAGTGAAAGGCCATTTTTAAAATGATGAATTTGAAAATATAGCTTATAAAAACCAAAAACAACTGCTCCTCATACTAAAAAAAATACATTTAAAAAATTCAAATGTACAAAACAGTAGTGAGAGGGAATGAGAATTCTTCATTGGATTCTCTAAATTTATGAACATTTAGGGATCCATTAAGTATATGATTCCATGGACAAAAACTTAAATTTAAATATATCTTTCAGGGACAGATTTATTAAGCATCAAGTAACATTTTTAATCTTAACTGAACAAGCAAACTGCTTTATTTTGTATCTTAATGACTTGGAATTGTCTTTCATTTGATAATGCTCATCAGATTTTAAATCTTATTTTTATATCAAATCCTACAACTTGAAACCAGTCTCCCAATTTCCTAATATAAATCCAGAGAGGTTACATGATACGGTGGGAAAATGCAGACACATGGTCATGGAGTCTGCTTTCAAGAAGATTGGTATAGTCTGGAGTGAAATGGACAAATAGGGAAAGGAGATGATGATGATGGTGATGATGATAGCAATGACAATGATGATGCTATTTTAATAAAGAAGCTCATAGCTTTGTATTTTCTTCTGACCACGCTAATCAATATTTCTTGAGCATTTGGGTGCAGGGTCCTGGAACAGGCATCAAGGAGGGATGGAGAAATAAGAGTTATGGAAGTTGAGAAATGTACGTTCCCTTTGGGCTTAAACTCATGAAAGGAATGACTAAATCATGACGCATAGACAGGATTTGGATCAGCCCAGTTTGAGGGCAGGGACACATCACAATTCATGGTGGTGATGGCCAGAGAAGGGAGGCAGCTTTGAATAGCACAAAGAACTCTATATGTGACAGAGGAAAATGAGCTCAAATTCCTTCCCTTCCTATTCTTATCTTTGTGACCCTGAAGAACTCACTAAACTTTGTACCCCAGATCACTCACTTATAAAATGAGAAAACTGGGCTATCTGGATAATGAAGTCCTATCCAGCTGGAAAGCTATTTCTTCATGCTTCCATGTTAGAGAATGGAGTAGTCCAGTCTGCTATACCAAAGGACTCACAGAGGGTATAACAGAAGGAAAAGAAAGCTCCAGCTGAAAAAAGATGAGTTCAAATTAAAGCTCTGATGCTTATTAGTTGAATGATGCTATTCAAGTCATTTGAAACAGTCTCAGTTTCTTCAATAAAAGAGGAGTAATAATACTTACATTAATAGGAAAAAGATGAGTCTTTCCCAAGTCTTAAAGTAATAGTTCTCAAAACCAAGGTGATGAACCCTGAGCAGCAGGGCCACAAATCTCAGGGAAGAAATTGGTCTGAAGATGAAGGGATGAGCAACATCCTTCCCTCTTTCTGATTGTCAATCACAGCATATCTTGTCTTCATCACAAGTATACTGTCCTCTTTTAACATTACTTTCCCTCTCTGCCTTATCCCTGCAGCTGACCCTTGGAAACTGTGCAGTCTCCATCCATGCTCCTCCAAAGACAGTGTGACCGTCCCTTTTCTTGAGCAGTTGTCGTAGCAATTTTGAGGACAAACTCTCCAACCATGAATTACTTATGGCCTTGGCACAAGCATCTCAGCAGCACAGGCTTTGCCCTGCCAAACCATGGCTAGCAGATTAAACTCATGCCATACACATACACCACATTGCTTTGATTTTCAGTTGAACACAACCACTTATATAGGGACACACACACACACACACACACACACACACACACACACACACTATGGATAAATTAGCAACTCTCCATCATCCTTTACCCTAGTTCAGTTCTTCTTCTGAACATCCCTATGGCTGGAAGAACTCCATCATCCTTCCATTTCTCAAGGTCCTCAACCTTTTCTGACTTTCCACTTAACAGACATTGACAACTCACTCAATATCATGTGTCCAAGATTGTGGGGGATTTCTTAATTGTTATATCAGAAAGCCTTTTTTTAAACCTAATCCTTCTTGATTCTTTTTTGCTATCATGAAAACCCTTTCTCTCTAGATATTTTGACTTTACTCCCTGTCATGGAAATTGGTGTATATTATCTATAAAAACTTCTATCTTCATCTTCAGACTAGTAAAGAGAATTGTCCAAATGCTTTATAAATATTTGGTTTTGAATCCATTCAATAAAATATAAATGTAACCTCAGATTAGTTTTCAAGAAAAACTGATTGATATTAAAGAAGATAAAAATATACTAATTGAGTTTCAATAACATAAAAAAGCCTGGTGGGTGGGACTGAAAAATAAATGTTTGGTTTTTTTTTTTGTTTTGTTTTGTTTTTATTGTTGTTGTTGTTTTGTTTGGTTTTTGTTTTTTTGGTGAATGCTGCCCATGAAATGGTTCTTGCATCTGAACATATTGTGTGTGTGTGTGTGTGTGTGTGTGTGTGTGTGTGTGTGAGAGAGAGAGAGAGAGAGAGAAAGAGAGAGAGAGAGAGAAAGGATTATCTTTATCAGCTCTAAGTGTTAATAAACATTCATAAAGCATCTACTATGTGCCAAGCATTATATTATATCCTGAGGATACAAAGAAAGGCAAAAGACAGTCTCTATTCTACATTCCTTCCATCAAAGGAAGCCAATGTGCAAACTACACACACACACACTATATATATATATATACATATTTAGGCCAACTGAGAAATCATTAATAGAAGGAATGTAGTACAACTGAGAGGACTGGGAAAGACACCTGGAGAAGGTGTAGTTTTAGCTGAGACTCAAAGGAAGCCAGGAAGCCAGGAGGGAGGGCTGGAATTAGCCAGTACAAAGGTATGGAATCAGGAGATAAAAACTATGATTTAAGGGGTGAAAGAAAGACAGAACCATATGGAAATCAAATATCACAACAATTGAATTTAGTACCAGACCTAAAAGATTTCTTTGAATCACAATATGGGTGGAGTATTGAACCAGTAGTTTTTAAAGAGAATGATGAATTCAGTTATATTATCCTCATTAAATATCATTATGACAATGCTTTAGGGATAAAAAAAATAGTTTGAACTAATAACAAATAAAATATTTCATTTTTACCTCATACCTTTCAAAAAATGATTTTTTTTTCTCCAGACAAGATGGATTTACAAGTAAATTCCATCAAACACTTGAAGAACAATTGATTCCAATACTGTACATACTATTTGGGAACATAGGGAAAGAAGTAGCCCTACCAAATTCCTTCTATGACACAGATGTGGTGCTGATTCCTAAACCAGGAAGGGCCAGACAGAGAAGGGAGATTACAGACCAATTTCCCTAATTAATACTGATGCAAAAAAAAATCTTAAATAAAATATTAGCAAGGAGATTACATCAACTTATCACCAGAATAATACACTATGACCAAGTATTATTTATACCAGGAATGCAAGGCTGCTTCAATATCAGGAAAACTATTAGTATATTTGATCAATAACCAAACTAACAGAAATTATATGATTATTTTAATAGATGCAGAAAAAGGATTTGAACAACATCCTTTCCTATTAAAAGCACTAGAAAGCAAGGAAATAAATGGAGTTTCCTTAAAATGGTAGGCAGCATTTATCCAAAACCACCAGCAAGCTTTCTATGGAATGGTGATAAATACAAAAATCTCCAATAAGATCAGAAGTGAAACAAGGTTGCTCATTATCATCACCATTATTCAACATTAGACTAGGAATATTACTTTAGCAATTAAAAAAAAAGAAAAAGAAATAATCAGGGTAGGCAATGAGGAAATAAAACTATTACTCTTTGTAGATGATGGTATACTTAGGGAATTCTAGAGAATGAACTAAAAAACTACTAGAAACAATTAACAACGTTAACAAAGTAGCAGAACATAAGATAAACCCACATAAATCATTGTCATTTCTATGTTACCAACAAATACCAGAAGCAAGAGATAGAAAAAGAAATCATCTATTTAAAAAAAAAGTTTGATTTCTTTGGTTTAAGTTTGATAATCAAAATGCAGCCAGGTGGCATCTTTGCTGTAATCCAAGCACGTCTGACTTTTCATGATCCCATTTGGAGTGTTCTTGGCATAGATACTGGAACGGGTTACCAATTTCTTTTCCAGCTCATTTTTCTGATGAAGAGACCGAGGCAAATGGTTTATAAAAGAGACATGCCTAAGGTCACATACGTAATAAGTATGTGATATCAGATTTAGACTCAGAAAGATAAGTTTTCCTGACTCCAGAACTCGTGTTTTGTGTACTATGGCACCCCTTAATTGGCCCAGGTGCCACCACAGTGCATAGCCCAGACATTTAGCAGTTGTATGATCCTGGGCAAGTCATTTAACTGCTGTCTGTTGCATTTTCCTCATCTGTAAAATTGAGGAATTAATAACAGCTTCTCAGTTTATTTAAAGAAAAACAAATTGAAATCTGGAAAGAAATTGGTAAACTCTAAAGTAACACATAGATGCTAGCTATTATTATGCAAATAACCATTAGTTCAATGTATTTATATAGAATGTGCTTAATTTCTTGTATTAAAATGAATAAGATTGTAGGAACTTAAAGACTATGGATTATGTACAGTAAACATGGATCTTTCTGCAGGTGACATGTGAAAGGCTTTGAAGAATAAATAAAAAATTTTAAATTTGTTCCATGGGCAATAGGGGACCACTAAATTTTTTTTTATTTTTTTTAACCATGGCTGAGACATGATGAAATTGAAAAATTAATCTGGCCGCTTTGTTCTTGATGAATTCCAGAGGAAGAAAGTAGAGGTCAGAAGGGTATTAGGATGAATATAACAATGCAGTATGAGGCAGCTAAGTTCCTGACCTAAAACAGAAGACAGCAAGAATGGACAGGGAGATAGAAATGGAAGAGGCATCTTATGTCCCTACTCTGATCTGCTGGAACTCAGGTTATGTGTGATATGACATATTTGGTAGCAGAGAATCTGTCCACAAAGGTGCTCACAGTGCCCACCATCTAGTCTCCTCCCCAAATGAGGAGAAGGCATGTGAATGGTTCAAACACAAGTGGGAACCAGGTCAAGTGTCCAGAGACGGGCATCATGCATACTTCCTGAGTATAATATTCCACAATATTCCTGGAAATGATGCTAAACCATGCACCAAGAGTCCACATGTGTTTTTAAACCGGAGGTTAGATTGTTCCCCTTCTGCCAGCCATACCCTCAGGAAGCCCTGGTGTCCTAAGTGGCACCCAGCCTAGCGATCATGGTATTAGTTATCCTTCTAAAACTAGACACAAGCACACCCTCTTGACAATGATGGAATTTTCCAGCCTTCATCAAGGCTTCATCCAGAGCCAAAATTATAGGAACTGTTCATTCAGACTTAATGTTATTGAAGCTGCCAGTTAGAAGCACCCCCAGCTAAGATGGGGAAGCAGCAGAATTATGCTCCCAGCAACTCCCTGCTCTCAATGTTTTTGGTTCATCTCTTGGAAAACCATGGTACTCTGTGTCCCCTGTAGCAATTCTCAAGATGTTCTCCAAGGAGCTCCTCACTCCATCAGATTTCCCAAAGCCTTCCTCCTATCAAAATTGACAGATATAGCTATAGAATCTAAAAAGGGGAGCCCAGGAGAAAGAAGAAGAGATGTGATGTGTGTGGATGGAAAGGAGGAGGAGACACGGAAGCAGGTGAAGTCTGAATCAAAGTTACCAATCTATTCATCTTTCACTTTCTCCAGCCCCACTCAAGCCCTTTTTTGGAAGGCTGAATTGATCACTTCAAGCCATTGTCTTACCTGCCTCTACAATCTTTTTAATATCTCTTTTCTCTAGGATTCCAGTGCCTTTTTGTTTCTTTACGTGGTCAGCTTTTATTCTGCCTATGTTAGATAGGACCCTGAAACTCAGCATGCTTTGCAAGAAGCAAGAAAATCCAGGAACTAACAAAACCCATCTATCAATTAAGTTGGGCAAGAGCATCCAGGCTGATGGGAAGTCTGATACTGTGAGCGGCTCAACTCCCTGTGATCAACAACAGCCAGGCCAATAATAGAGAAAGCACATCGTTTTGAAACTGAACAAAATAAGTAACAATGAAAAAGTATGGTTATCATAATTAATATTGGGGAGTAATGTAGGGGATATTTGAGACTAGGATGCTTAGTTTTGTGCAAGAGATCTAGCCCTAAAGTGTTATTTATGGCTCAGTGTTATTAAAAAAAATCAAATGGCATTTAAATGCATGAGGGGAACTTACGATTTACATGATCCTGTAGTAAATCTATCTATATAGATAGCACTACATCATTTTATTATTGATATATCAAATACAGGCACAGGTATATCCACCTAGAGAGGTAAATTGATCATATAAAGTGATTTTCCAATTTATTATTCTGACCAATACAGGCTTTTAGATGCTAGAAGATTTTTTTTAACTAAGATAAATTTAAAAGTAAATGACAATTAGGGACCATCTGATAATTACTCTTTATTTTTTATTTGTTCTATATATGAATGAAAATACCAATCCATTTTTTGTCTCTCATATACACCCACCCTTACACCAGCATGAGAAGTAAGGGTGAATGAGCAAAGAAACAAAGTAGATACACTTCCCTGAAGCTCCATAGTCATCCAGCACAGATATGGGAACCAAATGCCACAGTATCACAATTATTGTGCAGGCTTGAAGGAGAAAGAACTTGTTCAAAATAGGGTATTGTCCATAGGCTTGAAAACGACAGATCATGATTTGCTTTATTTTTATGATAGAAACTAGAGCCAAAATCTTTTTAGCTCTACCCCTAGAAAGAGAAGCCACAGGGAGATACTGTCAAATCTAGGTCAATTTTTGCTTCCCCCCCAAAAAAACTGAAAAAATATAAGAAGGAGAATTTTTCAGCATTTTTGTAAAATAAAATATTTATAAAAATGCATCTACAAAAAGACTACAAATTTATTCCTAGTGCAGAGAGGGACCTGAATTTGACCCTGTCACAAAGAGTTGATAAAAACAAAAATGCCCCAGGCTTGGACAAAGTGTGAAAAATAAAACCCAGCACATTAGATTCTCAGAGTTCTTTAAGTTTACAAGGTGTTATTAGCAAGGAATCACTTTATTTCTTCCTTCCTTTTTTTTTTTTTTTTTGAAGAAATTATTCTCCACTTAAAGGAGCAAGTGACAATTGCTTGACCACAGTTAGGAATTACAGGCTCATCTGCCCTATCCTTGGTGCTGAACTAATTTAATGGTTGCTGTTGTTCTACTAGTACTCACATATAGAGAGTCAGACATGCAAGGTGGGAGGCAACTTCAAGGAGTTTGACCCTTTCAACCAATCCTGGATCTCCACTCTAAGAAGAACTCACAGGCCAGAAAGTACAAGCAGTTGTGTATTACTCATTTGCCACACATGAATCCAACACATAAGCCTCATTTCAATGAAGGGGGAGAGATATTTTGATTAATTGCTTTAACTCTATCATCTTAGTAAATAATTTAGCTCAAAGCAAATTCTGTCTAGTGTAAGGGTTTTTAACCTAGGGTCCATGGAGTCTCCAGGATTAGATTTCAGGGAGTAAAAACTTGGATAGGGAAAAACAATTTATACTAATCACATTTATAAATTTAGAATTTCCTCATGTAATTTTTTTCCAATGTACTATTCTAAGAAGAGGATGTAGGTTTCACCAGATTGTGATAACACAAAGGTTGAGAATCCTTTGTCTACTGATTGTTATTGGGAACCATGCCAATGGAAGGGATTAGTGAACAATGGTTCTGGAAACTGAGCCCAGTTAGGTTATCCTAGAACCGTGAGAATAGCAGCATTCATCAGACCTCTAGGGATTCCAACTTATGAATATGAGTGCATATTAGGAAGAGGAAGGGATCACTGGATGTTTTCTAGAAATTTTGATGAAAACTCAGAAATAAGAAATAGACTCTACATTTCTAGAAGGCATTACCTCTTTGCCCTTGTCTGTTAGATTCTTTGTATCCCACTAGGGATAGAAATTTATTTTCCCAAGGAAGTTTAATCCTATCTTCTTACTCATTAATCTTCACTCCCATTCAGTTAAAAAAAAAATTATTAGGTACTTACTATTTACTAGGCAGATTTTATGTGTGTGTGTGTGTGTGTGTGATTTAAGAACAAAAATAGAATAATTGGGTGTTTAAAACTAACATGTACCTACTCAGCTTTTTCCATGATGTTGGCCCTCCAGTAGAATGTAACTTCCTTGGTGGCAGTGACTGATTTTTCTTTGAATGTTCTCAAACTCTTACCTTGTACCAAGTAGGTACTCATCAAATTAAAATATTTGAGCCTCAGAGGAGATTCAGAGACATCTAGGAATCATCCCTATATAACAGACAAGTGACCTTGAAGTCTCTGTCTGAATACCTCTGAAGGGAGTGCTTAATGATTCTCAGGATGATCCATTTCCTTAGTAGATAGCTCTACTTGTTCCTGAACTAAACCTCAATCAATCTCATTTTTAGCTCTCCTTATTCTCCCTTTCCTGTCTATCCTCTGGGGGCAAACAGAACATTACTTAATAAATACTTGCTAGAATAAATTGGATTTTATGTGGACACATCCAGGCAAAATACATTTTTAAAGTCATACCATTGGGGTAGATTTTTTGAAAAAGTCATATTCAGGTTCAGATCACAAAAAAGCTTTCAGAAGGTAGTTCTCTTTAGATGTTTAAAGCACAGCAATTTCTTTCCTCAAAGGGAGCCTTAGGACTGCTTCCAGAGCCCAATGCAGTTCACTGCACAGAGTTGGTTCATATCTAAAGACTTTGCTCCACTGCCAACACATTCTAGAATAGTCATTTTGCACACTTAGAGGAAATAAAAATGTGTCAGGCAACTTGACACTTCTAATCCAAGTACTGTCACCCACCAGTGTCCTTGCCAGTCTGCAGACTTTTTTGCTTTTCACTGGTCTTGCTTCTCTTCTCCTTTCCCTTGAGGCTAATGCTGAATTATTTATTGCAGTCTTGTAGATTCCTGAAGAAGCAGGGTGATTCCCATTCTGCCTCTAAGTCACCCTTCTTGGCTTCAAACCAAAACCTGTCTAGACAGTCACATGACCCATCAATAAGATTCCTGTCTCTTAGGATCTCACCTGCAGGATAGCTCAGATGAATGGTTTCTTTGGTCATAAGCACTCAGTCCCTCCCTTAATTTTTGCTTGAAGAAAGTCATCAATTCATTATCAATACATTTGGGGTGTACTACACCCCAGTTTTTTATTATTTTCAAATCTTCTTGCCTAGCTTTGCTCACAATGTTCTTCTGTCATATTATTCTTTCATTGCTCCTTCAATTTCAATAAGCTAATCTCATTTCTCTCAGAATTTCACTAAATCCACATTTTCATTAAAAATGACCTTAATACTTCAGACTTATGGCCCTAGACATCTTCAATTCAATCCAATCTGGAGGCCATTACCTTTTTTACCTGCAAAAATCACCATATCATATTGTCAATAATCTTCTAGATCAGGGGTTCTTAATCACACTCTCATGTACTCACATGCTCTCTCGCATGCTCATGCTTGCTCGCATTCACACTCACACTCACACACATGCTCACTCTGTGTGTGAGAGGAGTGTGTGTGTGTGTGTTTTGGACAGACTCCTTTAGCAGAAACTTTCTCTGAAGATTTTATTGTCTACATCCAAAATGAAAGGAAATATTAAATTTTGTTAAGAGATCAGTGAGAAGAAAAATAGTTTTCCTAGCTATATTTTAGAGATGCTCTAAATTTTAATCCTAGTGCTCTAAGGTTTCATGAACACAAGGTTAAGAACTGTTTTGAGAAATCTCAAAAATTCATCAGTGTGATAATTAGGAAGTCTGAAGTGATCATTGCCTTTTCAACCTCCCCTAAGACAAATTAGATTAGGAAAGTTAAAAGGACAAAAATACTAAAGCAATTAATAGAGAAATACAAAGGAAGGTGGCCTAGCAATACCAGATCTCAAACTATATTGTAAACCATTAACTATGACTGGCTAAGAAAGACAGTGATGGAGCAGTGGAAGACATTACACAACACAGTAGTCAATGACCATAGTAGTCTAGTTTTTGATAAACACAAAGACCTCATCCTTTGGGATTAGAACTCACTGTTGGACCAAAATAAAACAAAACCAAAATAAGAGAACAGCTTCTGGGAAAATTGGAAAGCAATAGGACAACTGAAGAAAGAAGTTATAGAACAACATTTTACTTCATATGCCACTATAAGGTCAAAATGGGTGCATGATTTAGACATAAAAGATGATATTATAAGCAAAATAGAAGAGCAAGGAATCATACCTCATATTTGTGGGGAAGGGAACAGTTTATGATTGAGCAAGAACATCACAAAATGTAATGATTATATTAAATTGATTATTTTAAAACAAAAAAGCTTTTGTATAAACAAAATCAATGTAACCACTATTAGAAAAAAAAAAACAGAAAGCTGATAATCTTTACAGTAAGTATCTCTAATAAAGGCCTCATTTCTTAAATATATAGAGTACTGAGTAAACATTGTAAGAATACAAGAAAGACATTCCCCAACTGATAAATGATGAAAAGATATGAGCATGCAGTTTTCAGATGAAGAAATCAAACTATCTATAGGCATATGAAGAAATGCGCTAAATCACTTTTGATGAGAGAAACACAAATTAAAACAACTCTGAGCTTCTACCTCATACTTATCAGATTAGCTAATATGAAAAAAAGGAAAATAATAAACATTGGAGAAGATGTGAAAACATTAGGATACTAGTATACTCTTGGTGAAATTGGGTGCTGATCTAACCATTCTGGAGAAGAACTTGGAAATAGGCATATCATAGGCAACCAAACTATACATACCCTTTGATTAAAAAATACCACTGTTAAGTCTGTTTCTGAAAGAGATCATTTAAAAATGGGTAAGGAACAACAAGTGCAATAATATTTATAGCAGCCTTTTTGTGGTGGCAAAATATTGGAAATTGAGAGGATGCCCATCAATTGGAGAATTACTAAATATGTTGGGGTGTATGGATGTAATGGAATATCATTGTATAATAGGAAATGATAAATATGTAGAGTTCAGTAATACTTGTAAAGACCTATATAAACTGATAGAAAGTAAAATAAGGAAAATCCGGAAAACATTATATACAGTATTAGTATCGAATGATAATTAATCATGAATGACTCAGCTCTTCTCAGCAATAAAATGATCCAATACAAGTACAAAAGTCTCATGAAAGAAAAATGCCATTTACATCCAGAGAAAGAACTAATTAACTCTAAATGTAGAGAAAAACATTGTTTTTTTTTTCTATTTACTTTATCGTTTATCATGTTTTTCCCTTTTTGATCTGTTTCTTCTTTCTCAACTGTAACTTAAATGGAAAGGTATTAACACCTGTAAAACCTATATCAAACTGACTACCATTTTCAGAAGAGCACAGGGGAGGGAGGGAAAGAAGGGGAAATTGCTAATTCAAAATCTTGTAAAAATGATTGCTAAGAATTGTCTTGACATGTAATTGGGGGGAAATGGAATATTACTTAAAAATAAACAAAAGAACATTTGAGAAAATTTTAAAACAATTAGAGTTGCTGCATTTCCATTTATGTTCTTGGGTAGCCCTTCAATCTTGTCTTTGGAAATGGAGTGTTCAGTTGTACAAGTGGCAACCAACTTAAGCATGTAAGCCAGTCAGTATCATGCTAAATAAAAATAAAGAGGGAGGGAGAGAAAAGCCTCAAAAAAAGAGGAAAACATATAGAATGGAAAGATCAGGAGATGTTAGTTCATTTAGCTATGATTGATGTAGCTAATGGAGCTAAATGGACGCTTCCACCCTTCAAGACCCATTCCAGTTTTGGCAGGTATAACCACTTAGTAAGGAGTTTTAGCCATGCTCCCTTCATTCCCAATCCAATCTTTCACTATCTCTCTGGATAGTGCCCTCCTCTTTCTAGTCCCACTTGATATTTTGCTCTCTCGCAAAGTGTAAGTTCCTTGAGAGCAGAGAACATAATGTTTGCTTATATTTGCAACCAGCACATAACACTATGCCCGACACATAGTAAGTACTTCAATGCTAACTCATTTGCTGGATCTATTATCCAGCTAGCTAGTTATGATATATCATCTTTCCATATATCTCACTATGTGTCTGCAAAGCCCTACTTTGTTAATGCCCTCCATTCCCCTATCTTTCCTCATTCTCCTGTTCTAGAGGATAGATGAGATACACTATGAGAAACAATTCCCACCTGCTGGTTGTTTATAAATTACTAGGCAGTTAAATTATTTTATATGTCAAATGGTTAATGAAAGGCAGCCTGTGATTAATGTCAAAAAGGAGAACTAAAAGAAGGAATCCAAAATATACTATGTAGACTGTAGGCTCTGATAAGACTGGAACTGTACTTTGAAAGAGCAGCAGGATTTGGATAAAAATATTAGAGAACAATGAACAATGCAGGACTACACATGAAATTACATTTATTATTATGAGCCTTGCTATCCCCTGGAGGGGGAAGGGAGTACCCAGCACCTTGACACTTGAGGCAGAGTAGACAGAAGGGTGCTAATGGAATGGTGTCACAGCTATTGAGAGTCTTCCCAAGAAGTGCTGTAGCACTCTCTGTGAGAAAAAAGGAAGATTAGGCAGGGAGGATACAAGGAGGTAATTTGACAGTTTCCTTTTGAGCCCCATAAAAAGGCAATAGAATTTCATACATTGCAATAAATTATTTCTTCTGAATTGTCTTTGCTGAGAGTCAAAAAGAAGAAGTATGTCTCACCCTCTTCTTTTTTTATTCAAATGTAAAATGTCTAAGCAAGGAAAGAAAATCCTGTTCCTAATCTTCTGTGCCTTCCCAAAGCTATCATTTAAGATTTAAGATTTGCAAAACACTTCATCTATATTTTCTCATTTGTTTCTTATAAGCCTGAGAATTAGATGCTATGTGTGTCCCTACTCTATAAATGTGGGCACTGAGACTGGCAATAGTGAAAGAACATGTCACAGGTCACGCAACTAGCTTGTATTTGAGGGAGGATTTGAACTCAGGTCTTCCTAGCTCCAGGTCTACTGTCCTACATCACTCTCCTGGTTAATTAATTCATTATTTGAGGCCTTGAAAGATACATTCTAAAAATGACAAAGTAAATATTCTACTGCAAATGCACTCTTCTAAATGTTGTGTCCAATTCTATTTTGGCTAGTCAACAATTCTTGTTGGAAAAAAAAATTTGCTATTTTTCAAATGAATGCCAGACACAGTGAGTCACAGTTACCAAATCTTCTACATTAAAAAAAAATGCTTGTCTAAAGCACCAAAGATGCTACTCATGCTGTGGTTTGCTCTGGTTGAATCCCCCATGAAATGTAGTGTTCAGGTATGGGCATTGCTTCTTAGAGGTAGCCACCAAGCTATAGTGTGGCCAAAGGTGAGTAACCAAGAGTACGATGAGAACCCTAAAGGATAGGTTCTATGAGAAACAGTGGAAGGAACCAACATCATTTATCATTAGGAAGAGAAGAATTAATGGGGAAAGTTAGTAAATTTTAGACATTTGAAGAGCTATCCCATGGGGAAAAAAGTTTGACTTATTTCAGTAGAAGGCAGAACTTGACATGATGGAGGGAAGTTGCTGAAAACAAAAATCATTGCACTCAGAGGACAGGAACCTGAACCTTGTAGAGGAAAGATTCTTTCAGATCAGCTAGACCAATATCTTAATTTACAGAGAAGGAAACTGAGACCTAGTGAAGTTCAACAATGTGCACAAGGTTAGACAGTTAATTAGGAGCAGCCTATCCAAACTCAAGGTTCTGGTGACTGTGCTACACAGGCTTTCTCCATGGAATCAAAGAAGGATCAATAAAAGAAAGGCAAAAACATACCCTATCCTTAAGGAGCTCCCAATGATTATATTCAAACAAGCTCTAGACAGGAGAAACTGAATATAATCAAGAGAGGAAAGGCATTGGCATTAAGGCTTAATAAGAAAGATTTCCTCTAGAAGTATGAACTAAGCCTGGAGAACTCTCTACTGAAGTGCACTATAGATCAGAGCTTCTTAATCATATGGGATTTCACACAACCGTTTAAGAAGTTAGGGTATAGAGCACTTCACATAATCCAAGTATAGACCAGCAGAGCTCTACCATCCCTTTCACTTTGGGGGTTCTAGAATCTGACAGTTTTCTTGGGCAGCATCACTTTCAAAACCATTTTTCCCCAACGCAATGGCAAAAGTTTTTCTTACTATCCTTAAACCTTCTCCCCTGTGCTTTGAGACGCAGGTGCTTTCATTACATGACTAACAGGTTTATGAAACTTTCCCAAAATATTCTTGCACCTGAGAACTTCCTTCACTTTAATCAGAACAGGTCACCCAGAGAAGCAAAAATTAGCAAAGACTTTAAATGACTGTCTGCACTTGTAGGCTCCTAGTTCAAGATATAGAGATGTTAAAGTAGCATCTTTTCCAAAATATCCATCAGGACCCTGGAGAATATCATTTGATTGATTAAAAAAAAGATATTAGAGACAAAATATGTTGAGAAGATGCATTGTGTAACGAAGGGAAAGAAAACTTTAAAGAAAGGAAGTAAATCTGTCCATGAGGGAATGAGAAAAGCTTTGGAATGCCATGAAATTAGGGAGATACGCCCCGATTACCATTTTCTCTTTAGCTGAGGAAATAGTGAAATAATCAATGGAACAGAACATTTATTCCACAGTAAAAGACAGCAATAGTAGGACTGAATCTGGAGATGGTGACAAAGTTTGGCCACCACAACCTACAAGATCTGGGGATTGGGCAGACTGAGTTAATTCATCATGACTTCTACAGGGAAGAACATAGGGATAAAAATCTCCCTGGAAGCTCTTTATTAACCTAGAAATTATTTTTTTGGAAAACAACTCGTTGGAGTTGGTTCCAGAAGTGACCTTGCTTTATTGGGCAGATGTCAAGCCAATAGGATGCCTGGTATATTCATCTCTTTCAGGACTCCACTTGGACGGTGGACATAAGTTCTCAGAGAGTCAGCATGGTACAATTGGAAAAGAGAGATGAATTTCTAGTAACAAGTCCCAAATTCAAACCTCCCCTTTATCATTTACTAACCATGAGACTTTGGACAAGTTTCCTCATTCCTCAATTTTTCCAACCATAAAATAAGAAGTTAGACTAGAAGGCCTCTAAGTAAAGTGCCTTCCCCTGCTAAATCTAGGATCCTAAGCTACAAGAATCAAATACAATGACATATCTCTTGCCTAAGAAATTGAGCATTTCTATGAGAAGATGAATCACAAATCAAGGAAATACCAGCCATATGGAGACAAGCAGATGCACGCAGAAAGATAAATATATACACATAAATAATACATATGTGTATAATTTCTGATATGAATATTTTAATGTTATACATGATTATCTAAATTGAAAAGGATCCAAATGCTCCCACAATAGTCAAAAATAGCATTGGTAACAGATGATATTTTCTGGGAGTACCCAGGTGTGCTAATGACTGTTTGCGCTCCCACTCTAGGCCCCTCTGGCTCCCTGCAGGGTTATGGATTTGTGACGACTGTATGCTTCCATGGAGAGACTAGACAGCCTGTAATGTAAATCTAAAAGATCCTGAATGAGAAACATAAATGAATAAATACATCCGTGGCTATTGATTACTCATCTCCAGAAGCATTCAGGGGAAGAGAGAGTGAATACCAATTCTGTAAAGTGTCATTCCAGCTAAGGTGGCTCTAGAGCAGCACCATGGACAGTGGATTGGATGTGGGCTCAAGGAATTCAGTTCAGATTTTGGTTTGGCCATTTACTCCCTGTGTGACCTTGGGCACATAATTCCAACATTTCTGGGTCTCCATCCCCTTACCCTAAAAATGGAGCGTTACGATACTTCCAGCTAGGAGCCCCTATTGCATGATGCAATGCTGCCACCATGTGGTATACTGCCTATCCCACAGCAGCCCCGACAACAGTTTTCTTTCCCCCTAGCTCTTTCCTTCTCCTAACATCCTACTTTCTGTCTAGAATATCACCAATCTTTCTATCTTAAGTCATCTTCAGCTCTTCCCTCTCTTTCAGTCCCCCAGCCCAGATGTAATTATTTGCCCTCATTTGATCCAGTTTTGAGATGTATCTCTTGTTTTCATTAGGAGGATCATCATCCTTGCTCCTGTATTTCTTTTAGTCTACACCATCATAGTGCTTTCTATTTGTGCCCCTACCTCAAATCTTTGCCCTTACCCCATCTTGCTCATAGCTGCAAATAGTAATTCCTAAAGTATCGGCTTGACCATATCCCTGATCAATGAATTGTAGTGGTCCCCTAAGCCTTCTGGGATCAAATGTAAATAAGTTTCTCATTTAAAGTAACTTGCAACTGGTTCAGCCTACGTCTCCAGGCTAATGACTTATCACTCACATTTACATATTTCACAATCAAATCAAATTGACCCATTCTCTAACAGAAAATATTTTCAGTGTCTCACACTGGGAAGTACCTTTGTCTCTTAGAATCACTGTATCCATGAAAGACAGTTCAAATGCCTTCTTACATAGATCTTTTTTTTTGCTGCCAAGTTCCTAGTGCCTCCTTTTCTCCTAATTTATTATCCAGCTATAAATTTCTCCAACTCTCTGACAGCATGGGCTTTTCTAAGGTAGGTATTTCCTCTGATAAAAGATTTGCTTCCTGGTCTAATTAAATCTCTCAAACTTTCCCATTCTATTTTTTCCCCTTTCTCAAAATTCAGCCTTTAATTATCGGTATTCTGTTTTGGGATTGATGCCGGGACTGACAGACCCCCATAGATACATCCAGCAGTTTAACAATTTGAGAAGAGTTCAAAGGAGAGATTCCGAAAAGAAAAATCAGAAAGTTTTGAACATGAAGTCTATACGGGAAGTATGGGGTTTTCTTGGCAAAGATATTGGAGTGGTTGGCTATTCCTTCACTACTAAGTTTCCATTTTACATATGAAAAACAGGAAAATAGGGGTTAAGTGACTTGCTCAGTGCCATGTGTCTCAGGCTGGATTTGCTTTTAAATCGTCTAGATTCCATGTGCACCTAACTGTAGCTGATCTTCTCTGATTACCTTATTATTTATTCTAGGTATTTTTTTTTCTTTCATGTTTTTCAAGATAGACACTAAGGGGCTTAAGATCAGAGGTTAGTTCATTGTTGTCTTTCCATCTGACTCCAGGACAACACTTCATATATTCTCAGACATAGATTAGAACCTCAAAAGAGTAGCAAGCTGCTTGGATGCCGAAGCATCATATTCTTGTCAGGTGTATGAAATTGGGAAGGATCTGTCATTTCTACATGATCATAGAGGCAAGTGATATAAACTCTCCACCATACCATTTCTGAGGCTGTAGAAATTCAGTCCTTCCTGAGCTTTAACTTGAATTCTTTCTGAAGGAGAGAACCAGTTTCTTCTGCCCTTTGAGAGAGAAAAGAAAAAACAACCGAGAGGTCTTCACACTCTGGACAGCACTTGTCTGAAGGCCTCAGGGAACAGCACCTTTGTCTCCTTTTCTGTGGTCAAAATAATAAAGTTTTGAGCTTCCCTTATAGGCTTAATGTTTAAAACTTTTTGATTTTTCTTTTTGAAATCTCCTATGAACCCTTCTCACATTTTCAAACTGCAGGATGCTATGGGTGTCTTGTCAGTCCCAGCATCAATCCTAAAACAGAATACCAATAATTAAAGGCTGAATTTTGAGAAAGGGGAAAAAATAGAATGGGAAAGTTTGAGAGATTTAATTAGACCAGGAAGCAAATCTTTTATCAGGGGAAATACCTAGCTTAGTCAAAGTCATCTAATATGATCTCTATGTATGCAAATCCCTAATAATGATTAAAAACAATTTCAACTGAAAAGAAAATAGAAATAATTATAAGTAGAATGTCTTCTCTAGAGACATCAGGGATTGTCAATCTTGACTTAGAAGTAGCTTAGAGCTAGAATGTTTATTGAATCATCAAGAGAGAATGAGAGAAGAGTAAGTGTAAGAGATGTGTCCTGTCTAAACAGAGAGGAGAGAGAGATCACAAGTGTCACCTAAAGTAACAAAGCTCATAAATGATTGAGGTGGCATTTGAACCCAGGCCTTTCTGAATACTAACCCAAGGCTCTCTTCTGGTAATTGCTTAGTAATTGGGCAGATTCCTTGGGCATCAGCATGAAACATGACTAGAGAAGAGGTACTGGAGTTGAGAAACATTAGATGTTAATGTTGTCATCCAAAGGAAAGGCATAAAAATCTTGATCCATGGATAGCAAAGACTAGTTAGCAATATCTAAAGTTCTAGTAATCAGAAGTTTTTTCTACATAAAATGATGTCTGAACAATGTTGGGACACTGGAACAAAATTCAACCATTTGTCTACAGAATCATGACTCAAAGTGCTACCGATTGGTCACCTGTGCCATGGCCTCCAGCCATTTTTCACATATTAAGGGTGCTTTCTTCCAGAAGTCCGTGGATGAGGCATCTGTAAGTAGAGAAAGCACCTTGAGGAAGTAATTAGACTTCAAACACCCAACTTTGGAAACTCAGGAGCAATATATCACAGTAAATATTACAAGAAAAATGAGCGGGCTTCAAGAGTGGAATTTTTATCCCAAACCATTAAACATCAAATAGGTACCCAATTACCCAAATTAATGTAAGACTTCTCCTGGTTAAAAGCAAGAATCCTATTTAAAAACCCTCCTGTGGACCCGAAAGCCCAACAATTCTAGGCCTGACCTTCAGACAAACTTTGCCTGTGATTTCTAAAAGAAGACACCTTACTTTGTAATTCTCAGCAATCACATTTCACTTCACACCTGAAAATTCCCTAAATAAATCATCTTTGTCCATTCTTGTCACTACTATTAATGAGAAACAAAAAGAATATTGGAGGGGTAAGAATAAGGATTTATTCCCCAAATACCTGGAGATTTCTTGGCTCTGAAGTAGTTTCCACAATATCTTTCTCCCTTCTTGGGAACTAGCTGCTCTATTTTTAAGATTTTAAAATGGGCCAGAGAGAAACCTCAGAAGAATTAAAACATATTAACTCATGTGAGATTTTTTAAGAGTATGTGATGTGGAAGAGTCATCAGGAAGATAAAGAGAATCTCAGAATACAAAAAAAATTCATGGAATCACTGAATTTGAGATTTGGGGAAATCTCAATGGTCATTTCTGCAATCCCATACACCCACAGAGTCCCCACAGTCACAAACCTGAAAAAGATTTCTTCAGCCTCTGCCCAAAGGTCTCCAAAGAAAAAACCCATTGTCCTTTTAGGGGATCTCTTCCATTTAGAGGTAAAGCTCATTGTTAAAAAGTTGTCATTTTGTCTTCCCTCTTCCTCTGCTGACATTTATCTCTTTGCAGTTTCTCTTGCCCCATGGCACCAAATGGAGCAAGTCTAATTCTTTCCTCATATCCTTTCAGATACTTAAAGCAATCCATCACTCACTCTCCCTCATCCCCTCTCACTTCAGTCTTCCCTTCTGAACAAAGTAGTTCCTTCATCCTCAAATGACATGGACTCAAGTTCCTTCACCTGGTTGTCTTTCTCTGAACACTCCTCAATTTATCAGTGTCCTTAAATAGGAAGACCGAGAATGAAATGGGGTGCCCCAGATCAGTGCCTCTTGATGAAGGTAGACTACAGCAAGATTCTCACCTCCCAAGTCCTGGAAGCTACTACAAGTCTCCTAATGTAATATAAGTGACTATTGATGTTGTGCCATGTCAAACACTTGATACATTGTGAAATTTAATTACAGCAGAATACCCAGATTCTTTTTTTCTTAGGACACATGCTTTCTATCCATACTTTCCATATCTTTTATTAGAAAAATTGACATTTTAGTGCTCATATATGGAACTTTATATGCATCTCTATTGAAATCAGTCTTAAATTCAACCCAAGGCCCTAGGCTGTCAAAATCCTTTGGGATCCTGCTCTGTTGTAAAACAATGCGTTAGCTCTTCCTCTCAATTTTGATCCTGCCATAATCAATTTCTGATCTTTGGTTCTATTGCTCTGAGACTCATCCTAACTCAGGAAGCATCAAGATGCATCATGGTACAGAAAAGGCCAGAAACTTTTTTTTTCTCACAGAACCCTCTCTATTCATAAAGAGTAATTTCACAGGAGTGGAGGCTGCTTTGTAAATCTTAGTCATTAATCTAGTTTCTTGGGCAGTTGAAAGCTTAGGGCCAGATTCCATACTCAAGGTTACCAAGATTTAAAGACTCTGAGGCCTCCCAATCCATCCCATACTGAACCAATGATCCATGCTACAAAATATTCAGCAACTAGTGATGAAGCCTCTAATTGAAACTTCAGCCCAAGAATTGTAGAGGAACTCGGTACCATCACCGACAGGAAGCCTATTCATGTTTTCAATCTTCCCGTTACCAAACCTGGGCCCTGCTCCACTCAGCTTCAATGCCATATCATTCAAAAGTACTTTCCTGATCCCACTCTACTTAACAGTGTTTCCTACTGGAAACTTTTGTTTCGGAAGGTACCAAGTCATCCCCTATGTCATGCAAAATTTGATATTGCCTTTTTCATTGTTGTGACAGTTCCTAGCTGACTAAACCCAAACTGCCTTCTATCCGTTTTCTCAGTCTTATTTACCTTTCTTCTCTCCTCCCATATCCCAATTCTGCTCTTCTTGCCTGCTTCCACTGTGTATTCTCTGACCCTCTCCCTCATTTCCTATCACAATATTCCTTTATTTTAGATATCTTCTTCTCCTGCTCCTTCCAGTTTCCTCACTACTGGAGATTGAATCATCACCCACGATACCTAGCACTGATCATATGTTGTATTCTACTTCCTCCTGTAAACACACAGGCTATGGTCAAGGAACATAAGAACTGTCCTTTACTGACATTTCCAGGGCTCCCTTCTGCCATCACCATTCAGCAACCACTCTTTCTATCAAATTCATGAAAGAGTGGAAGTTGATTAGACCAATCAATCAGTTACCCCATCTCCACATAAATTAACAAACTGCTATCCCCAGGTGTTTCGTGTCTAGCCAAAAGATCTCTGATGAGCCAATCAATCCTTAAATGATTTAGCCTTGTGAGAACATATTTATTAAATTAAATAATTAAAAACATGTCAACTAGGTTTGATAGGAGGCACATGTGGATTAGTTGAGATGATTTGTTCATGTCCCATGGGACTTTAATAAAACCAACAAGCTAGTTTGAAATCAAACGTCTGAGCCTCTGGCAAGTTAGTGTTAAAAGCCTTTTAGACGAGGTTTGAGAATGAGTGACATGGGGCCATATCACCTTAATTGCCATTGACAAGATGAGGAATGCATGAACTTGAGAGGACTGAGAAAGTAGTCCCAGGGCAGGTGTTACAGAGATAGCTCACCCCAGTTAGCTCAGTGGGCTCATTACCTCCAAGTTTTTTATGTCCTTCCTCTTTGATCTAAAGGAATTCAGTACCTGGATCATTGTCTTCTCTATCCCAAACCCTAATTTCCCCTAGGAGACTTGAGCATCTCTTGCTATTCCCTCACAAACTGAGCAATCCATCCAGTTGCTCAGTTTCAAGTTCCATGACCTAATTCTCCATTCACCATCCACAGAAGAACAGTCAAACCTTTGATCTTACAAGCACTTTCCTTTATACTTTCATAGATGGTGAAATACCCTTATCAAGATATGATTTATTATTCCATCTCTTTCTCATTTCATTTTTTTTTCTATTCTTCATTGATATCATGACTTCTAATCCCTTCACCCATCTCCACTTTCTCAAGTCATTATCCCTGCTTTGATTTTACTTTCCTTTTGCCCTATTTTGTATTCCACATTCCATTGATCTCTAATTTGGGATATTTCACTCTGTTGACATATAACCAAACCCTGATTCTAGCCTACTCCTTCCATATTATCTTCTTTTATCACCTCCTTATCTCTTCTACCACTTACCTGCTTCTGATAAATGAATAAATAAAAATGATTATTATTAAGTACTTTCTAATGGACTAAATGATGAAGTTAAAAGTAAAAACAAACAAAAAAACCAAATATCCCCTTAATTAAGGGATAAAAAATATATTTAAAAATTAGCAACAGGGCATATAAAAATACCTGAGAAGGACTAAGGATAAAATAGCTAGGCAAGGGCAAAGATTATGAGGGTGGAACAGAAATCACATGACAGTTGACAGGCTGAGAGGGCATATAAACAGGGAAAATGGTAAAACCTAGAAAAACTGAGGATGTGTTTGAGGAAAGTTATGAGCAGTCCTTTTACTTTTCCCCATTGGCAACTCCAAATTGGGTATAAGGGGGTCTAGGGACCAGAGGAAGGTAAAAATAGAAGGGAGTGTGCCCTTAGATAATGGTTATTCCAGCCATTAACCATCTGCCCTGTGAGGTCTGACTCCCTGAGGGTTGGGGAAGGCAGTAAAGAGAAAGTCACTTTTGATTATCTAATCTCAACTGCACTCTCACCTTGACAAAGCAATGTTTTTATTTATTCCTAATTGATTCTCTATTTTATGATATTTGGTAGATATTCTAAATCTTCTATTTTTTCCTCAAGTCTCCTATATTGCCCCTTTTCATTTTCTGTTTCAGCACAGGACAGAGTATTATACTTTAGTGGGAAACTGAGACTTTTAACAATAAACTTCCCTTTCTCCCTTTATATTTCAGAAGCCTGGACATCAACCATCCTTCTTTCTCTCTTCTCAAACCTCAGAATATTATAAAGAAGTAGCCTCTCTCTTCACCAAGACCAATCCTACTTCATGCACTCTTATCAACAATTCATTTGGCTTACTGCTGCAATCATCTCTCCTCTCTCTAATCTTTAATCTCTTCTTTTACACTGGATTCTTCCACTCTCGTGCCAAGTATAGCCTATGAGTTCTGTGGGCCACACTTATTTCAAAAGAATTATTCTCACAGAAGCCCTAAGACACTTCATCTTTTTGAAATATTTGAACTAAAATGGGGTGACATTGAAAGCTGAAATATGCCCATTTCTCTCATCTTTAAAAAGTTACTTTCATGAGACAATTTCTTTTCCCATTATCATCCTCTTTTTGTCTCTTTGTGTGTCTCTTTGTCTCTGTCTCTCTCTCTGTGTCTCAGTCTCTGTCTCTCTTCCACTCTGAGGGGAACATTATGGAAAACATGAGAGTTCACCTGAGGACAGTCCTTGCCTATCAAAAGAGACCTTTGCTCACTAGAAAAAAGTAAAGGCGTTTTCCCCACTTTAATAATAACAAAGTGGACATAATATTCTATAAGCTCTCCATTTTCTCTCCCCTTAAACTTCCTCTTTTAGAGTGCACTAAGACATTCAAGAGTTTGCCCAGAATCACAGTCAATGTGGGTCAAAGGAGGTGTTATACAGATTTTACAAATCTTCTGGATTCAGAGGCTGGCATTCTTTGTCTGTCTCCACTGCCACCGGCTTGATTCTGGCTCTGGTTTATTGTCTTTTTGTTCCTCTGTGTAATGTCTCTGTCTATGTCTCTGTGTATGCCTTTCTCTCTCTCTCTCTCTCTCTCTCTCTCTCTCTCTGTCTGTCTTTTTTCTTTCTACTTCCACAGGAAAATGTTGAGAAATTATGCATTTCCTTTGCCTCAGAAGTTTCTCTCCTTTCACTTTACTTATTTCTCAGTTTTTCCAAATCTGACTTCTGTTCTTATCAGCCAAGTGAAAGCTCTTTCTTCTTCATTTTCTTCATCGTCCAGAAGAAGATCATTACCACAGCATCCTCACTGATCTCTATCTGCCTTACAGAAAATGCCATTACACAATGAAATGATGATTTTAAATGCATTACACACTTCTTAAGAAACACAGCTGTAAGCACAACCCAGCCAAGGCAGCCATTTTAAAAGCGGTCTCTCTCCTTACCTGAATCTCAGTGTTTTGTGGATGGAGGAAGGAAGAGACAAGATTTCATTCCCTACCTCACACATCCAGTCATTAGCTGGCCCAAGAATATCTTCAAGTCCATTAGAAAAGAAGTAGCAGAGTTGGGGATACAGGAGAGCATGTTTTCACCAAGATGATGCCCTTCTCCAAATATGTGTAGGAAATGCACCGGTAGATAAATACACCCAATCACCATTAGATTTGTCCCTTAATTTCCTCCCCCAAAGTTGTAGGACAGATTCTGACAAATCCACGGGCGTCCAAGAGAGGACATGGGGTTTGGGTATCGTGCCAGATCTGAACCGTGGCCTGGTGGCTGAGAGCCAGTTCAACCCAGCATGAAGAAGGTCCCCTCCAGGAGAGAATTCAGAAGTCGCAGGACCTCCCCAAAACACAAGCTATGAATGGATCTTGATGTATGTTCAGTCAGGAACTATCCATATATATGGTTATCTCTAGCTCTGGCTCTGTCTACATACATACACACATGCATGCATGCATGACATTCACAGACATCTCCACAGGCTTCCTCTACTTGTAAAAGTCACCTGATATTGCTAATTCTACAAAAAGGAACTCATGTTTTGGGGTTAAAGATAAAGGTTTCTTGTTAAAATTTATATCCTTAAAAATCTCTAGTTCTGGCACTCTTAACCTGGAATCTATGAATTTTTAAAAATACATTTTGATAAGTGTGTCGCACTAGAATTGCTTTCCTCTGTAAGCTCACATATTTTAGTTTGTGAAGTTGTTCTGAGAAGGGATCCATGACTCTATCAAATGGCTACGGGGGCCCATGATGCAAAAGCAAACAAACAAACAAATAAATAAAGTCTAAGATCCCTGCTGTGAACTTGTCCCACTAATCAAGACTAGGCCAAAGTGGAAGGGCCTGTCTCTGAAAGGAACGGAGTTTCGTTGGAGCTCTCCACAACAAACCAAAGCTGCGTTAGTACTTCTTGGGGAGGCTGTGGGTGAGACACTAGTTCCCATGGGGCTCTGTGGCCTCTGAAATTCCATGGTACTGAGGAACTTCACAGTAATCCCCGACCCTGCTGTTTTACTCTGAGAGATGAACCCCTCTCATAGACAGCCTAACGAGAGGGTGGGAGCTGCAGGCACCTGGAGGGCCTAAAAGGTTAGAGACAGGGAGGGCATCCAACATTGCCTACTGACAACTTTGCCCAGCTCAGGTTTCCAAACTTCTTCCAGTTTCCGAGAATTAGCTCCATCTGGTTTGTCAGTATATCACCGGTTCCTAAAGCTTGGGCCTGAGTTGGAGTCTCCAAGAGTCACATCTCACCAAAGTCTGCTCCCTGATACTTGCTCCCCTGAGTGAAGGCAAACTGAACACTGAACATCACACTCCTAGGTCACACATAAAGTCCGGCCACCACAATTCTCATATGTGTGTGTGTGTGTGTGTGTGTGTGTGTGTGTGATCTCTGCAAAGAAATCCAAAACTCCTTGAGATAAGAAACTAAGTCTCTGATTCTCCTTTATTCAGTGTCCCTTTTCCACATGCATGTGTAAATATGCACACATATATACACATGCATACATACATACATGCATACATACATACAGTGCAGGGTGCACAGAAGACCTTCAGGACATAAATGGTGAATCAGTGAAATGATGTTGTCAGCCCTGGGCAGCAGTTTTCTTCTTGGCCCCAGAAGAATATTCTCAGGATCTTCAGAAAAATGTGTGCATGTGGGATGGGGTGGGGACGATGAGGGTCGACAGAGAATTTGTTCAGTAGTGTGTCTTCTTTCTTATAATTAAATTGCCCTCTTCTGCAAGGACTTTACTCATGTGAATTCTTCTGATTTCTCTCTATTCTTCCTTGGGGGGTAGGGAAGAGGGGAGGAGGTAGGGAGAGGAAAAGGAGGGAAGGAAAAAGGGAGAAACCAATAAACGGGCTTCTTGTTCTGTGACAGGCTGATCGATTAATCACAATCTTCTGGATGGGATTCAGGTCCTGTAATGGCTTCCTACCTTCAGAATTCCAGATCATAGTAACTTCCTCCAGTGGAGATCAAAACAACCAATGAAGTTTCATGGTCTTACCCACGGGTCACTCTCTCAGTCCAATTCTTTCCTTCTTACGGAGCTCTTCATTTCTGTGGCCTCCAGAATAAAAAGCTTTACTTTGTACCATTTTCACATAAATCATCCTGTCCTCCTCAGGGCAGTTGGTCAGGCAGCTTGGCCAATCACCAAGCAGCTTTATTTGCCGTGAGCACCTCTAATGCCTAGGATACTGCAGGAAGTGGTAAATGGTGGCTTGACTTCCTGGATGACCCCTTCCTCACAAAAAGAAAAGGAAAAAATAGCCCTGCCCTCAAGTAGTTCCCTGCCCCATTCCATACCTGTAACTAAGTAGTTAAAGACAAGATTTACACGGATTAGGATTGGAGCAAACACCAGAGAAGGCCCCAGTGTCTGGAGGAACCACAAAGGGCTTCTTCCAGAAAATGCTGCCTAAGCTGACCTGAAGAAAGCAGAGAAACAGATGGGTAAGGCCCGAGGACGAGCCATCACAAAGGCAGAAGGGGAGGAATTGGAATATGGGGAGTCCCAATTGCCATTATCAATCAAGCAATAAACTGGGTATTTAGGATACATCTATTGCATGTCCATACTGTGTGAGGTGCTGAAGATAGAAAAGCAAAAATGAAATACCCCAAACCTCCAAGGAATACATGTGTGCATGTGCATGGGAGTGTAAGTGTGAATGTGTGTGTGAGTGTGAGTGTGTATGTGTGAGTATGTGTGTGTGTTAGTATGTGTGAGTGTGTATGTGTATATATGAGTATGAGTGTGTGCGAGTGTGTGTGTGAGTGTGTGCGAGTGTGTGAGTGTGTGTGTGTGAGTGTGTGAGTGAGTGTATGTGTGTGAGTATGTGTGTGTGAGTGTGTGTATGTGAGTGTACATGTGTGTGAATATGTGTGTGTATGTGAGTGTGTGTGAGTATGTATGTGTGTGAGTGTGTGTGTGTGAGTGTGTGAGTGTGAATGTGTATGTGAGTGTGAGTATTTGTGTGTGTGTGTGTGTGAGTGTGAGTGTGTTTGTGTTACAGCAATGTGTCTATACAAAGTAAAGTTGGTTCATATTTGGGGGCAGGAGGGCAACCACCGCTGGAAGCATCAGGAAGGATTCATGTCAAAGCTGGTACTTGAGCAAAGTCTGGAGGGAAATAAGACACAAAACTCAGGTTTCTCCGGGACACTTGGATTCCATGTGGCTGTGCGTTTGTTTTCTTGGATCCATCTTCCCATTTTTACAGAAGATTCTTAAATAAGAACGACACCTTACCTCTAATTGTGGGGCTCTCTATCCCTCGGTGCTTTCAGTTAAGTTTCAGCAAGGGCAACGACCAAACGCAGAGGGGCATCATGGGAGCAGCTGTAGATGTCGCGGGCTACACTCACCTCCACATCTGCCCTCCGACATTTCCGAGCCGTGTGACATGGGACCAGCCTCTGAAGCTCTCTGTCACTCCGTTTCCCACTTTATAACATCAACATAATACGTGGGGTACCTGTACACAGAGCTAGCATGCGGTCCAAGGGAGAAAAGGTAGCCAGCGCTGCTCACTGCCAGCTGCCTATAACCTGGGCCAGTTTCTACAGTCACTGGGAATAGAAGCAAGGCAGTGGGTGCTCTTGTTGGGGATTCCCTGAAAGACAGTTGCACTGAAGAGCCAGTTAACATACAGACAATGAAAGAGAAGCTGATCCGGAGGACAGAGGAAGCAGTGGATTTCTCTATTTTCTAAGAAGCTGCCCTAATCATATCAAAGGTAGACTGGTTTGGGGGCAGGAAGCTCCTCTACCTTTCCAAGTTGTTCATGAGAAATTTCAAGGCTCCCTTTGACATCAGTCTGCTTATAAAAGGAGTGGATGCTGTACTTGCAATGGTCCTAAAAGGAACCACTATTGCTTTGCCCTGGTCCTTTCCAAATGTTCCTATGTCTCTAGGGAGGTGAGAATATGTAGTGATAGAATGAAGATTTGAAGGTCTTTTTCCTCCTTGCGAACCATTTTTTGAAAGTTCTAAAGATTCTCTACCTAATGGAAACCATTAATTAAAGCCGTCCATCTTGTGATAATCATTTATTCTGTACCTACTGTGGGGGGGACACTTTGCTCAATACTAGGGATGCCAGTACTAAGAATGAAGCAATGCTTACCCTTGAGTTTAAATCTAAGCAATTTAAAACTAAATATTATTATAAAGAAAAATGGGGTAGCCTGTATCCTCAGAGCTCTGTCAAATGGCTCTTTTAAAACCTGGACACATCTGAGGATTCACAATGAGATGCTTCCATTTTCAAGAAAACCGACTTTGGGATGCTAAGACACATGCATGTCCTTAATCTCCAGAGGCTACTAGGGGATATGATGGAACGGTGGAGTCATGATGGGATGGACTTCAAAGCCCAGGTAGTCAGAAAACCCAAAAGGCATAGAGGGATTTTTCTCATTTAAATCTTAGCCCAAACCAGTTTCATGCTTTGTCTCCTCACAGTGTGATAATCATGGGGAGAAAAAGATGGTCAAAATAGCTGAGATAAAGAACTTATGCTTCCTCCTTTACATCCCCAATTCTCTGCTTATACAATTAAGTACGGTTTAAAAGAAAACTCTATTTGAACCCATTCTAAAGCTCTGAAACAGACAGTGTTAAACTAAAATAAAACGTTTGTTACTTCTAAAAGCAGTCCTGGATCCTTCTTTCCCACCCTTAAGTGACTTTCAAAAAGAAGAAGTCAAATATCCTCAGGCTTCCCGAGTAGAAAAGGTCCAATCTTGCCTGAAGACAGAGGTCTCCAGATGACTTCAATCTAGCCCTTTAATTTGTCAGTTCATCTTGATTTGACCTGCTGATATACATAGAAAACTGGTAGCTAATTCCTAGCTCAGGTAAAGCCCCAAGGAAATGCACTTTGTCTCCTACACTAGAGCTTCATTTTTCACCCAATAAACCAGATAGAAAGTCCACTCTTTTCACCCAAGATTTCCCCCACGTTGTGTCCATGGCCCTGCAGCTGGTTAGATCTCAGGCAGGGACAGGGGCAGAGAATAGCCCTGCAGCCCAAATTGTACAGAGACACCAACAGAAGGCTTCCAGGGAGACAGAATGAGCCTGAACTGTATGTAGCCTCCTTTAACTCAAGTCTGGGTGGGAGGCTTTGGAGCAATACCAGGAGGCAGAACTGCATCTTCCCAATGAGTCCTGATGTCACTGCAGTGCCTTTTAAAGTACTAGAGACTCCGGCAAAGGCCAGAACAGATTTCAATGAATCATGAAGAATTGCTGAATATTGATGCACTCCATATTGAGGGAAAAAGGAGAATGACTAGATAAAAACCAAAATAAAATGAAAAAGTGAGAGACCCACAGAGACAGGGAAAAGAAAATTAAGGAGAGAGATAAAGAGAAATAGAGCAAGAGAAAGGGAGAGAGATTTGAGAGAGAGAGGAAGAGAGAGAAATAGGAGAGAGAGACAGAAAGAAGAGAAACAGAGAGAGAAAAGAGGAAGAAAAATAAGAGAAAGGAAGGGTATACTGGAGAGGGGCAGGGAGACACGAGAGAGAGAGATAAAGAGAGAGACAGAGAGAGAGAGAGAGACAGAGAGAGAGAAAGACAGGGAGGGAGAGGGAGAGGGGAAAGAGAGAGATAGAAAAAAATTGAGACAGAGAGAGAAGAGAGGAGAAAGACAGAGAGAGGAAGAGTATGAGGGACATAAAGAGAGAAAAAAGAGACACACACAGAGAGACAGAGACACAGAGAAACAAAAAAAAGGAAAGAGAAGAAAGGAAGAAAGACGGAGGGAGGATAGGGAGACAGAAAGAGAAGAGAGGAAGAAAGACGGAGGAGACAGAACAGTGGAAGAAAAACAGGGAGGGCATGAGGGCATAGACAGAAAGACAGAGACACAAAGACAGCAAAAAGAGAAACAGAGAGAGGAGAGAGGGAGAGGGGGAGGGAGAGAGAGAGAATGAGGCAGACAAGAAGAGAAAGAGAGGAGAGAAAGACTATCTCTGACAGGATGCATTAACCACCTGCCTGGGAGCAGAGGGCATGGCTGATGGGGCTAGCTTTGCCAGTAAGTATCGCCCATCATCTCCCCCCCCTTCCCCACCTTCTCTCTGTGAGCTTCATGGGAGGGCAGAGCAAGGGGCAGACCAGATGATGGCTGAGGTCCCTTTGGCTTCCGGGCTCCACGAATGCAACAATGCCTTAAATCGCTTTTCTCCTCTGCCTGGCTCTAGTCTGACCTTGAGGAGTGATCTCGGGAGTGGAAAATCGCCCCGCACACTGCCTTCCGCCTCCTCTGGCCTGGAGCCCTCCCTACCTGACACTCCCTTGCCTCCCCGGCTGCCTGGCTTCAGGTCCAGACGTCTGTGTGTCCACTTGACCTTGACTTTTTCATTCTCTTCTCTTGGGCGGAGGGCTCTAATAGCCCTCCTGCCAAAATGGGCTTGTGTGCTCTTTAGCATTTAGACAGGAGTGCACCGGCCTGCAGGGGAGCAGAGCACACGGGCCATACCCAGGAGCAAAAAGGGGAGTTCCGACAAGCCCGTTACATAAGAGAGCTGGAGAATCCCCAGAGAAATTCAGCCTCCCGCAGACTCGGTCCTCCTTCAGCTCCCGGCCAGTCAGAGGCGGGGACGGCCACACAGCGCCACCTGCTGACGTCTTCCTGCCCCTGCGGGCGCCCTCCCCGCTTAGCTCTCCGGACACGTTTCAGACGGAGAAGCGGCTTTGACACAGGCTGGGGGACTGGCCGGAGACGAGCTCTCCGAATGGACAAGCTCAGGGAGCCATGGCTCTCGGGGCAGCACGGGCACGCCGTCTGCGAGGGACCCTAAAGGTGGAGCCCCTGCAAACATGAGGCATAAAGGGCCGGCTGCTCTCCGTCTTCCAGGGGTTGGACGAACGCATTTCTAGCTGGCCCGCGGGTGGGGGCTCAGCTCATTCAATGGGGCCAAACTGCCCGGAATCGGGACCTGCCCAAGTCGGGGGTGTCCTTGTCTGACACGTGTTCTCTTCTCGCCTCCAAGGCAAGCAGCCTGGAAGAAAGGGGCTCTTTGGGGATGTCGGGACCTCCTCGGCACCTAGAACATTCATTTTGTATTTGTAGCATCCCTTCTTCCAGTAGAGTCATGGAAAATCTTCCTTTCTGCTCCCAGACCGAACAGTTCCATGCAATTTATGCAATATTCCTCCAATGAAGGTCGGCTAATATGTTGTGGGGCTTCTGGGTACTTACAGCTAGGCAGCTTTGAGGGGTAGAAAGAGGTGAGATTCAGACAAGTTTAGAGAGAATTTTATTTCCTATTTATTTTAAAAGGAGAGAATTTAAGACCTGGAGAGATCAAATGGCTTAGCAGGCAGCCACCCAGATAGGGAGTGCTACCAAAGGAGGTCCTAAGAGCCAGTTCTGATAGATCCAAGCAGCCTTTCAGACTGGTCAGGAAGCCGGCCATAAACGGAATCTCTCGTTTCCTTGGATTGAATCTTAAAATGTCGGGGTGCTGCCACCTTGCACTACTGAACGTTAGCTCCCTGTACGTGCCCTTCCCTCCTCTCTCTGCCCACTTCTTTAAATTCCAGGGCGGAATCGTCCCTGACCACCTCACACAGGATAATCTCATTTGATTCAGTTCTCTGAAACAAAACTGCCCTGGAAATTTCTGCAGTGCCCCAAATTCGGAGCCTGGATAAGGAGTTTTAGGACATGTGCTGGAAAGGAAGTTTAACAGAATTAAATAGTATGAAACAAAGCTGCCACCAGAGAACCCAGAATTCTGGTTCTCCCTTCCTCCTATCCCACCAAGGGCCAATCGCTTCTGCATTTCAGTTTTTCCTGATATTTGGGAATCTCCTGGGAATTCCGAGTGATCCTCCGAAACAAAAGTAAACAGGAATCTGTTCTAAAGTTCAGTATCATGCCCTTAAAACCTATTCCCCAGTGTCATGAAGAGTGAAGTGCTCTTTAGTAAACTCCTGGTTCTTGTGGGGCTGGATTAGTGGCTCTAGAAGTATCTCTCGGTTCATCCTATTAGTTATTGCAAGTCTGTGTACAGAAAGAGTGTGTTTGCAGGAAGCTGAGCTACCTGGAAGTTGAGGCTATTTTAGGTGATGAACTAGAAAAAAACAACCGGTCTGGTAGCCTTATAGCATGGACTTTACCACGAATACTAATACAATGATTATTGTGTTATTTAATAATACCAATAATGGAAGCAAATAACATCTCCATAGCACTTTTAAGTTTGCAAGATTCGGGACCTACAAGATATTGTCTGATGCTCACAGCAACCCTTGAGAGCAAGCACTTCATGGTTCTCAATGAAGGTCACAGTTTGAACTATGAACAGTAAGTAGGTCATTTTTGTCAAAACCACCTACTTGATATAAAACTAATTCTGCCTCAATTTCCTGAAATGATAGACTATCTAAGCCTAGAAAGACACTGGATCCTAACTCATTCAGTCCGACATCCTCTAAGTGACACATGATGTGACAGAGGTGGGGATGGGGAGAGAGATTGGTGGAAATGACCCCCAACCATTCAACGGCTCATTCCAGTCAATATAGTTCTGATGTCTCTGCCTTCAAATAACTAGGTAAACTTATGCATTAGCTAATGGAACAAGTCTTTATCAATTACCTCCTATATAGGAGGATGATACGTACAAGAATTTCTCAAGATGGGTCATCATTGGCAGGTCATAGTTGAATCAATGGATAGAATAACAAGATTGGTGCTATTATTTGTCTGAGTCCATTTGAGCATGACTCCTTTCACTTAGCCATCATGCTTTTAGCTGCCTGCCCATCTCAGCCTTGCCCTAGTGCTTGGAATGTTCTCAATTTGCATCCTGACTCTACTCTTTTTTTTATCTACTTCCCACTTTGGTGAGCTCCTCCTGGCATCTCCATTTTGAGTAAATGTCTAAACTGACCATTCTTCAATCTCCTCCAGACTCTGTTTCTGGCTTTCCAAATTCTATCACTTTCTTCATGCCCCAGACACTTTTCAGCTCCCTTTTCTGTACTGTCTTTTCCCATTAAAATGTAAATGTCTCATGAGGGTGAGGAATAAGAACATGGGCTTTGAAGAACAAGGTCTCTTGTCTGTCAGCTACATCCTACATTAATTTGTGGAAGGAGAAGAACAAAAGATACAAAAAGGATAAAGAAGGCTAGCTGGGTTGTGATCTGTGCCTCCAGAGCAATTATCCATATACTATACCAATGGGAATCAGCGAAATAAAGACGACTAGAATCACTTGTATGATCAGCATGTTTTCTTTTTGTTCAGACAAAAGGATTTAAGGGGATTAAATGAGGCATAAAACTAATCAATAAAAATGAATGCTAATTTATGTCATGAAACACAGATACAGAAATAAAAATCAATCTGGATCAAAACTGGGAACTTTTTTTATTTGAAGGGGCTCTAGTTCAGTTTACTCCTGGGACCACCTAGAATCTTAAGAGAACCTTAAAACTGTCCTCAGCATTTCCTTTTTGGGACAGCAACCAGCCAGCTAAGACTTTGCCAGTTTTGATCAGTTCATGTTATTCAGCCCCATCATGAAGAAGACTTATTTAACTATAAAATGATGACAGAGAATGTGAAGAACATAACAGCACTGTCTATGACATGGAAAGATGGGATGGCTGGGGAATACAAGTTGACATAGAATCCAATTATAACCACAGAGGTATCATTACCGAACAGCAAGTAGGCTAATGATCTTACTCAATGAAATCTGGACAAGATCATAATGGCTTATATGTAATCAAGATCACAATCCTACGACTCAGGCAGGGAAACCAGCCTGAATGGAAGAGAGGCTCAAAATCACATATTCAATCAGCAGCATTTATTTAACAAAGGAAGAAGTGTCTCCTAAAATGGGTTGCATAAAAAAAAAAAAAGCTTCAGGAAAAAGGGAGTTCTGAAGTAAAATTATTGTTTATCAAATGCCTGAGGTGTACAGAATGCTGTGCCTCAGGCATTCAAAGATAATTACAGCACTGCTTCTCCCTCGGGAAGTTTATTATCTAACGAGAGAGAATATGACTTGTGTATAACTATACAATGAATAAAAATCAGAAGGACAGAATAAGAATCTGAAGGGAGAAGTTCAAAGCATTATTTGAGAAACACAGAAAATTTTGTAATCTAAATAGAACAGCTAGGAAGAAGTGGCATTTAAATTGGGTCTTTTAAATGGAGTAGCATTTCAATAGGTCAAGATTGGGAGGGAGAAAGAAAGACATTTCAGGGAACAAAAAAGTAACAGTAGCCTCAAAATAATTTCAAAAAAAACAAACAGAAAATAGTCTTGACAGGAATATCAATGGATAAGAGACTTTATTCATTTTTAAGTATAGCATACACATTTTAAACTATATACATATAATGGAACCTATTGTTTGTTGTACAACCATTTTATAATTTTGTGTATGTGTTTGGTAAGGCAGTTGTAGACTTAACAAATGGAGCAAATTTTCCTCAGAATTAGAAAATAAATCATAAGTTTGAATCCTGAGACATACCTAGTATGTATCCCTGGTCAAGTCACTTAAACTCTCTTAATGCATTAGTCTAGAAGAGTCAGATATGCAGACCACTAGCCATCTAATACTCACCAACACTCTTGAATGTGGCCTGAACCAGATTAAAATGTAATTGGGAAAGAGATAACAAAATACATAATGACACAATAGAACATAGATATGTTGGGATGTATTCTAAGTCATGGTCCTTCGAATCAAACTTACATATGGCTTTGACACTAGCTGATTTAAATGTGAAATGCATACAGAAGAGGCTATTCAAAACAGAAGAGGGATGAAAAGGGGTGTGTGTGTGTGTGGGTGGGTGTGTGTGTGTGTGTGTGTGTGTGTGTGTGTGTGTGAGAGAGAGAGAGAGAGAACAAATATGAGACCTTAACAATATTAGAGTATATGGGAAGTATATGGTTCAAAAGATGGTAAATAGAGAATGGATATTACCTGAGGTACAGGATGAGAGCTGAACACAATGTACATCAATGAGATGGAGCTTAATGATACGGAACAGTTGCCATCCATCTTGTCATGGGATCAAAGGATAAGAATCAGGGAATGAACACAAAGTCATTTGGAAGTAGCAACCCTGGCTGCCAAAGGTGCACCTTGAGAATGGAAAGGGCCAAGAGATGCAGGGTACATTAGCAG
Organism: Antechinus flavipes; assembly: GCF_016432865.1. Lineage (NCBI taxonomy): Eukaryota > Metazoa > Chordata > Mammalia > Dasyuromorphia > Dasyuridae > Antechinus > Antechinus flavipes. The sequence goes on along the minus strand of NC_067400.1, from coordinate 4,140,603 downwards.
CAAGGAATCAGTGAATTAAATAGCATGAGACTTTTGTACCAAAAGAAAACCTTCAACAACTTTAAGAAGGGATGTATGTAGAGCTTTGCCAATTACCATTCTTCATCCAGTGGGGGAGAAGACTTAACGTGTAATTGTTCTGGGCTTTGGCAGACTCTTAACGTTCTGTCAGCATCTCTAGAAAGCTTCAGGTGGCAAAAGCCGGCAGGGGTACCTGTTTTAGCATTTCCAATGACTTGAAGAGCCCAAGCTAGTCCTGATGAAGACTCATCAAGAATCCTCCCCCAGTTGATGATAAAGATAAAAGGAACAGCTACCCCCAGCTTAGCTGGAAGATGTCCTGGTAGAGATGAGCTGGCTTGGCTCAGTCACAGTCGCACAGAGCAAGGAGGCTTAAATGAGCTGATTCTCACCAGCATTATTCAAACCCCCCCCACCAGGTATGAATTAGTTGGAATCAGTTCAAGGACTAAATGAATAAATGTCTTTAATGCTTTTTTTCTGATTACAAAAGACTCCTTGGCCAAGAAATCATAGATCTTGGAGCTTGAGACTTTGAAGCTGCACACTCTATTAATCCACCTTTTGAACAAATGAGAAAAGTAAGACACAGAAACAGGAAATATTTTTTTTAAAGTCTCAGAATGATTCAACAAATACTCCTGTGAGTATCAATGGCAATCACCAAGGTGAGAACAAGATATGGCACAGACTTTAGTACTTAGGGTTCTTGGATTCTATCAAGAGAATGAGACATATGACTATGAAAAAACACAGAACACTTTATGTTAGTATGTAATCAATTCCAAAAATGGATTGGTTCAAAAAACAACTTTCAGAACACAAGTCTGGAATTCTAGGCTCATATCAAATCCCCACTAGATGTATAATAAAAAGCAAATCACATAAACTCTCTGGGCCTGTTTCCTCAACTACAAAATAAAGGAGCTGCCTTGATGGTCTCTAAGTTCCCCTTCAACTGGAAATCTATGATCTTATGATTAAGTGACAGGGATACAGATGATTAGGCAAGCAATAGTCATTTTTCCAAATCTTGGAAGGCTTATCTTCATGGAAGTGCAAGGGGTGGTGCTCATAAAAATCTTAGGGTCTTGGAATGGGCTACGGAGAGGGAGGTACTGCTCTGTACCCTCCTAAGCAAATGCAAACAAATCATGAAGAGAGAAAGGCTGGCAAAACTGTCCATCTTACATGTCCATCGGGAAATCCCAACTGATACCAAGGAAATTCCCATCCAGAGGTCAAGGTTGGCCTCCATGGAGAGAAAAGAGCAATCATGTTCTAATCAGACATCCTGGATTAATTTTCTACCTCTGTCCCCTCCTAATCAGGTGGTGTTGAACAAATCAATTTCTCTCTCTTGAACCTCAGGTATTTTTGTTTTTATTTTTAAATGAGAATGACAAAAATTGTATTCACACACATATGCACACATAATTTATCACATGTAAAGAACAGCTTGGTCAGATGTGTTCACACTTGTCATTTTTATAGCTATAGTCTACAAAAAGAATGCTGATCTTGGTGATGAACAATAGCAACTCAGTATCATAACCCCCTTATCCAACCATAACCTCTTAACTTCCCTCCATCTTTCTGCCTTCTCGTTCAAAATCCTACAATTCATCTGTACCATGACTTTCAATCTTTTGACACTTAGTTTTTCCTCAAACCATCTCCCCTATATTAGCCACTCTTTCCATCTTAATCCCTTGCTGAAGCAATTCAATTCTCCATCGTCTACTCTCTTCAAACCTTAGTCTCCTGCTTATAACAGATTACACTCAGCCAAACTTCAGCCTTTGGTCACTCCTACCATTTGCCGCCTCCACTCCAACACATGTGCTACTGCTGATGAATGAAGATGGAGAAAATCACATAACCGTTCTAACTTCCTATACTACACAACCACAAGTTGGCCTTCCCTGCTGCTAGGCAGCCCTATTATATTTCTCTTCAACTCACTACTTCACTCTTCATAGCAGTATTTCTAAACTTTTTTAACCCTCAATCTCCCATGACTACCTTTCTTCCCAAGCTCTACAAAAGGCCTGAAAGGGTAGGTCTGACCATTTCACTCCTCTACTCAATAAACTTCAATGGCTCCCTATGACTTTCAAGGTCAAATACAAAATGCTTTCATACTCAAAGCCCTTCCTACTGTAACATCTGCTTACCTTTCTAGGCTTCTTACATGTTATTCCCCTCCACATCCTCTTTGATGCAGTGATACTGATCTGATTGTTCAACAATTATCACACAATGTGTCCCAAGGACACACATTGCTTCATATTTTATAGAAAAAAATTGAGCCACCTCTTCTTCTCTCTTCTTCATCTCCTATCACTCAGATGATTTCTGCCCCTCTCTCCTCCTTCACCCTTGTCAGACATGATGCAGTGGTCTTCATCTTTCTCAAGGCTAACCCTCTAAGAAATCCCATTCTATTCTACCTCTACTCCACAGATTGCTCCCTCTGTCATCTCCATTCTCACTTAGTTTTAAATCTTTCCATCTACTGGATCTGAAAATATCTATGTCTCTTCCATCTTGTAAAAGCTCTACCTTGATTTTTCCATACCTACTCTCATTTTATATCTCCTCTTCCCTTTGAGGCTAGACTTCAAAAGGCCATCTACTTTAAAAGTCACAACTTCCTCTCCTCTTACTTTTTCCTTAACCTCTTACAATTTGACTTCTGATATTATTTCACCAAAATTGCTCTCTCCAAAGTTACCAAAGATTGCTTAATTGCCCAATTCAATGGTCTTTTCTCAGGCTTTTTTTTCCCTAGGAACCTTCTGCAAGCTTTAACAGTGTTCATCACCTCTCCTCCTTGATACTTTTTTCTCTTTAAGTTTCTAGGGCACCTTCTCTTCTTCTCCCAATCCAGGTTAGATAGGAAGGACTAGCTGACCTCTCCTTCTCCTTTTTTTCTTTTCTGAGTCCTCATCTAAATCATGCCCTCCAATCACATATGTCCCTTAGCTTTCTTTCCTGGGCTGTCTTCTCTTCTCCCTCTAAACTACTTCACTTGGTGATCCCAGGAACTCCCATGGATTTGATTACCAGCTCTATGCTAATAAATCTCAAATCTAAGCTATAGTGCTTACTTCTATGCTGACTTCCAATCTTGCCTCTCCAATTACCTTGCAGACATCTCAAATTTCAAGTCTAGAAGACATTTTCAACTAGACATATCTAAAACAAAATTTGTTGTCTCCCCCCCCAAACCCTCCCCCTTTCTACCTTCTATATTACATTTGAAGGTAACCATCATCCTCCCACTCCTTCGGGCTCACAACCCAGAAGTCATTCTGGACTCCTCAACTATCATTCACCATCCCTATTCTTACATCCAAGCTGTTGTCAAGGTCTGTCAATCACACCTCTAGAACATCTCCCCAATATGTCCCTTCATTTTTTTTCTGACACTTCCCACCCTGGTATATTTTCTCATCACCTGTACTATTGGAATAATTTGCTGATGGATTTGCTCATCTCCTGTATTTTCTTACTTTAATCCATTTTTAATGGATTATCCTGAAAGGGTAGGTCTGACCATTTTACTCCTCTACTCAATAAACTTTAATGGCTCCCTATGACTTTCAAGATCAAATACAAAATGCTTTCATACTCAGAGCACTTCCTAATGTAACATCTGCTTACCTTTCTAGGTTTCTTACATGCTATTCCCCTCCACATCCTCTTTGATGCAGTGATACTGATCTGATTGTTCAACAAATAGCACAATGCTTGGTACATAGTAGTGCTTAATAAATATTTTTGATTAATTGATTGATGCCTGCATCTTCATTCCCATCCAATGACAGTCCAGTTATTAGTTAACTACCCTTCACCTTATTTCCATACTAGAGTTTCTATATTTCATGAGGTCAAAATCCTCTTTTTTCTCTTCTTTTTTTTCTCTCATTATATTCTCATCCCCATATGCCTCAGTCTTACCTCTTCTAGGGTTAATTTTCCCCTCTTATTCTATTCTGCCCTTTGGAAACTTTACTCTTTATTATAGAGTTCTCCAATTTACACCCTCCCATTTCCTTGTGCTAACAGAAATCTAACTCTTTCTGGCTCTTCCTTCACTTTGTCCATTAAATACTCATTTCCACTTCCAGACTTCCCCTTGGTACAATTACTCAGCAACCTTTCTGGTCTAGATTTCATTTCATCCAGACTTATCACCCTCATCCATGTCAAAATCATCTGCAGGCCTCCGAGTCATTTTCTATCATTTCTCAGGACCAGAACATGGAATCCTCTTCTCTTCTCCTAGAGATCTCTGCATAAGTGCGGTCTTATGGTATTGTTATTGGCCTCCCTAATTGCATGGTCTTTCAAGTCTTCAACCTCCCAAACTCCATTTTTCTTCTACCTCAGACACATAAAATAAGGGTCATAATGTCGATCTGATCATTACCCAAAGATAATATCTCTGTCCCTTGATCTCTTTTACATCTTCTCCAGGAGTGTGTCAGACTCAGTTTTCCCTTCTCTTTCACTATTCTTCAATCTCTCTTCACTCTTTACTGGATTCTTTTCTACTCCTTACAAACATACTTAATTACATGTATACACACACATACACACACACACAAATATGCATACACACCTTTGACTTAAATCTGTCATTATTACTCCTTCTAGGTATCATCCTCTATCTCTACATGTTCCCCAAACTGCCCTTTCTCCCACTCTTCTGGGATTCCAGAATGGAAACAGAAATTCCATTTCTGTTCATGGAATTACCATTTTGGTTCATAAGGCTATTCAGCCTTGAAGCTGCACTTCAAGTTCACAGGAAAAACGCTAGGTTGGTTTAGGGTTATTATACTCAGTACCTATATTTTTCTCACCTACTACTTCTTTGCCCCCCCCTTTTTTTGTTTGTTTCCAATCCTCAATCTATGACTGATATTGTTCTCTTCATAATTTACAATGAATCCCACTGTGTTTCCAACTTTTTCCTTAGCCTTCATTTTACTTGACCTCTGCAAATTTAGTCAACAACCCTTTTTTCCTGCAAGTCTTTGCTTCCCTGTTTTCCATCATACTCTTCTCTTATTTCTCCATCTGCTCCTTCTCAGTGTCCTTTGATGAGAGATACTGCTCCTCCAAAATGTGGATGTCCCAAAGGCTCTCTGCTAGACCCTCTCCTCTTTTCTTCCTGCACTTAACTGGTGAGCTCATCAGCTTATATGTGTTTATTTAATAACCAACTTTATGTGAACAATAGTGAGATCTATATACCCAGTCCTAATTTCCCTTGTACACCAGTCTGCTGTTGGCAGATGCCTGCTGGACATTTCAACCTGGATTTCAAGTTTAATATTTTTTTCAACTGCAACTCACTGATTTCTTCACCAATCTGTCCCTTCTTCAAACTTCCTTGTTTCTGCTGCTGACATTGCCATCCCTCTAGTCACCTAGGTTTTTAACCATTGAGCTCTCTGGGATTCTTTCATCTTCCATACTAAATCATTTTCCTAGTCTTATTGGTTCCATATTCACATTATTTTTCTCAGCTGTTCCTTCTCTCCCCTTCTCTCCAGTCACACCGTCTTCACCCTAGTGCAGATCCTAGTTATCTTTCACCTGAATTATGTCAGTATCCCCCTAATTTTTTTTCTATGATATCTTCACTAAAGTTATAAATTGGATTACATATTATCATCTATTTAATTTATATTCCTAAAACACAAAAATGACCCTGTTTCCTGCCTCCTCCAGTAAAACATTATCAGTGGCTCCCTGTTGTCTTTAGAGCAAAAAATAATAAACTATTCCGTTTGACATTTCAAACTCTTCACAATTTAGATCCTATCTACCCTTCACATTGTATTTCATGATACTTCATTTAATGCTCATCTTTCCAGACCTCTGCTCCTCCACACTAGCTTGCTTCCTACCTTGAAGATAATGCTGTCCTAAGGACCCCCTCTTCTTATCTCCCACTGCCTTGTGGGCCACTCTCTGACAAGTGTTCCAAGCTTTTTTTACTTCATTCATGATCTAGTCCCCTCTTTCTTCACCACATGACTATTCTCTTTTGGGTCCATGTGACTACTCTTCTTTTGTGCCCCAATTTTACAGCTTCTACTCATGCATTATCTCCCCATGTTATGAGATAAACTCTTTGAGAGCAGAGATTATCTTATTGCTTGTGTTTGTATTCTCGAGACCCAGCATAGAACAAACACTTAATAAAACTCTCTCTGTGCCTCTGCCTGTCTATGTCTCTGTTTCTCTCTCTTGTCTGTCACTATCTGGTTCTCCCTGTATCTATTTCTCTTTACATATACATACTTCCATTCAATCTGATAGCCCACAAGTTGATCCTCAGATACGAGATGCCATCTCCTACATAGACAACTCCTCTATGCGACCATGTTCTGACCCCTAAGAATCCTATCTTCCTTCTCAGCCCTGCTCACATACATCTCCTTCATGAGACTTTTTGTGAGTCTTCAGTTGTTATCACTCTCTCCTCTTGAAGTCCCTTAGCATTTCTTTATTCATACTTTGTGATCACTTAGTTATGTACCCCGGTAGATTGTAAGTTCCCCAAAGGGGGGATTTTTCATTTTTCTTTTATCCCCAACAACAATCATCTTGCCAAAACATGAGACACTGAAAAAATCTCATTGTTGGGATGGAATTGCCTTTTACTTAGCTCATATAGGTTGATCCGTGTAAAATGAACACCAGGGCCTATAATCAATATTCAATAATGCCCCAAAGAAAAAGACTGGGAAATAATAGATCAGCAATATCCATAGAACCATGAGTCTTGCGTCATCTCCCCATGACTTTTTCTTGGTTTCTATTGAAATTTGATGTATCTGAAATTTTTCTAAGAACACTGAAGTTCATGGCATTTTGGGGTAGAAAAGACATTAGAAGGCATTTTCTAATTAAAAAAAAAAAACTCTGAGACTGGTCATTCAGTCCCTGCACTCTCTCAGCTTGGGAGAAGGGAGGAGGAGAAGAATGAAGGCTCTGATTCCAGAGAACTGGATTGTATCTCTTCTTAGGTTACAAAATATCTTTTTGCTTGTGTATATATGTGTGTGTACATGCACACACAGAGTATTTTTATTATATTTTTCTTGGGATAACATTTTCATTGATTTTCATTTTATGGCAGAATCTATTGTGGAAAAGCTACTAAGTGGTCTGGTCTGGATTGGTATGGCTCCCTTTTTGCTTGCTACAGTTAAACCACCCAACTGTGCCTGACCAGCCTGGGCTCAGGAGACCACTTAAGGCAGTTGGCTGACGTCCCTTCCAGGATTCCCATTCCCATAGGACTTACACTGAGCAGTAAAAATGAAACCCACGTGGAGGCCTTTCATCCGACTCTTCCCTCAGAGGAAAAGCTATTAATATGTTCTCTCTTTCCTTTGGATCTCAGGTAACCTGTTTACATCACCTGAGTATTTCCTACCCTGGGACATCAGGTCTTCACCTTCTCTGATTCAAACAACAACAAGCTTCAGCAGGAAATTTCAATCCCCAATGGAAGAACAGCTTATATGAAAAGAACAGAGATCAGGGCTGGCAGTCAGAGCTAGCAGGAGAGAAGAGAGAAGTACTCAGCAACATTAAAGCTGGGTCTTCTAGAATCACTGAGGTTCTCAAAAAAATACACAAACATTTTCACTCCAATACAATCTAGTCACATCGTTATCATGAGATAGTTAATCACTTTTCTAATTTCTTCATCCAAAGGATCAACATCATCACTTCCATTATCCCAAATGCTCAAAGATCTTAGATCTGTCAAAATATCCATATCTTATATTATTAGGTACTTTCTTTCTGAAGAATTTTGGAATCAATAGTGAAACATGGCAGACACTGGCACAGAACTTCCCAGCATAGCATGCCCACACCAAAGAAGATGCCATGGTCTCTGAGCCAGCAGAACTACAGTAGCTAAAATAAATGTGAGATGTACAAATTTAGACAAATCTCCACCCCAAATGTTCATATGGACTATTTGTGCCCAATCTGTGGTAGAGCATTCTGAGCTCAGATTGGTCTGATCAGCCACAGTCAGACACTGTACACTAACACTAACAAAGTGATATTATCTTGGTCCTCTGATTGTCAAGGACAACAATCAACCAGTCAGTTTTTGTTGGGTTACTGCTCAATAACTCGAGGTGGATAAAGAGGAGGAAGAAAGAACAGATACAGTGGAACCAAGACCCATTGACCTTTAAAGAACTACTCTCTTCAAAGAACAAAATAATCTCATGTAGCTAGAGCTGCTATGCCTGTTGCGGCATCAATCAATCAAACTTTAATTAAGATCTGCTATTTTGTAGAATGATATTAGGAACTGGGGAAAATACAGTGAATGAAATTATGAAATGAAAGAGATCAACCCTCGTTATGCTTCAGTCATATGTGCCCGTCATCATCAGAGCCACCATAAGAAATGTGACACCTTAAGCTGTGAAATTCATAAAGACTATTTTGTGTCAGTCTGCACTGATGGAGAAAGTTTTCATATGAGAAATAGCACAGGTGTGTGGAAGTATCTCTCTATATATTTGCACCCACATATATCATATTCTGTGCATAAGTAAATATATGCACAAACTTAAAGATGTGTATATGTCATTCCAAATTACATAGATATAGAAATGGAAGAGCCATAATTTGGATTTTTTCCCACTTGGAGCAAGTCACACAAGTCATGACATGGGGTCAAACATGGAAAGCTGCCTGCCTTCACCTGAGAAGGAACTTGAGTAAACAAAAGATCACCCATGTCTATTGTATGACTGCTTCTTTCTCTAAGCTCTGGGTCCCTCGATCCCACCCAGTCTGGTCATTCAGGGACTGATCACAGGCTTGAACCTACTACTGATTGCCACAGCAACAGCAACTCTGACCATGCCCCTTTTCCCTCTTTAGGTAACCTAGTTCCACACCCCATTCCCAGGAGGCTCACTATATTGATACTGAGCTGACTGTGTTCATCACCTTAGAGCTCCTCAGCTCAAAAGAACTTCAAGCTTCTGCCTCAAGGAAATGTGGGATGACAATTGTGTGTCAACATGCCTGAGTATACAGTAGCTTTCTAAGTAACTATTCTTGCTAACTCAAAGATAAAGTTTTGTATTTATATCTGGGAAAGAACTGAAAATGCAATCAGCGCCCTCTAAGTGCGTCTCACTGAGGCAATCCCAGTTATCCTATCTTACTTCTGGCTTTGAGAGAAATATATAGGGGTCAAGAATTGGAAATAAAATGAGAATGGAAAATCATAAGTCAAGAAGTCTCTAAATGTTCATGTTTTCCTTTATAAAATTTGGAAATATTTATTACATCCATTCTCTGAATTTTTCCTATTTGAAAATCTATCTGTGGAGTGGCTAATAATACACACACACACACACACACACACACACACACACCACAAAACTTTGTAGTTTGTAAAGCAGTTTCATGTCCTTTTTAAAATTTTCATGGATTTTGTTAAGTATACTTTGTGGTGCTCCAGATTTTAAATTTAAGTACATTGTCTAACCCCCTAAAGATATGGATTTTTAAAGATTGTTTAAAATATCAACTACTTTTCCATGTCAAAGTCCTGTAGTCACCAATTATCTTGTTCCTTTTCTTAAAGTCTAGGCTGAGACCTTAAATTTAAGTATTCCAGTCTTCTTTAGACAGCATTTTTAATATTGCAATGCAAAGTAATGATCTTCTTCCTTGAAGCTCTGATGAATTTTTAAAGGGAATTAATCTTTCCAAATGATTACTTTTTCCTAAACACATAATATGACAAAATTGGAAAGATAAGAACCGTGAGCTCAGTTTTCTAAAGGGAATCTTCCAACAGAGTACAAACTGGGACAAGTCTATCCAAAGGTCAAAATCTTTGAGTATGAGTCCAGATGGGGATGATGGGCCTGCTGTCCAAGTGCCAAGGAAATCCATTTGCAGAGAATTATCATGAGGAAAAGTTGGTCAGTGGATAATGGATTGTCTGGATGCACAGCCACATTTGAAGAATCTACAAAAGTTGGAGGACTTTTATTTTTTGTCAGTGAAGACAATTCTTTTTAAAGTAAAGGAGCAACAGCCAAAACTTGTAGAAATATGAAGTACTAGTGTGTAATATTGGACGACTGGCTTTTTAGGTCAAACTTAAAGAGCAGTGGCTCAAGATAAACTGAATATACTATTTATCAGAACTCCTCCAGTCACCTCTAAAAATTGTCTTAATGTTTTGTTTTTAAGAGTATTGCTTAAAACACCACTGTTTAATTTTCTTTCTATTTTAAAATGTGTTTTGTTTGGACAGTTAATATTCCTGTGGATCTGATATATTCCTGTTAATATTCTAGAAGACAGAATCAATTATTGTTCAATATTGACAAAAGGACTACGTAATATTTTTTAAAAGAGTAAAAATCCTACTAAGACTATCCCCTGTCTGGATATGAATAGGTGGACCAGGACAGCTTGTGGCACATAATAAGGGCCCCAATCATAGTCAAATGGTCTATTTCAATTTTCAGTGGATATCAAAGGCCAATGATGACTATTACCTGAATCACAGATATATAAATGGGTTTCCCACGGTTGGCTCAGGGTATTACATGATAATAACATTTAGAGAAGGAACATTAGAATAATGGATGATCTGATAGTAAATTTATAAAGCAAATCCTGGTATCATTAGTTCCCAGGGGTTCTATGCCTTCAGTTATTTTTTTTCTTAAAATTTTATCTGATTTTATGTTTTTTCTCTTATTAAATGAATCCCTTGTTTGTGTGTTTGTTTTGGAGAGGATTATGCACAATAGCAATCAATCTGAACTCATCTCCCCCCCCCCAAATACGTTCTCCCACCTGACTTCCATGTTGTCGCTGGCAATTTCCCCACCTACCCACTTGTCCTTAGTTATGGATCCTTGGAACAATCTTTCACCCTCTCTTGCTTACGTTCTCTATCTCCCCTGGCTATGTCTACCTTCCCTACACTCAGTCTCAGTACTATTTTGGAGCTTTCTCACCACTCCCAGGGCCTCCTTATTAACTCACTAAGTGGACCTCCTTCTTCCAGGCTCTCCCCTCCACTTATATCCTTCCAGCCTCACGAACACGTCTCACCAAGTCATCCCCCCGTCCCAGAGCCCTCCATAACTCTACGCGGATTCTAGCTTGGCTGTCAGCCTGTAGTCAGGCCCCGGCCTCCCTTTCCAGACCGATTTCACAAGACTCCTCTGCATCCTGTCGGGATTACTTCCGGTTTGGGTCTGTGCATTTCATTTCTGGCATTGCACTGGCCACAATCAGCCACAGAGGGGCATTGCAGCCATGATGTAACTGGAAAGACTGATGCTGCAAAGCTTGTGATTGTCTAGGGGGAGCACACACACACACACACACACACACACACACACACACACACACTCTCAGTCATAAACCAGTCCCACACAGAAAGAAGGGGAAGGAGGCCTCTGACCCAATTACCCTAATTAAGCAGCCTGTTCCTAACATGACCCAGCACGCTGCTATTGGAATCACAACCAGCAGCTCTAGGCTGGGGCGCCGGGACAGTGTCTCCAGGGCACGTTTGGGGGAACGACTCCAGAACACTCACAGGAGGGCCACGGTCAGGCCCTGAGTGACCCTTCCCATTCCAAAGCTCAGCAGAGCTGAACCCCAAGAGCTCAGAGGGCAACGAAAGGAACTCCCCTTTTTAAGAGCCCGGGATTCTAGAAACTCTCACTTTATTATTACATAGAAATACACAACTAAAGCAGCCGGGTGCAGCGGCCTGAGAGCTAGCCATCAAGTCAGAAAGCCCGAGCTTCAGCCTCCTCTTGTGCATCCTGGCCTTGCCACCCAGTAACACCCGGCCTTGCCACCCGGCAACTCCCAGCCTTGCCACCCAGTAACACCCGGCCTTGCCACCCAGTAACGCCCGGCCTTGCCACCCGGGAACACCCGGTCTTGCCACCTGGCAACTCCCAGCCTTGCCACCCAGTAACACCCGGCCTTGCCACCCGGCAACTCCCGGCCTTGCCACCCAGTAACACCCGGCCTTGCCACCTGGTAACACCCGGCCTTGCCACCTGGTAACTCCCGGCCTTGCCACCCGGTAACACCCGGCCTTGCCACCCAGTAACACCCGGCCTTGCCACCCAGTAACACCCGGCCTTGCCACCTGGTAACTCCCGGCCTTGCCACCCGGTAACACCCGGCCTTGCCACCTGGGAACACCCAGCCTTGCCACCTGATAACGGGCTGCTCAACTCTCCAGGCCACAAGCAGCGGTCTACAACTGTAGTGGAAGACAGGCCATATGTCTACATTGGAAGAGAGCACTCCCTCCCTGGAGTTCCCTGTCTCACAGAAAGCATAAATCAGACACCCCCCAAAAATAAGTACACAACTCATAGTGTCAAACGGTCCTTCAGTTCTGGGTAATGCCAGCAAGGAGACGCTTCTCTGCTGACATGGGCCCTTCCTTGGCCACTATCTAACTGAGCAATCTTGGTCAGGTCACCGAACCTTTAACTATCAGTTTGATCATGCATAAAATATAAGGGTTGCAACAGATGAGCCCTGAGTGCCTTTCCCTTTCTAGATCCCTACTTATGTTACACTGTGTAGTTCAGATTCCTTCTCTGTAAAAAAAAAAAAAGGGGGGGGGGATGGTGGTTAATGGTCTCTGGGCTCCTTCTTACTCTAGATGGAGAACCTTCAGATTCCTAAATCAGCTTATAACTTACACATGGTCCTGACAGCTGCTTTTGCCAAAAAATGTCTCACCTTGTGGCCAAGCCGGTGCTGAGCTTCTGAGGGGTTAGTAGGCTCCGGGCACTTCGTTCATTACTAGATTGGACTGGAAGAAGCTAGAACCTACTAGAACCACACTTCCTTGGCAAAACCTTTCAAAAGCACGTTACAGCATGGAAGGTCTAATCCCTCTAAACACACCTAATGAGCTTTTGTTTGCCAAGTGAGGCTGTCGGCCAGCGTGCCTGGGTACCACATGTGTAGGGGACGCGTCCAAAGTTGGCAGAAGATAGGATTCAAGAGTCTGCCCACCCAGCCCTTATTGCAGTGGCCAGAAACTGGAAACTGAGGGGACGCCCATCCATTGGAGAACGTCTAAATAAATTGTGGTCTATGAATATCATGGAATATTATTGTTCGGTAACAAATAACCAGCAGGATGATTTCAGAAAGGCCTGGAGAGACTCAAAGGAACTGATGCTGAGTGACATGAGCAGGACCGGGAGATCATTATACATTTCAACAACAATAGTATATGAGGATCAATTCTGATGCACGTGGCCCTCTTCAAAATGAGATGAACCAAATCCGTTCCATTTGTTCAATAATGAAGAGAACCTGCTACACCCAACAAAAGAACTCTGGGAAATGAGTGTGAACAACAACATAGCATTTCCAATTCCTCCGTTTTTGTCCGCCTGCATTTTTGATTTCCTTCTGAGGTTATTTTTACCCTACTTATAAGTCCGATTTTTCTTGTGCAGCAAAATAACTGTATGGATATGTTTACATATATTGCATTCAACATATACTTTAACATGTATGGGACTACCTGCCATCTATGTTTCGTAAATAAAAAGCTATAATCAAAAAAAAAATTAAGAATCTGCCCACAAAGGAGCCAGCTGAGCTGCTCCCCCAACCCAGATTCTTGGAATGATTCACACCAGACTTGAGCACCTGCAGTGGGTGAGCAGCTAGCATTACTCATTCAATGATTGTGGGCATGGAGACCACTTCTTAAGGACTGTAGGGATGGTCACAACTGCATGCGGAGGGTATTCATGCAAGGGCCTTCACATAAGAGGGATTCCAGCAAATTGGAAAACAAAGGCTGAGGCAGCACATGCCCATATTTCATGGCACCAAGGGCAAGTATGACCAAAGAAGGGAACACTCTAAATATGTGGAAATAGGTCCCAAAGTGTGCTTGTGTGAAAGAGAAAACATTCTTGCATCCTGATATCTGTATTTTAGAGATATAGACAGACAGATAGATAGATAGATAGACAGACAGACAGATAGATAGATAGATAGATAGATAGAAAGAAAGATAGATGTGTGTATGTGTGTGTGTGTGTTCCAAGGAGACTGCCTACTTGAAAATTTGTCTGGATTCCACATAGATGGCCACTGTGTCTGTCCATATGAAATGTTATATTATGTGCTTGCCTGCCATTATGTGTGTGTGTGTGTGTATGAGAGAGAGAAAGAGACAAGAAAGAGAAAAAAGAGAAAAGGATATATAGAGACAAAGACAGAGACAGAGAAACAGTAAGAGACAGAAATACAGACAGACAGAGACAGAAATATAAACACACAGGGAGAGAAAGAAACACACAGACACACAGAGAGATGCCCAAGCCCACTGTCTTTCTATTTTCTACTCTAGCAAAGCTCTAATTCTCAAAACGTTTTTCTTTATGTTGAGATTTACTTTATTTCTCTCCATGTCTACTCCTTCTGCCCTGACAACATATCAACTAAATCATATGACAGTCCTTTTAATATTTGACCACCTTTCAGTATTTGACCACATTCCCCATTGCACATTCCAGTCTTCCTTTCTCCAAACTAACCACCCCTCGGTGATTTTTTTCCATTGAGATCCTCATACAAGAGGTAATAAAGGTCTTATAAGAAAACTTCATTGGATCAATAAAAAAATTAAACTAAATGTGTGTGTCAATTGATGTTTTAATCCTTTTTTAAGATTTTCTTGGTATAGATGGAGTGGTTGGCTATTTCTTTCTCCAGTATATTTTACAAACAAAAAAACTGAGTCAAATAGGATTAAGTAACTTGCCTAGGGCCATATAGCTAGTAAGTGTCTGAAGTCAGATTTGAATTCATCTTCCTGGCTCTAGCTCAGTGCTCTATCATTTGGGCAATCTAGCCATCCCTGTGTGTGTGGAGGTAGGATAATTAATTAAAGGGGATAATTTTGAGGATTTTCAAAAGAAGATTTAATCCTGGAAAGATGAGATGATGCTCCACAGGAGATGCTTTAGAATTGGATTAAAATAAAGTAGTTCTGATATTAACATTTCATTCATCTCCAATGTCCTGGAGGTATTGGAGTTCTAACTAAGTTCTTGAGAAGGTCTACAACCCCTCTCCTTTTTTCAGATGATGACCCGTGACTTTCCAAAGGGTGGAAGACATGGATTTCCCATGGATATACCAACAATGTCTCTGGAAAAGCAGGAGCTAAAGATTTTTCTTAGAAGCTGAAAACAACCTAGATATTTGGAGGGGGAAATCTTCTATAATCAACAAGGAGCTGAGCAAAAAGCTCCATCATCCCAAAGAAGAACTTCATCAGGTTCTCATTAAAGGAAGGACTTCAGGGAATCCAAAGTTGTCAATTATCTCTTTGTCACATATACTTTCTGAGCTGAGCCCATTTTCTTCTAGATTCTTTATATACTTGAGAACATGGTCCTATTTTAATGTTTTGTCCCAACTTTTCTTAATATAATCTCCTTAGCAAATACCCATTTTTAAAAAATGAATTGAATATGGCTGGGAAAATTATATGAAGTATTAATCAATGAAGGGAGCATACTAGTGGAGATTCATAAGCAGTAACATTAGAAAGAGTACCTTAACCTCAGTAGGATTACCCACAAATCCCTGAAGTGAAAAGTAGCTGGCAGTTCTGTGGGGACCCCAACCAAAATTAGGAAATTGGGACCTCCCCAAAGCCCGTGTCACAGAAGAACAATGACATGTGTCATGGTTCTCATGTGTATTTGGGGAGAAATGGGATGGGGAAAAGTATACACCTGATAGTGAGGTAGTTTTTGAGGAGGCTGTAGAGAACGAGGGGAGAGAAGAGGGGATGAAGAGAGACATGACAACAGCTTTCATGAAATTGGAGTATGACAGGCAGTCAATCAGCAAAGTCTATTCTAGGGCATGTGTCTGTACCGAGCCATCAAAATGCCTACAGAAAAGTCCAGTCATTATTGGGAGAATTTTTTTTTATTTTTAGGGCATATAATCTAATTTGGAATGCATTTGAGTATATAATAAGCATTATATTTCAATTTTAGATAAAGAAACTGAGCCTGAACATTTAAGTAATCTCTTTAAGATTCTACAAATAGCCATTGACAAGGGACTTGAACCATTGAACTTGTGACTTCAAGGGTGGTATCCATACTATTACATCATGCTACTTCCCATTCTACCTCTTTGGGTAAACTCAAAGAAAAGAAAAGAATAACAGGGAGATGTTGAAAACCGAGACCTGATGACTTCTGGATGAAGTTTGGGATTCTGGGAAATGCTGAATTCCTCTGACCAACAGGGATGGCATTTGTAAGACTCTCATTATGAAAGGTAAATTAGAGCTTCAAACTAGTCTAATCAAATCTCTCAGAAATGATGCAGCCAGCCCAAGCCCAAGCATCCCCAGAATCATCATCTAGTACCAAGAATGGCACCGTCCCCAGGATGGCCTCGAGGTCAGATGATGGCCACCATGGAATAGAAGGCAAGAGGCGGCTGTTTGCAAACACCGTCCCATTTTATAAGAGGAGGAATATAACCAGCAGGATTCAGGCTTTTTATATGAATCTCAGATTGGCTCCTCAAGCTTTTATGACACTTTTGAGTGAAGGGCTGTGTTTGGGAGAATTTAATTAAATATTAAAATAGCATTTTCTAATGAAAATAGGCATGAACCACCCCCACTATGTGTATTACATTCAAATAGAAATAATTTGTGGAGTACTTCCTCTTTGAGATTGTCCTAACCACTATTCCTTTCCATTAATATAGAAGTCAAAGTTGCCTAAGTAATTCCTGTACTTTTAAATGAAGAAAATAAAAGGATGAATCAATTTGATTAAATGCAAATGTGCTGGTCACACATTAAGGACACTTCATTATGTGACCCAGCTTATTTTTCCAGAAAAAGCAGTCTCTGTCTCCTTTACCATGAGTGGTCCAACTAGACTGTTTTTTGGAAAGCAATCTGCTCATTTGTGCCTCCACTCATGTTTCCCTATCCCATATACCTTTCCCTTCCACTCTTCCTCTGTTCCTACCTAGATTTTAAAATCCTTGGGGACAGAGATTTTGTTTTTAAGCTGATCCCTCTCTAGGTCCCAGGATGCTGTCTGGAGCACCATAGTGCAAATAAGAGCAATTCAACTCAGCTCAATAAGCATTTAATTTACACAGGAGACTAAAGCTTCTCCCCTATCAAAGTTCTTGGAACTTCATTGTCAGAAATACATACAGTTTTTAATAATGGGAATAACATTATAGAAGAGAAAATTGCCATTGACTTTTTGTCACTGTATCCTCAGGATCATAGAATCTTTTTATATGACTTGCATATGGAACCTTCAATTAAGTGTTTTAAAATTAAAAATGAATCCTCAAGAGTGGAGACAGTCTTGCTTTTTTGCTCTTCATATCTTCAGAGCTTTGGACTTAATAAATGCTCTTTTTCATTAATTCATCAGGGAAGTTTCTCTGGTTGTCTTGACGTGCATATAGTATGATAAGCCTGTGCTTAAGACTACAACTGTATATTTTCAAATAGAAATGAACTGATTGATATTAAATCAATTACAATTGTAAATTGTATAGTGCTTTTAAAAAAGTAAAGATTGGTTTTTATCTTCTTTTATTTTTCTTTGAATATCTTCTGAGAGAGCTGAATATAAGTCAGAGGACTGAGACTTGAGAGTAGATTTGGTACCCCAAAGGGCTCCTCCTCTTCATTATCATGGACTCCATGGGCTGAGGAACTGCTGGGCTAGTGTGTCAGTGCCTGGAGCAAGCCCTAAAGGTGTGATAACAGAGGAATATATTCTCTCTATCACATGATCTAAGGAGAGGGGGGTCTTCTGCCCAAGTTGGGGCCTTCCTGATGTGAAAAATTGTGGAGGAAAACCAGACATGAATTGGCAAAAGATTGGCTGGACACTGGAAGATGTGGAAAGACTCAATCACTCAAATGCCATGCATTTATTAAGCGCTAATTATGTGCCTGGCACCAGGGAAACAAGGTCAAGAAATACAACAAACTCTATTTCTGATTAGTTTATATTTAATGGATATCACTCTGAGATCACAAAACCAGGTCTCTGGAATGATGTCGTTGCTCTCAGAAACAGGTAAGCTGGTCAAAAGGACAAGTTAGTGAGGAAAGATCATGAGTGTCGTTTTAGCCATGTCTTGTGGGATAGACTGATGGAACATTCAGAGATCTCCAGCAGACTTCTGGTGCTTCAGGACTGGAGTTCAGAGAAGAGATTAGGACTTTTCATATTTTTAGTATTTTACATAGCGAGGATAATGGAGCCCCTGCAGGATGAGCTAATCAAGGGTATAGATAGAGAAGAGCAGAGCTTTGTGGGCACTTACATTTAGGTAGCTCGATGAGAATGATACAGCAAAAGACTGAGGAGTCTCAGATGAATAAGGGTAGAAACAATAAATAAACATTCATTAAGTGCTAACTATATTCCAAGCACTTAAGGGAAATAGTGGTTTCATGGGAGCCATGGGAGAACACAGCATCAAGAAGGAAGGGGGTGGGGTGAAACTGCCAAAAGCTACTGAGAGGAAAAGTAGGAAAAGACAAATTTAAGTATTATGGCTAAGTTTAAGAAAAAACTGCTTAAAGATTTTTGACTCAGAATTGTAGTTTATTCAACTATTTCTGATCACTCAAAGGATGTCAATGGAGAGAGGAAATAGCCAGCAGTGTAAAAGGTATTGAGTAAATCAATCCATAGTAATCTAACCCAGGGTATTAGCTATAGCTTCATTAGAAAGGGTGATTTAAATTTCCTAAACTCTGTTCATTTGTTGGCAGTTGGGGAAGATCCAATGCATCCATCTCTCAATGAAAATGTGACTTAGTGTTATTTCCATTTGAATAGCATGAGTATTGACATAAAAGCATAACTGACACGTATGCGCCTCTGTACCATCTCCAAAATCAGGCAATCACTGAGCATTTATTAAGCACCTACTGTGTGCCAGGCAGCGAGCTAACCTCTAGGGATACAAAAAAAAAAGCAAAAGCCTTGCACCTGCCCTCAAGGACTTCACGTTCCATCCACTATCACCTTTGATTTTCACAACAGCCCTATGAAGAATTTGAAATATTTTTCCTATTTGACAGGTGAAGAAAGTGGAAAAAATGAAAAAAGCTAATATACTCGCCCAAAGTCACTTAACTAATAATTAACAGAAATGGGATATAAACTCAGATTTTGAAATTCTAAATTCAGGATTCTTTCAATGATATAATTTGAATCCATACTTGGTATGACATTTCCAGTAAGAGAATACTGAGGTGGACAAAGATTGAATGGCGTCCTCAGTATGAGAAGCAGGATTCAATCCTGACTCCCGGTAGTTTCTATCTTTAAGGAAAGTCTCACCCAAAGCCTTTCTTCTTATCTTTGGAAAAAGTTGGGGGAGGCCAGGGCACTCTTAGGCTGTCTTCCTCCACCCAAATAACTGATCATACCCACCTCACTCCATGCCCACCACTTTGGGGTTTTACTTTCCTTGGTGATGAGTTTTATCTTCACTTCCAACTTTTGGCCTCCTCAGGTTAGGGCAATAAGACTAGAATCAATTTGCTTTCAGATATTTTCTCTCTCTCAAATCAGCCATCTCCCATGGCTAGAATGCATGGCCCTGGTTAAATCCTTTACTTCCAGAAAGGTAGTTTCACATGGGTGTCCAGTGAATATTTCCCTGATTCTCCAACTAAAAGTGGAATATCCATACTCGCAATTCTGGGGAGGGTTTTGTCTCCATCTCTCAATTGTCCCTTCCAGACTCAATTCTGAAGACTTGTTACTTCTTTTTAGTAGAATGTCAGCTTCTTTAGGTCAGGGACCTTCCTTTTGTGTTCAAACTAAGCACAGCACCTTGTACATATTAGGTTAAAATGTTTATTCAATTAAATTTATTGTTTTCATGTCAACTAATGGCGGGCAGAAGCTGCAGCTACTTCAATTCTCCCTAGTTGGCTCTTTCTCTGGCTCTTTGGATCACGTGTAACTTAGATTCTTTGGAGATCATGGCTTTTGGGCTCCCCTAATCATTTTCCATCACTAGGAAGATACTGGCGATTTGGAGTGGAAGCTGAGCTATGCTAATAACAATCAGATTTTAGAAGTCAGAGCATTGGATCCTAGAACTAGAGCTAGAAGGATCCAAGTAATCATTTAATCCAACTTGCCGATTTTACAGATGAGGAAATTCAGGTAAAGGACTTGCCCCAAATCACATAAGGAGATGGTGCTGAAACTAGAAAGTGAAGTCAGAGCTTCCCCAGATCAAGCGCTCTCTCAGTGGACCACACTTCCTCTCAAATCCTGAGCTCTAAGCCCTTTACCTTTCCTCACTTTGTCAGGATGCAACTAATAGTTTTCTAAGCAGGAAAACTTTTCTGCCTCCTTCGGTTCAACCGATTCTCTTTCGAGAGAGACCACTTCCAAATTTCATTAAGGCCATAGGAGTATGCTCGAAACAACTTATCTTTAGCACTGAATACCACCAACACTTATTGACCCCTAACAGCATTCATGGGATATTAGGGTGTCTATTAAAAGATCAAGGAGACAGACACAGAAAATCGAATGCTTTGTCCAAGTTCACACTGGATTGTAATAGATACTCCCTGAACCTGTGTCCAGCACTGGGATATGTGATTCTGTGAACCTATGCCACAGGTGGCAGAACAGGGTATGACTCAAATCCCGTGCTAACATGTGATGGTGTGGAGTACTCTCCCGACCAGCACAAGCCAGTTAGGCTTTTCACGATTGCTAAATGTACCAGTTCCTTCAAGCTCTCTGATATGCTATTCCAGTACCCATAGAAGCTCACTGAATGAAGTCCATGGACACTATAGACTGTGCCTATATAATTTATTTATATAATATATATATATATATATACATAATACATTTTAATATTATTATTCTTTAATATTTTACCAAGGACTATGTTCACACAGATAACTTGAATACCAATGTCATTTTTGTTATAATGATGATCAATCACTAAGCTTTTTTCATGAGCCTACTATGTGATGAGGAAGAGGATGAAAGGAAGAAGAGGAAAGAAAGGAGGAAAAAAGAATGAGGTAGACAGCAGATGGGTCCCATGTGGATCTCCTAGTATGGGATTTCCTTCATACAAATGAAGATCTCAGTCCATATATATATATGAAAAAATAGAAAAGTCCTAAGACATGTGTGTGTAGTAGAGTGAGGTGAAGTCCCTTGCCAAGGGACATGTATGAGAGACCAGATTTGAATGGGTTTACTCCAGACTCCCAGCCTTTATATAACTTTTGTTTATACTTTATTTACAGTGACATTATGCCTTTAATAATAAAAGTAGCTCATATTTTATAGTACTTTCCTCACCATACTCATTTCCTATGATCTATTCATACCTCCAGAAAAACTCAATCATCCTCAAAGATCCCTCAACTTTTCCATTACTCTAACATGCTCCATTTCCATGTTCAAGAACTTGGAAAGTCCCATATCTCTCTTTGGAACTTCATTGTCTGTTCTCTATCCTTACTATGTCTTCAGTCCTTCCTCCAGTACTTCCTGAGGTTACCATCACTTCTAAAATCCCCCATTTTACAGGCAGACTTTGCCAACTTTTTTTTAAACTCTAGTTCCTTTCTGCTTTTATTAATTTCTATGACATCTTGTATGAGACATGACATCTTGGGGGAGCCCAAGCTGAGCTCTTTTCAGAGTTTCTCATCTACCTTTGGTGTCCACTGAATTTATTCAGTTGTCACATGTGACTCCAAGAAGCTGTAACAGTGGCCACACCCCAGTAAACCTATGGGCTCACCAGGCTGAGGGTAATGGAAGTCTGTCTACCCTCAGTAATGGACAGATTTCCAACCTGATGTTGGAGGGTGTCTGTCTAGTCTTCGAACTTCGAAAGTACAAAGACTTTCCCAAGCAGAATGGGAAGATGAAAGTAATTGATTCCAATCGCCATGGAGGTGGCTGAAGCACTTAGAGCTTGGTCAAGCATCAAAGACTCCAAGGACATCTCCAACATCCTTAGCTTGATTTTTTGCCTTTAAAGGACTTCAGTGACCCAGGAAGAGAGAGGGAGGTTGATGATCTTATGCAACTTTGCCTCATTTCCATCCAATTTACTCACAAATCAAGACATCATCCCATAATATAACTGATCCTCTTCAAAAACAAAGAATATTCATCCTGTAGATAGCTTGTTTTTGTGTATTATTATATATTGTAAGCTTTGCTCATTTTATCTATTATTTTCCCCATTAAGGTGTAAGCTCCTTGAGGGCAGGCACTTTGTTCTGCTTCTTTTTGTACCTTCAGCATTTTACACAGTGTTTGACACACAGTAATTGTTTAATAAATGTTTGGTTGTACTATCCTCTGTTCCCCTTCTTCATCTCTTGATGAATCAGTTCAACTCTTTACCATCCCTTTCCATTGAGGCTCTTGAAACCTTATCACATCACCCATTTTGCTTTGCCTAGTATCAGACTTGGATCATTCCCACCATCTGCTGCTTTTACTCCTACAGAAGTTCTGTTAAACAAAGGTGGAGAAAATCAAGGAACATGAAGACTGGGTGCACTACAAATTTATATTACATAACCTCAATTCAGCATTTTAGCAAGACAATTCTTTTATACCTCTCCAGTTAAATCACCTTCCCACTCACTACAATCCATCTTCCAAACCATTTCATCTATTTCTCCTCAAACCTTCTCTGTGATTCCTTCCCCTCCACCCTCTTAGCCAAGAAACTTACCTCATCTTTTACTGAAAAAAGCGGCCGTTCACCAAGGATTTCCTATTCTCCCCTCCTAGGCATATCGCATCACTCAGATATGTTCATCCACTATATCCTCTGTCATCCCTGTCTTATCTATAGTCTTTCTATTTACAAGGCAAACTATTCTATATGCACAATAATCCCATTCGATCCCATAATATCCACCAGATTGTTCCCTCTATCACTGCCAATCTCTCACTTTTCTTCTCTTTCTCCATATCTGACTGTCTTCTTCCCCACTGCAAAAAACAAATGCATTTCCCCCTCAATATCCTTCCAAAAATTGATATACCCATTGCCATTAGCTAGATCTTCTTCTTTTTATGGCTATAGTCCTGGAGAAGGTCATCAATAATCAATGCTTCTATTTTCTTTCTCTTGCTTGCTTTTTAAGACTCGAAAGTGTGACTTCTGACTTCATCATTCAATCAAAACAAAAAACATTCAATCAAAAAACAATGACATCTTATTTGCCAAATACAATGACCTGTTTTTCATTCCTCATCCTCCTTAAACTCTCTATAACCCTTGACATCGCCAATCATCTTCCTGATGTCCTCTTCTTTCTAGGTTTTTTTGTGACATAGTCTTTCCTGGTTCTCCTCCTACCTGTATGAACTCCTTTCACCGATTCCTTTGCTTGATAATTGTCCAAGCCATGCCTGCTAAAAACTCCCAGGATTCTTTCCTGGACCATCATCTCAATTCTCTCTAATTCACTTGGTGATTTCAGAAGCTCAGAGATTCAATTACCACCTATAGGCTAATTATACTTAGATAGCCTTATCCAGCACTAACGTATCTCCTAACCTCCTGAATTGAATCTCCAACTGTCTGTCAGACATCTCCAACTGGATGTTCTACAGACAAATTAAGCACAACATAACCAAAACTGGACTAATTTTCTTCCTCCCCAAATGATCCCCTTTTTCAAACTTCACTATTTCTGTCAAGGGAACCACCATCCTTTGAGTCATTCAGGCTTGGAGCCTACGTGCCATCCTTAGCTTATCACTAACTCTCACCTCTCCCCCACCCAATCTTTTGCCAAGTCTTGTCAGTTCCTCCTATATAATATCTCTCATAAATATCCCTTCTAAATACTTCATGCTGGGACAAATGAAATAGCTTTCTCATTGGTCTCCCTCTTTCATTTTTTTTTTTTTACCATTCTGATTATCTATCAAATTAATCTTCCTAAAGTGAAGATCTGACTTCCCTATTCAATCAAGTCTAGAGCACCTATATCAACTGTGGGATCAAACATAAATTTTCTGTTTGTCTTTTAAAGCCCTAAATAACCCAGCTCCCTTATATCTTCTTCTTACACTGTATTTCTCTCCACATATTATATGATCCAATGAGTCTCTATCCCCCAGTTCTGGGCATTTTCACTGATTGTCCCCAATACCTGGCAGGCTCTTTCTCATTTCTGCTTCTTGGTTTCCCTGGATGTTCAACTCTCAGCTAAAATCTCCTATTCTTCAGAGTTCTTTCCAGGTGCCCCATTTTCTTAGCACTTTTCTTTTGAGATTTTCTCCTATATGTTCCGAATATATCTTGTTTGTAAATAGCCATGTTCATGTTTCTTCCCTATTCATGCGAGCTCTATATATACACAAATACCTATAAATATAATATATATTTATTATATATCATATAACATATGTATATTATATATTACATATTATATTTATCTTTGGCACATAGTAGGCACTTAATAAATGCTTGTTGACTTGACAATAAGTAACAAACATTTATAGTCATGTATAGAGTGGTCATTTTCAAATAGGGACAAAATCTGAGAGGAAAACAATTTAATTGTTCCTTCTTTTCCTCTTTTTTCTACCCAAACAATTACCACAAATGTTCCCAGGCCAAGACTTATGTTTTAATTTACATACTTCACATTATAATGAGAAATCCCATTTTACTGGTGTCTGTCCAAATTAGCTTGTTGAAAAAAATGATACAAGTTAATGGATTTCAAACTTCTAAAAGCCAGTTTCAAGCAGTGTAAGTACATTATCTTTTGACATTTGCTTGTTTGTATTTATTGATCCAAGTTCCTCTGTCTGGTTGCTGAATTATCTCAGATGAATTACTTCAGTAGACAGTTATACTAAACCAAAGCAGATTGTCTTCTATTTGGAGGAAAGGGAGGAACAGTTGTTATTTTTTAGTCAGCTCTATTATTTGCTTTAACTCTCTGTCTTTCTCCTATTTAATATTAGGCGTTGATGAAACCATTCTTTATTCCATGATATGAAGCTAAGATTGTTATCATAAATACAAGAGTCATATAACCAACAGTTCCAAAGATTAAATTCTCCCAAATCACTCACCCCTTTATGAACTTCCACAAGACCCTTTTTATTTGTATCTGTGTTTCTATAAAGAGATGCACGTTCCTGGGGGAAAGTAGGTGTATAGAATGGTGGACCTAAAATCACAAGTTCAAATCTGGCCTCAGATACTTACTAATTGTATGATATTAGGCAAGTCACTTTACTCTATTTGCCTCAATTTCCTCATCTGTGAAATGAGCTGGAAAAGAAAATGGTCAATCGTTCCAGTAACTTTGCAAAGAAAACCCCAAATTAAAGTCACAGAGAGGCAGGAATAACTAAAACAACTGAGCAAAAAGAAACACAATAAACATATTAAGTATAGTGATTCACAAAGGTCAAGAAATAAAAAAGTTGACTGGGATTTTTTGTTATAAAGCAATTTCATTTCCCCCTTTTATATTGCTTAGATGGATTCTAGTTTCCATATGTTCTGGAGTCACATAAAACAAGCTTATCCATAGTGAACATCATCCCTTCAGACACTTGGAGATACTTCCCAACTTCCCTCTGAGTTTTCTCTTTTCTAGACTAACCAGCATCACACCCATACAGTACGAACTCAAGGTCCTTTCTGTGTACGCTCCACTGCTCATCAAGGTTCTTAAATCATGGTGCTTGGGATTGAACACAATTTTCCAGAAGTCCGGCAGAGCTTCGATGTGCACACTAATGAGCTTTCTACCTTAAATTCTGCTCCTTGGTCTGCCACATTACTTGACAATAAAATACCCAGCAAGAGAAAGTAGAGGTTTAACTAGGTCATGGTCATGAAGACTTTTCCTCAGGGCACTGAGAATTAGGGGATTCTGACAATACCTTAAGGCACTCCCCTGCAGGTGAGCCAAGTAGTCCTTAGCAAGACTAATGAGTTAAAACTGAAAGTGAGGCGCTCCTGTCATATTTGTGGATCCCAGGGTGAACTTAAAGCTAATGTGTTCTTACTGTTGATTTTTGACAGTTGTCCAGGATATGTCTTGCTTGTTTGTTATTGTGTGATAATGTCTCTCCCAGTAGAGTTTGAGCTCTCTGAGAGCAAGGACTAACTTTTGCATTTGATCTTACTTCTAGAATCAACATGTAATAGGCATTTTAAAACTCCTACTACAGGCAGAACTTAGGACAAGCTCCTCTCCAGACCATATTCTTCTATTTGTCTTGTGCAATCACTTCTGGTTCAGGTTCTGAAGGCAGAACGGCCTTAAAGTTGTGATAAGGGTGGGACCAACCCTGAGAGCTTAGAGTTCTTTGGATCAAACCTCCTGCTTCATCCCCTGCTACAGCAGAGATTCCATCATTGTGCTCCACTCAGAAACGTCAGTACTTAGCATAAACTATCCAGAATAGCCCTTCCTTTGTGACATGGAGAGTATTCATGGACTCCAGAACCACCACCACCCAATGGCAAAAGAGAACAAAATGCAACAGGCTAAATACCAAGTAATGAAGGACTGGCGAAGAATCAGATTTTACTAAGGATGCTGCATGAGGACAGTTTCCTTAGAAGAGGGTGGAGAAGTAATTCCTCAGGATACTTTGGCAGACTGGGATGGGCAATTTTGGAGTCAGAAGCCTGAATTGGAGTCGATGCTCTACTGTTCACTAGCTTCCTCACCTGAGGAAATGATGGGGCTGGACTAAATGAGGTGAGAATAAAGAGCAGTCTTCTATCTGGGAGCACCCAGTGATCATGGAAGCCATCGTGTCCTGTATAAGTTGGGAATGATTTCAAGTCCTTTTATCACCCTGGATGGCTTCTTTTAAATGTACTTCTTTCTAAATGTTCCTCTTAAACATCAGTGACCAGAATTAAACACCCAAAGCCAGCTTGAGACTGATCATTTCCAAGCAGAGTGGAATCATGTTCCCCTTTGTTTTAGGCATTATATTTCTATTGATTCAGCCTAAAATCATATTAGCTTTTTTTATTTTTATTTTTGGCTGCCACAAGAATATTGCTGACTCCTGGTGAACCTGCAATTGATGAGAACCAAGTTCAATGGGAGGATATTATAATAATCCAACTGAAAAGTGTTAAGGGCCCTGAGTTAGCAGTTGCATTCAGAAACTTCCTCTGAAAGAACCCATCAATGCCCCTCAGCATCAGACTCACCTAGGACTTTTCAATCAATGTACACTTACTAAATTCAAGAGAGTATGGTAGGTATTAAGGACTCAACAAACTCAAACTTTAGTAGACATGAAATTTTCTTGAGCAAAAAAATCAGGAGTAATGAGGCAAAAGGAGGTAACAGGAAAGGAGTCATGTTAAGGTATCTATTATACCCAGGAAAAAGCAATGGAAGCACAGTATATCAGGGATGGTCAAAAGATCTAAAACAGGAGAGGAAATAATCTTCTCGAGAGAGATTCAGAAGCAACCCTAATGGAACATAAAATGCACAGGGGGTGCAAGGTTTAAGCATGGAAAAATAGATGGAGAAGTGAAACTAAGGGATCTGTCATTTATCCCAGAAGCTAAGAACTATGAAGCAGGGGAATGATATAAACAGTTCTGAGTCTCAAGTATATTAACTTAGCATCTTTGAGGAAGATGGCTAGAAAAGAATTGCAATCAGTGAAGTCAATTTCAATAGGAGGGTATTACAATAATCCAACTCAGAGTTGATAGGAAACCTAAATCAGGCTTTTATGAGACCCCTCAGGTAACAACAAAATTAAAATTAAAAAGGAAAGTTGAATCTTAAATTAATCTTTCAGGTTCCAGAAAGCCAAATGGATCTCCTTTTCCCCAGATCCACAAAAGACATCAGCATTCAATGGAGTCTCATTTTGGGACCCCAATTTGTTCATCCCCCCAAACAAGGGTTCTTTCTAGCTTTGTGGATTTTCATGGCTGCCCTCTACTTCATTGTGAAGATAAGAGTTCCTCTTCAGTCCATTATCTTTGATTTTCCAACTACAATGGAAATAACCCACATCTGGAGCCTGTTTTTTTTTTTTCCTTTCTAAAACAAAATCAGCAGCTGGCCACCTCTTTTCATTCCACTTTAAAGGAGAAAAGGCCTCCAAACTTCCTCTGAGATGGCAATTTGATGAATTATTATTAAACAACAGCTAGTCCCTTGTCTGCTGTTTGTGGAGAATGAATTTTCGTTAAACAAGTCTTTATGATCTGACCTGTTTTTTTTCCAAAACAGACTTTGAATGAAGAATAATGCAAAAAATAAAAATAAAAAAAGAATAATGACGTGTGACCATTCCCATTCTTGCGTCAGCTCTGTGCCTCACCCAGCAGAGCTGTGGATACACAAGGAGCGCTTAACTCAGTCTGCTATACCTTAGTATCCAAACCTCACGTACTCCTAGCAAATTAATTGGTCAGAAATCAAAGGCTGCAAGTGAGAGATAGAAATGCAGTCACATGAGCGAGAAAATTGTGACTATTTTGGATCTGTGAGGCTCATGACAGGACGCTTTAATTTATTCACCATAGAATTCTCTTGACACCATTCTTTTCTATGACTGGGGCTCTTTGGATTCTTCTTCTCAGGCTAAGTCTAAGAGTGAAGCTATGATAAAGGGGAGAAAGCCAAGAATTATGATCACCATTACTTTGCTGCAGTTTTGTACTCATAGCCACAGTTTAGCAAATGTCAAATCATTACATCGCTAAGTATGGACTATGATTGGGATTAAAACTTCTTTGGAGTTAGTCAGTTCAGAAACTGCATTGAATCTTTACCGTGAATTCAATTCAATTCAATTCTTCAACCTGTATTCATTAAATCTTCCAGAGTAGAAAGCCCTAGTGTTTTCTTTGCCTCACATCTTATTAGTCAAGGAGAGTTAAGAGAAACCTTTTCCCTTAACTAGTGATCTAAAATTGCACAGATTCTGGCTCAAAAGAAGTCTAGACTCTCAGTCTCCCCTCCAGTCAATTGCTGGCTCTATTAGCAAATAAGACAAAACCACAAAGGACGGGGCAGACAATAGCAAATGTCTCATGTATCATCCAGAGCCAAAAACGGCCAACTTTCATTATAAAGGCCCTAAATAAAGTTCTCAGGCCTCAGATTTTAGAGAAGGCAATTTACTGAATTCATTTTTAATTAACTTCTTTGTTTATCTCTCATTTTGGTTATTTAAAAGGCAAAGTTTTTGTTTAGAAAAGTCTGGTTTCTCTAGCTCTGGATGTATAAGGGACTAGGAAAATGCTGGAGAAAAGGAAGCACCTGCTCTTGATAATAATCACTAGCTGCTCATGAAAGGAGTCAATGAATAATCCAGATAAGCTACCTGTCTACTTTGAGATACATCACCTTCCACTCATTTCATAAGTGCTTGTTGCCAACTCCTTCTTGTCAGCCATGTACTTTTTCTTCTCTTTTTGCTCCTCTCCCCCTTCTAATTTTTGTTCTCTTTCATTTCCTCCTTTTTCCATCTCCTCTTCCATTTTTCCCCTTTGTCAGCATTACTATTAATGTGAGCTTTTCATATATCTAGGTAGTTTTAGCTACTTTTCAGTGTATTTCTAAAAAAAGGATTCTGGGATTCCACGAAACTTCCATTCTCAAAATGGTTCTGTTTGATATTTGGGGAGGAAAACCAAGTATTACTATCCCCACTTTCCAGATGAAGAATCAGGGCCATGGAGCTGGCCTATAAGTACCATGAAGTAGCTCAAAAGAAAAGTGAGATATGGACATTTAGCAATATCTCCCCCACAATCATTTATATGGACTATTTGTGCCTGATCTGTGGTAGAGCCTTCTGAGCTCAAATTGCTCTGATCAGCCATAATTCAACACATTGCGCCTGGACTCTGATGTTATGATGTCATCATGATGGATTGTTCCTCTTCAAGCAAGAGGAACAACAACCAACCAACTTAAGGCAGGGCTGGGATTCAAACATGTGATTTTCCTCTCCCCAACTGCAGATTCACCACATGGTCATTCTTGCATACTATTCTACTCTCTTTAACTGGAGAAAGATGGAAAAAGCCAAGAGCAGGACAATGGAAATGTCTCAGTGGTTGGGAAAAGTTTTGGAAAAAAGAAACAGGTCATTCCCCCAAGATGGTAGAATGGACAAAGGTATGTTTACTTAGTTTGATAATGAAAGAGAAAGTTTATAATAAAGAAAAGAAAGCAGAGTTCTCTGGAAAGAGATGGTGTAGAGAGGTCTGGCACTCATATCACATTGTATAGTCCAATGAAAAGATAACGTGAGCTGGTATGTTTAGACATGTGCTACAGTACCAACTTTACTACTGGATACCCTTGGTGCATTGGCGCATTCATACAGTCTCTATGGGCTCCAATTTTCATTTGTTAAGTGAACAAATTGGACAAGGTGAATTCTGAGGCCTCATACCTCAGATTCTTTGATGGGGTTTTTGTAAATATTTAATTGTTTTTTTTTCATTTTTTGACATCACCGTTGCTTCCACATCTCCCAGAATAAAATCCTCCCTCATACAAAAGACTTTTAAAAAAAAAACTTAACATAATATATTGACACATTAGTCATGTCTGATAACATATATCATATTTTGCATCCCTAGTTTACCACCTCTTGGTGGTGAGGAAGAGAATATATTTCAGTGTCAGTCCTTTGAAATCCAAGACACATTCAGTACATGAATCTTAATTCTTTTTACTTTTAATGCCATTTTTTGGCTCAGATACTTATGAGCTGTTTGACTGTGGTCCTTTGAGTCCAAATTCCCTTTATCTGTAAAATGAGGGTATTAATTTAACAACTTACTTCCCAAGGATGTCATGAGGCAATTGAAAGCAATTCTCTGCAATCTTTCAGTTCTCCATGAATAGCTAATTTTTATTAGGCTGTTAGCATTGGAATTATTACTACTCTTAGAGAATTTGCTGCCTATTTGATTGAAAACTCCTTAACAGGAATCATACCATCTGCTTCTCATTTCATTCGGGATCTAGTACAGTCTTGTACGCAGAAGAGATGCTCAAACCCTATGTTTTGTGTTAAAATTCATTGTTTAATTTAATCATTAGTCCTCTTCCATCATGTATGATGTGAGCAGCCTCCAAATTGCCTTACACAACAATGCTTAGGAAATCCATGATGGTTTGTAATGGGAAAAGTCTATTATTAACCCTTGTTCCTGGTTTCAAAAGGGAAGTTTTATTCTGGGGGCGCCTAGGGGCACTCTTGGATAAAGTATAGAACCTGACCCCAGAAATGTTGGAGTTTGAATCTTGCCCTAAAAATAATAGGATTATCGTCCTGGACAAATCATTGCCAAGTGAAGCTCTCTAGGCTTCTTTTCTCACAGGTAAAAAGAAGGAATATCTACTGTACCCCAGCAGCTCTTAATGCTAAAAGCACTACAAATATCTCACTCAATCTTCATCACAACTCTAGGAGTATGTGTTATTAATATTCCAACATTAGAATTTAGGAAACTGAGTCAGACAGAGGTTGTGATCTGTAATGGGTCACATGGATAGTAAGTGCCTGAAGCTGGATTTAATCTTAGGCTGATGTCAGGGCCAGTGCTTTGTACACTGTGCCCCCTAGCCAGCACTAAGGGGAGGGATCCTTCACCTTCCACCCCCTACCCACTGTTGTTATGAGGATCAAATGAGACGATAAAGATAAAGCATTTGGTAGACCTTAAAGTCATGTATAGAATTTGCTAGTTAATATTATTGATAATTCAAGCAGCCCTTAGGATCCCAGTCAAAGGCAAATATGAGAATCAAGACTTTTTTGATCAAGACACAAGCTCTGAATCTTCTTCTCTGTATGTTTTCTATTTATCCATATGTGTATTTGCTGTTTCAGTAGAATGCTGGCTCCTTCAGGGAAGGGACCGATCTACTTTCCATATAGTAAGAGCTCACAACATGCTTGCAGGATTGATATCCATACATTCCATCTTTCTTAATAGTGCGTAGCCTCTTTTATCATTCCCCCATGGCCTATGTCATCTCTGTCTTTCCTTCCCCAGTGCCTGGAACATGGCGGCTACTCAAGAAATGTTCACTGAATTATGCTGAAAAGGCTCATGGTTCCAAAGCTTCCTCTTCTCTTGTGGCACCGACAAAGAGGGAGCTAAGGATGTTTTGAGATCTTTCAGTTACTGAGCAGCTCTTCCTATACCGTTACCTCTACGGGAAGAGAGCCCTCTGGCACTCTGGTACCTTCTACACAAGAGGTGGTAGTAAATAATTACATGACAGTCAATGCCATCAAAGAAAGGGATGGAAAAACTCAAACAAAGGCTACTCCTTAGCCACTTGGGGCAAAGGATTATGGGGACAAAAAGTACATTTATGGGCCTTTTGGACCAAAAAATGAAGCTTTTCCTTTATATTTTAATTGATAATCTGTGTTCTCTTTGTTCAGCGGTAGTATAATATTGTTACAAACACCTAAGATCATATTTGTTTTTGATACTGTGAGACCATAGGTCCATTACTATGTCTCCCTTAACACCAGTTTTTCTAATCAATGCTATGGAAAAATATTGCCTACTTTGGAGTGTTGTCATGAGGCTCAAGTTATTTAATATACATAAAGTATTTTGCAAACTTTATAAAGGTATATAAAGGTCAGTTATCATTTCTGTTCCAAATCTACCTAGCTTAGAATCTAGCTGTATTTGAAAAGTCCCTGATCTCTACCTAAGGTTGGCCCCATGGGGAAGGATAAGAAGTAATGAGTTAAAGACTTGAAGAGGCTGATTTAGGCTTGATTTCAAAGCAAACAAACAAACAAAAAAACAAAAACAAAACCGTGCCAATTTCTAAAATTAAAAGAATGACATTGTTGGGGCTATTGAGCTACTTCAGGAAGTCACTGATAGGAATGCTATCACCAGTGATCTCCAAGCAGAAGTCATAGAATCACTTGTCCATTGTGTTTAAGGAAGATTTATTTTCAGGTAGAACTTGAATTGGATGATCTCTGCTATCCATCTCGACTATAAAATTATATGACTCAGTGAGAAGAACACCAGATCTGGCCTCAGATGGAGTTAGTCACTTCTTAGTTTCTTCTTTGTTACCTATCTGACTATGGACAAGATGCTTCCCATGCTGAGCCTCAGTTCCTTCTCCTGAAAAATGGGGCACTGGGTTAAATGATTTTGGAAGGTGACTTCCATCTCTAAAGCAATGATGCTATAATACTAAGCCCTCCTTTCTTTCTGATCCATTTATTTCACTACTTTGGAAAGAGATTGTGTATAATAATGAAATGATGATCAAACTTTCTGTGTGACTTGAGAGCTTAAGCTCATTTCCAACCAGCCAGGCTCTAATTGTTAGGAATTTCAGAAGCTATTATCCTTCCAGGGAGATGACTGTAGCAGGAAAGGTGCTGCCTCCTTCAATGTGTATCTCATTCCCTCTGATTTAGTAGAAAACACTGAGACATTTATTGGTGCTGGGAATTTGGAAAATATCTTTTCATGCCTTTTCTTAAGGTGTTTGAAATGGTCTTCCATCACCTTGTGGTCAATATGAGAAGTGATGAACTCATGCAGAAAGTTATTTGATGATGATGATGATTTGAAAAGAGTCATATTGAATTAGAAAAGGACTTTTCCCCTGCTTCTATTTGCAGACATCTCTTTCTATTACCTCCACAAGCTTCTGTTTGCTAGGTAGGGTGCAAAGCTTTTAGAATCTAAGTTGAAAGCAAAAAAAGAATTGGAGATATTATCTGTTTCAACTGCCTAAATTTCTATTTAAATTAACCGAGACCCAAAGATTTAGACAAAATCATATAGGCTCAGAGGCTCTTAATTTTAGAGTTCAAAAAGCCCCCAGAGATCTCTAGTCCAATGGCTTTGTTTCATGAATAATTTGGCAATTAGCAAGGTTAAGTGACTTAGTTGTTCAAGGTCATTCAGGCCATAAGCAACAAGGACAGGATTTGAATCTAGTCTGTCTGTTCAGAAAATAATGCTCTTGATCTCTCTGAAATGTTCAATCCTGCCCATCATACTCTTCTCCTTGATACTCTCTTCTTTTGAGATGTTTTTGGCTCTACCCTCTCCTGCTTCTTCTACCTGCTTAATTTATTTCTTTTGTGGATCTTCCACATCATTTCTGAAAATCATGGGTTTTTTTGGTCCTGTGACTTATTCTCTTCTGCTGCCGTCCTATTTCCCTTGGTCATCTCATCAATCCCCATTGTTTCACTGAGCATCTTTATGTAGATGACCCTCCTATCTATTCATTCAATCTGAATCTTTTTCCTGAGCTGCAATTTCATATCTCCAACTACCTAGTGGACATCTCAAACCAGACATCCCTGAGACATCTTCAACTAAGTGTGGACAAAGCTAAACTCATTTCCCTAAATCCTTCTGAGTTTTCCTATTACCATCAATAATAACTCTGTCTTCCCAGTCACCCAGATTTAAACAAAGCTTTTATCCTCCAATCCTAACTCTCTCTCACCCTTCCCCATTGACAATTAGTTGGGCAAATCCTGTCATGTCTACACCCCTTCTCTCCTCTGACCCTCTCATCACCATCATCACCTCAGTTTTGAACCACTGCAATAACTTGATGGTTGTTCCCTCTGCCTTAAGTCTTTCCCCCACTCCGGCCATCTTCTATTCCATTGTCAAGTTGATATTTCTAAAATGCAAATCCGATCCTCTTCCTTATTAAAAACCAAAAAAAGAACAAACTCTAGTGGCTCCATCTTAACCCGGAATCAAATATAAAATCTTATTTGGCTTGTCAAGTTCTTCATAAGCTGGGCTTCTGCTCCCTTTCCCCTCTTCTTACGGTTTACTCCTCTCCAATTATTCTAAGATCCCATTATTCTCATCTCCTTACTGTTCACTCCCAACTGTAAGCAATTTCACTGGCTGCCCCCCGCCCATGCCTCAAACTCTCTTCCTCCTCATCTCTGCCTTTACGCTTCTCTGAGCCCTTCAAGTCTCAGCTAAAATTCCACCTTCCCCTTCTGCAAGGAGCCTTTCCCAGTCATCCTCTAAGGACATGTCTCAGAAGAATATATGTGCATGTATTTATGCATATATGCATATGCTTATGGATATGGATGGATATGTATGTATGTGTGTATGGATGTGTACAAATACATATGTTCATATACACAGATCTCTCTATATACACACGGGTGAATATATACATATACACTTTGCACTTAATTGTTTTCATGTTGTATCCCCATCAGACTGCAGCTTTTTGGGAGCAGGGGCCATTTTTGTTTGTTTGTGTGTGTAAGTTTTCCTTTTATTTGTATCCTTAGATTCTTAATAATTGCTATTAGGTGATCAACCGATTCTTTCCTTTGTACCAGACATTCCTCTTTAGAGATGAAAATGTTTGCTGCCAAGCGATGTTATTTCCAGTCCAACAAGAGGTTATGACTGAATGGATTGCAACATAGGAGCTGCAAGTTTCGGTTCCTAGGGAGTATATTATAAAACATTAATTAGTAGTGATGGAAGCAACTGGTGGTCAAGGCTGTCAAATGGACAGGCTGGCAGTAGAAAGCGCTCAGGGCCATTGCTCACTGAACTTGTTCACTGCAGTGTATAAAACCTTTTATTATTTTATCATTCCTTTCCTACCATGAAGATGGCCTTGGGGACTAACGGTTCTCCAGCTCTTTAGAAAGCACTGAGCTAGAAACAAACCACAAAGGTTTAATGTGAGTTTTACTTAAAGGATAGAGGCCCACAGTATGGAATATTCAATAATGTAAAGAAGGAAAAAGACAAAAAAACAAAACAAAAAACTTTGGGAATGCGAGTTGATGGATGAGTAACTCAATTTTTCTACCAAGCCTGTCTAATCCCTATCTATATTTAGGTAACACTGCTTATTAATCTCCTTTATATTCTAACTTTCCAACTTCTATTCCAATTAATCAGTCTGTAAATGCAATGGCACCAAAGGATGATCTATCAATCTATTGATCATCAGACTCTGTACTTCTACTTCTCTGTGATCCACATCTTGGTATGGGGATAACCTTAGAGGGAGGCCTGAACAAGACTAATGTCTGATGACCAGGAATGGATGGATTGTGGACTATATCATTGGAAGGGATAACAAATCAATGAAATCACAGAGCCAATGATAAGCTAAGAATCAGGATATTAAAGGGGCTTTCTGTAAAGAGCTCATTCGGGTTTGTTTATCTAGACCACATTTATATAATTCTTTAAAGTTTATAAACAATTTTACAGATCTTATCTCATTTTATCTTTACGACATCTCTGGAAGGTAGGTGTTATTATCCCCCATTTTGCAGTTGGAGAAAGTGAGAGAGACTTAACAAATGTTAAGTAATTTGCACAGGATTATCAATTAGTAGATATCTGATCCTGAGTTTGAACTCTAGTTTTCCTGGTTCTGGGTTCAGCTTTCTATCTATTTACTACCTGCTTTACCTCTGTATGCTAGATAGTATATTGATATATACTGTGTTAGTGAGAATATATTATACTGAGAATTAGTTCATGTTTCCCCTTTCCTCCACATGCACTGATTGAATGAACCTCTCATATTGCAAAATGAAATATCTTTAATTCATCTGTTAATTTTACCACCAGATCTTCCTTCTCTGTCCCCTCCGAGCACACCTCCAGCATCCAATCTCATTCTTAGCTCTGGTGTTGAGTGACTCTGAAAGCCTGAGTTCCAATTTCAGCTCCACCACTAGCTGGCCATATAATCTTGAATATGCTGTTTATTATTTCTGGGCCATAGTTTTTTTTTTTTCATCTGTAAAATGGAGATAACTGCCCATGGTCAAATGGCAAAATGCTCCAGGATCTGAGATTGGAAAGGACTGAAGCTTCAGTTATCCTTACCTTTCATTTTATAGATGACATTATTGAGAACCATGAAAGGAGGTATCTTACCCAGTCACATACCCCCATAATAGGTAGCAGAGTGAGGGAAGAGCTAATACATGTCAGACTCCAAAGTGATCTAACTCAATGCAAATGTGCATATATCTGTGTGTATTATTCTATTCTGTGTGGACATCTAATTATACCGAAAGCTAATCCTAAACAAGACAAAAAGTTTAATTAGATATCAATAGCCCACAAACCTGTATTTTCTTGTGATTATTGGAATATTTACACCTAACAGCATCACCCAATAGTACATGTAAGTGGTACCATATTGGCAACTCTCTGGTGTCTCTTTGTTATGGAAACAAGTGCCTAAGGAAGGGAATTCATGACTCCTTGTACAATGTGGAATTTAATCATTCCCCTTGTGTGCATATGTCTGATACGAATAAGTAAACCTGATAAGGTTCATATATCATAACTGTCTAATAGTTAAATTATTGGAACCTGTGGGATCAAAGCCTATTTCTTTGGGGGGATGTCTAAGGTAGAATCAATACATCCTGATTACTTATGAGCCTTTTGAGAGAGCAATCTGTTCTCAGAGAAAAGAAAGAAGTCCAGATAAAGAGGCCCAGGTGACTCTGAAATTGGAACTGGTAGGAGTCTGAGGTCATTGATATACTCTGTTTCTTCCATGCACTTTCTTTTTTTTCCATTCTAAAATACTATAAGGATTTACTTTTACCAGCTGCTCATAATCCTTCCAGTTCTACCAGAAAATTGTATCCACCCATTTAGGAAGAAACCTGAGAGTAACAAAGCTAGACCAACTGGCACCAATGCAACACAACAGACTTGCTTTGAAAGAGGCATTTGTTTAGCAAAACATCAGAAAGAAAAATCGATAGTAAGAGATGCTATTTTATATGGTTTTAAGGAATGCTAAAAATTTGCACAAAACATCTCATTTGTTCCTCACAAAGAGGCTCCTATTGTTTTCATGTTTTGCAGATGAGGAAGTTCGAGTTAAGTGATTTACTCATAGTCACAAATGTAGTAAGGGTCAGTTCTCTTCTTCTAGTTATCTTTTCAATATCCTGCTTCCCTAAGAATATCCTGTCTCACTTTAAACACTGTTGTGATGGCCTCACAGGGGGCCTTCTGGGTTAAAGCCATTGCAGAAAGAATTGAGAACTCACAAAATCAAGGTTTATATGCTGCTCTAGCCAAAGTCCAAAAAGAAGAAAAGGAAAACTCCCAGAGTGCCTATATTCTATAACTTAACTGTCAGCACTCACAAACCACTTTTTTCGAGTCATCTTAAGGCTATGTAATATAGGTCATTATGCATTTCACTAGATGAATGGTTAGTTATAATTAGAGCTGTCCAACCATACCCAGCACGATTCCTTGCACATAGAAGGAAGTAAAGAAATGCTGGTTGAATGCATAATCATTTCATCTAGTTCTTATTACAAAAATCTTTAGAAAATCAGTTGCTGAGTGTAAACTCCTTGAGGGTACATATCTATATCTGTAAAAAAAAAATATACACACACACACACACACATATATATATATATATATATATAACCTTGTATATTTATATTTCCAGAACTTAGTAAAATGCCTTACATATGGTAGGCATGATATATATTTGTTGATTTGACTTGAATTTGAATTCTAGTGTATGATTGGGCCTACACCTTTTTTAAATGACAAAAATGAACTTATATTATCATTTTTCTCATAACATATAATTCTAAGACCTTTTCTGCTTTGGGTAGATTTGTAAAAATTGAGTTAGTAGTTATGATCTTCATTTAAGTTTTCAAATTTTAGGTTTCCTTGTCACTGCTCCCTACAGCACTTCAAATGGTAGGAAAAGAAGGAAGAAGCCAAAGACTATACCTGCTGAAGCCAGAAACATTGGGAGAAATAACTACTTCAGAACAACAGAGCCGACAAAGGAAACTAAGAACTAGGACAATATCTTTCCAAAAGGGATTTTGTAAATTCCTGTTTATAATGAATATATATGCTCCCCCAAAGACATATCCTAGTTCCTGTCTCTTTACCTGCTAGAATCACTATCACTGTCACTGATCTAAATTGTGGAAAGTGTAAATATCGATGTTAGATTTTAGACAACGCCTGTCTTGACTCCCTTTGGGGCTGTGAGTGGCTCAGTTCTAGGTCAACCATCTATGTCATGGTCCCATTTGGAATTAGTTGTGTTTCCTCTGCTTGAGGAAACTCTAAAACCTGGAGCAACCATGAGAGCAAACAATCACAAAGGAGCTGTGCTTTGGGATAATAAGAATCTATATAAAGGGTAGTGATTCCTTTCAGTCTTTGAAAATGCTGCCTGAAAAACGCCACCACTTTGACATGTCCTTCCCTGCCTTTACACCAAGGCAGTATGTCAATATGTAATGGTTCACATCTATATCCAATTACACAGTCTGAGGACTGAAAGAGACCTCCATAGCCAACTAAAAATCCATACACGAAAAGTTCCTGTGATGTAATTTGACAAGTGGTAGCCATTCTCTGCTTGAAGATCTCCAGGAGGGAATTCAGCTCCTCCCAAACTAGCCCATTCCATTTGTAGACAACTTTGATGGAAAAGTTCGTACTAATTGTTTGATTTTGTTTGCCCCCTTGGATATCCAGCCTAATTTGATTCTTTAGAGAGGCTGATAGTTTATAATACACTGGATATGTATCATAAGAGACTCCCACAAACCCTAGAAGAGTTCTCATCTTCATTTTACAAATATGGAAACATAAGCTCAAAAGTTGAAGCCTACAGTCATGTGCATGAAAATGATAGATCCAGGAGTAAGCAATCAATCATGAAGCATTTAATGTGTCATTCGTCTGTGGTAAACACTGTTTCATATCCTGGGTATATAATTGTAAAAGTGAAATAGTATCCTTCCCTCAAGGAATTTAATTATATTCTAATGAGCAAGCCAAATCCTAGACTAATTCTAAGAGGAAGGCTCTTTCTATCCCATCAAGAAACCCATCAAGAAATATTTGGATGCTCAATTTATTAGAAGTTATTTAAAAAATACTAATTATAGTGTGGTATATCAAGGAGAGTGTTGGATATGATGTCAGAAAAACCTGGCTTGAATCCGCCTTCTCTACTAATTAATTAATAATTGGATGATCCTATGAAAGTAATGCGACTTCTCTGACTAAAATTCACCATATCTAAAATGGGAAAATAAATATCTACTTCCTATGGTATTTATAAGATTCAAATGAAATTTTAGATTTCAAGTGGGACAAAACACAGGAACCTTTAATGTGCAAATTTTTAACACAGAGCCAAGAAACTTTAAACAAATATATATTTGATAACTGAAGTTCAATATAAGTGGTTTTATTTTTTAATTATATATGTTTTATTATGTGCATTTAAAAGCATTATTTTTAGAAGGAGTCTATCAGTTTTATCAGACTACTAAAGGATCAGTGGTGGAAATAAAAAAAACCATGTGTCCCTATTCTAATCAAAACCAACTCTTTTTCTAACCAAAAAAACTGAGCAATGGCAAAATTAATTGTCCAAGGTCAGAGGTAGACTTTGAAACAAATCATTATGACTTGAAAATTAGGCCTCTTCTCATGGTAGCACACTGCCTTTCAAATAATATCATGTATTTTCTGCCCCCATAATGTTCATAAAGCACTCTGAAAGCTTTAAGATTTGATTTATAATCTTATGATATGATTTATAAATATAATGATCATTGAACAATACAAAAGGGTTAGGGATGCTTCATTCAGGGTTTGTTAGAAGGTAGAACACTCATGATTTGGCTTTCTCTCACCTCCCTACTATGCAAGTTCATTTACTGATGCAAAGAAAGATGAGGTGATCACCATACAAGATGAAGACTTACGAAGTCACTTGAAATCTTTTGACACACAGAATATCTTGTGCTCAAGGGGATTAATTACTCATCTATGTGAATCAGCATTTCCTCAGTAGTATGTAATCTCTCTGGGATCTAGGAGGTCTTCATTTTGGTTTTATATCTCTAGTGTCCAATACAGTGTCTGGTATATTTTAAATGCTTAATTAATATTCACTGAAGTCAACTGAATTAGTTTGGAGGACTCAATTATCCAGTCATATCGAGAACAGAGTCATCTAAAATAATCAGTATTTTCCACATGTTGACATGTTCCCAGCACTCTTTGATCCTGATTATTGGTTTTTCCTCAACAGTCCCTGACTTTCTAAATAAAAACATTTGTCAATAATCATCAAACTCCTCTATTAAATCCCTCTGGATTCTGATCCTAGGGACTACAGAAATGATGAAATGATGTTATCACTTTAGCACAAAATTGTCTAAATCCAAAAAACATGTTGCTTTCTGAGACTAAGATCATTTGGATACAGAATAACATTATCAATATGAGCTCTGAAAAAGTGATTTTATTTGCTGTTCAGTAATGCTGAAAACAGAAGTCAGTTCTTGTGTATGACTTGGTGAGGCTTATTCATTCAGGGTTATTCTTTGGATAAAAATGAATTTCCCAACAACTGGATTTGGATCTGTCACTTTTAAAGTATTAATAATCCTCAGGAAAGAGATCAGTTTGACTCCCAAAAAACCACATAATCAGGCCAGCTAATGATGAATGAATTCTCTTTGTCACTTCCCATCTCTGATTCCTTGGAAAAC
This sequence comes from Antechinus flavipes, assembly GCF_016432865.1. Classification (NCBI taxonomy): domain Eukaryota; kingdom Metazoa; phylum Chordata; class Mammalia; order Dasyuromorphia; family Dasyuridae; genus Antechinus; species Antechinus flavipes. The sequence continues at coordinate 4,098,805 of NC_067400.1, read as the reverse complement.
GATTTTAACCATTCCAGGACTCAATTCACTCACTTGTAAAGTGAGGGTGATAAAGTGAATGGTTTATGAGAGAGATAGATCGATGGATGGATGAACAGATAGATGATAGATAGATACTAATTATATACAAGATACATTAAATACAAGGAAAAAAATAGTGTTAAGTACTCTGCTGAATGCTGCAAAGACAAACACAAGCAAGCAAGATAGTCCCTGATTTCCAAAAGCTTCCATTCCAATAACAAAGGACCAGGCATAAAGGGGAGCTGGAATGGTGAGAGGAGATAGCACAATACAGCGGTGATCCAAAAGTGGACTGGAAGCTTGGTTCTGATCAAGATTTGGAGAGAATATATGCCCAGTGTCTAGGGCCTGAAGTCTGTATGTGCAGTCCATGTATCTGATGATCTTACAATTGTTTTTTGTGACCTTCTGGGTATTTCCATTGATGTTCTTCTTCCTATATTTATGGATCCTCTGTGTGGTATTTAATCATAAAAATAATAGTTGGTTTTTATATACCATTTTGAGGATTGTAAAGTGCTTCATATAAGAGCTACTGTTCTTATTTTGCTTTAAATTTTGAAAAATGCTTTCTGGATATTATTATATTTGAGTCTCACAATAATCCTGTGAGGTAGATGTAATTCTTAACTCTTTTTTTGTTACATGAGGAAATTAAGGCAACTAAGTGATTTGGCCAAGTTGACCCAGCTAGTATCTGAGGCTGCATTAGAATCCAGGTATCCCTAGCTACAAATTCAATGTTTGAGCCATTTTGCCTGCTGCCCAACTCATTATGTTATTTCATTCTCATTAGAACCATAGAAGATGAATATCACAGACATCACTACCAGAATTTTATGGCTGAAGAAACTGAGGCACCAAGTAGTTAAATGACTCACAATATCATTAATATTGTCCCCTCCGAGTTATCCCTCCTCTCTCTCTCTCTCTCTCTCTCTCTCTCTCTCTCTCTCTCTCTCTCGCTCTTGCTCTCGCTCTCTGTATATATATATATATATATCTATATATATATCTACATATATATATATATTTATATATATATGTTCTCTCTCTTTGTCTCTTTTTCTCTCTCTCCCTCTCCTTTCCTCCCTCTCTCCCTCTACTCTCTCTCTCTCTTTCTCTCTCTCTCTCTCATTCTAGAAAAATGAAAATTATGCATCTAGCCCTGGATTTTATCTCTGCTCTAAGGGTGTGTGTGTCCTGTGTCCTGGTACATTCTCCCTCCTTGCCATGTAAGTGATAAACTTTTTCCCCCATGAGCCCGTGCTAGGTCAGGTCATTTGGAATCCAACTAGGTGACGGAGTATGTGTTAAGCACAAGAAATGTGTAACTGTTGATGGATAGTTAATGCTCAACAAATCTTACTGGCTGAAAAGTGTAAAGGGCCGGAACTCTGGAGAAATATTCTTGAAACAAGGTGTTAACTCAGTGGAATTGATGAGATGATGGTTCCCTAGTTCACATATATACTTAGTACTTAGCATGATGATGTAATGGTTCTCTAATTCACACATGCTCAGTATGCTGTGATGATGTAATTGTAATAGGGTATTTAAAGGCTGAGAAGGACTGGAAATGAGATATTTCATCTTTGACCAGCCTCGTGGTGGCTCTCCTGCCTCCTCCACTAAGATCAAGGCTGGTCCCGAGATCCTCCAGAGAGCTAGCCCGTACACAGAAAAGTGACTTCCGTTTGGACTGTCATGAGAGGATAGCGTGAAGGTGATATTCATACTAACAGATCAATGCTGAAAGATGTCAAAGTGAGAGCTGCCATTTCTGGATGTTCAGGCTTCAGAGCCTGAGACAAGACACAGCCTAAATAAGGACATGGAGGCCCTTTGACAGTTCAGTCATAAAGGGATTTTTTTTAACTACCAGATCTCATTCCCACTGTGCACTGAACTTAAGAAGCAGCTCAGTCATAGGTAGAAGAGCAATAAGATCAGGGTCAGATCTGAACTCAAGTCCTCTGACTACAAGTCCATCCCTTTTTCCATCGTACCAAATTATATCTTCCAAGGGTTTCTAGAATGTATATGAATCAATCAATGATAACTAGAGCTTAATGGGTTATTAAAAAGCATCCAGTCCTTGGGGAGACATCCTAAACTTTGAAATTGGCTTCAGAAGAGTCAGATCTCTGAAGTCAATGGTGCTCTGTGACATGAGGACTGACTGCTACCACCAAGGACAGAATCCTACTCTATAGGGACCATGGGTTGGGTCCCATATGGAAATTCTCTCACTTGTCAATTTTAGGCAAGCAATTACATAGAGAAGAATGTAGCAAGAAACCCAACTCCCCCCTCCCACCCACAAACAAGATGCATTTGTTGCCACTACATTTTATTTAAAGCCTATTTAATAACATTCCAGCTGGCTCCATTGAAGCAACACCATAGGCAATCAATCGGATGCCAACTTAGAGGCAACCATTTCTATAAACGGTAACAAGAAGAGGGTGTCAGGCGGTCCTGGGAGCTGATGGCAGCAACAACAAAAAGTGGACCTTTCTCTAAGTCACAGTATCAGATACTCTCATAGCAACTTGACTGGATCGTTCTGAACGTCCCGGCTTCACATTTTCATCATGCTAGAAAAAGTTGTGTATTTGTACTTTCCATTGCAAAGGAATGAGAAAAAAATTAGTTTTCTCCCAAAGAGGAAAAAGATCCAGTGAGAAGATGTGAGCCATGGTCTATGCTCATGTGCCTTCCTGTCGTTAAGAAATGATTCCAAAAGTGAAATACCCGTGTATTGAGGTTACCTTTAATGAGACATGAGACAGGGACAGGAAAAAGATTTTAAAGATCATTTTCTATAGCAGACAAGATTTACATAGAATATCGTTCCTCTGACTTGGTGAGAAGCTTAACCCCTCCCTCAACCTCTTATTCCTTTCCCCTAGCTCTGGGCACTCCTCTTTCCACACACAGTTCCTCACTGCATGAGACCCTTCCTCACTGTGGTTATTGTTGTCTATACTGTTATGATATTCTCCTCCTCAAAATCACAAAATGCATGTGTGCATACGAACATGTACACTCAGCTACACACACACACATACATACATGTAATATGTACAATCGAATATAAAATGTATGCACATTCTAGATACACAGACATGTAAGTTTACATACATAAATAAACATGCATGCATGAATGAGACTCACTTATCCGCATCCCCTTTTCTTTATAGCCCACAGGAATGCTTTATCAGTGGCTGTTTTCTCAAATAAATGAAGCAGGATGAGACAGAATGTCGAGGGAAGGTTGGCCGCCAAGCAAAGGTAAGAGGCAATGAATGTCTACATGGCCTGAGTGAAATGCGGGAGCCCCTGAGACACTGAGTCATTAGATCTGCAGTCAGAGCCATGTTCACACACCCGGGGGCCTCTTTTCTCTTGTCCTCATAAAGGGAAGGGGAAATTAGGTGAGAAGCGGGATTTGTGGAACAAGGAGTGAGCATCCCACAGGCTCCGGATGCTCTGAGGGAGCCAGATTGACGCTATCCTCCATCTTCCCTTGGCTTGCACGCCTCCTAGGTCATTTCCGGCCCAGGCTACGAGCTGCCATTCCATATAGCTTCTCTGCTGGCAATACCAGCATCCATTAAAAGACACATTTATGAAACATCTTAGACTTCTCCAAGTACTTTTCCCACCAACCATATGACAAAGGCCATTTTGGAAATGGCTCTCAAGAGAAGCAAAAAAGGATTGCTCTGAATTGTAGCGAACTTTGGATTTACACCCAGATTTCTGGACTCCACCATGTTTCACTACAAGACATGGCTTCCCAACTGAAGTTGGAATACTACAACAGAACAATTACCACCCTTGCTGTCTCCAGTGTCTTTCTCTTTCAACCCAATTAAATCGCACCTCAGTAAATAGGATGCTGTGCTTAGAACTGAGTTTTAGATATCTACTGGCAAAATCACAACTTTTGTTTACTTTAATTTTCTCAACTGTAAAATGGGAATAATAGTACCGATCTCTTGAAATTGTTTTGAGGAGAAAATAATAATTGTATAGTATCACAGTGTCTGGTACACAATAGGCACTTGATCAATGCACTTCCCTTTTTTCCTTTCCTTTCTTTATACACACCAGATTATGTCATTCCCCTGCTCAAGGCCCTGTTGTGATTCCTACTAAAGAAAATCCAGGCTTCATCGTGTGGTATTCAAGAGTCTTAACCAAAACCCCCCCAAAGCCTGCTCCAGAATGCCAACCTGGCTGAGGCCTTCCTCACCTGGCCCACTATTAGGGGAAGAGCATGGCTCTATTCCATTCCCTATACCACGATCATCTTCTGAACAGTCTTGTGGACTTCATCGGTACTGTGCACATACTCTTCTTGTCTGCATTGCTGACACCAATTGATCAACAAAGATTTATTATTTTCTTTTTCTTTACTTTCAAACACTTTCTATGTGCTAAGTGCTGTCTAAGTGCTGAGGTTAGGGAGAGGAAGAGGACACAAAACTAGTCCTTGACCTCATGGAGCTTACAATATTAATGGGGGAGAAAATATAAATGAGAATATACAGGATATATAAAAAGCAAATGAGAGATGACCTTGGGAAGAGCAGATGTTGAGACCAGGAAATGGTTCCTGGGGAAATGATATATGAGCTGAATTTACGAGAAGTCATGGATTCTGTAGGATATTAAGGAAGAACATAGAGGCATGTTTTCTCATTCTAAGCATGGAAGATAGTCAGTAAAAAGGATAGAAATAGAAAATGCAATGTCATGGCAAAAGGAATAGCTAGTAGACCATGGACCATATGGAGAATGGTAAAATATAAGAAGTCTGGAAAGGGAGGAAAGGGTTATGTTATGTTGAACACAAAAAGCTATTATTTTTGATCCTAAGGGAACCATGGATCTTTATAGTATGGGTGACATGACATTGTCAAATTGTGTTTTAGGAAAGTCACTTTCCAGCTGAGGAAAAAAAAAGATGAGATGGGAAGGAGATGTTTGAAGAAGGGAGATTAATTAGAAGGTTATTTATGATATTCCAAGTACAATTATAAACTAGATGAGGGCTTAAACTGAAGGGGAAAACTAAGTTCTGTAATTTTTTTTTCTGGATTAAGTGCATTGATTTAGTCATTTAATTACTCACTCTGCATTCAGATAATTGTCAAACACTAAAGATCAGTCTTTGGCTACTACCTGCCCATGGGTTTTCTTTTCTCCTATTATTGAGAAGATTGTTGGATTTTTCTTTGTATCTTGAATTCTTCATACAGTGCTTGGAACATAATAAACTAGTAATATTTTATAATGCATTCATCCATCCATCCAACCAACCATCAACCCATTCATTGATCTCAGACAAATCTCTGGATATCCTACATTACAGACAATCTGGAGCACTTGTCAAACATAAGATACAGGTAGGGCTTTCATCACTTTGTTTACATTGCTCATAGACCAACTAAAGGAAGATTGAGGGGGAATTCTACACCACAAGTTAACTAGAACAATGAGGCAACTAGGCTTTATTTCAGTCCTAACACAGGATCCTGGATGACTTCATTTTGGTTCTGAACCCCCAAGTATCCAGAATAGTGTCTATCACATAATGACACTTCATAAATGATAGCTGAATTCAAATGGGATGGATTCAATTTGATAATCCTTCTTCATTTCTTAGCTTCTGAGTTTTCCATAACCATAAATTGGGGTTATAGCAGGAAGGACCAATAATAATAATAATAATAATGATAATAATAAGTATCCATCTAGCTTGGTGTCATTTGCAAAGTGTGTGTGTGTGTGTGTGTATGTGTGTGTGTGTGTGTGTGTGTGTGTGTGTGTGTGTGTAATTTTTTCATCTCATTCACCAAACTTTTCTGTCAAGTAGATTCTGTCATTATTTCTATTTTAGGTATAAGTAAACTAAGACCAGACAAATTAAATGGCTTGCCAAAAGACACAAATGGAAATTTTAGAAGTGAGATTTTAACCTAGTTATTAATCCATTCTTCCAAGAATGGAAATTACTTAGGCTCTTCAGAGAAAATCATCACATGACTTAATGTATTCAATGTGCCAAACTTGAGCCAAGATGAGATAGTTTAATAGAGGAACATTGTTTTTGCTTTCTCCCTTGATAAACTTTTGGAAAAGGTTAGACACAATGTATTCAAATTATTATTTCCAAGTTTTTCCCAAACTATTTCATAAAATGGCTTCCAAAATAACTACCAGTCTCTCAAATAATGTTCATGATTTTATAATCACTCAGTGAAATGATTTTCCCCTCATCCTCCTTGGATGCTGAGGAGATTTTCACAATGTTAATTATGCCCTTGCACTAATTCATTTATCTTGCCCATAATGCAGGGACACAATACTGTATAGATTCTGCCTCTGTTTCAATCTTTCCATAAGTTGTTCTTCTCTTTCAAATCCTTAATCTGAGTATACTCCAAGGATCTGGCATGAGTCCTCTCTTTTCTCTCTACATTCTCTTCCTTATTCATGTAAGCCCTTATCAGAACTTTCACAATTATCCTCATATGGATGACACCCCCAGAATCAATTAATTAACAAGCATTAATTATGTGCCTACTGTGTACCAGATTGTACTAGCACTAGGCATATAAATTAATAAAAATGATTTCTGCTTAGAAGGAACATATTTTCTAATGAGGGATGCAATAAGGACATGTAAATATGTGTGGTCATATATAACACATATGCAGATATATGTACATAATAGAAGTAAATAAAATAGTTAAATATAATATCTGTCAGATTTATGCAAAAGGAAAGAAGTTAGGACTGAAGAAGATATGGATAGCATTACAAAATCTAAAATAAACCATGTTGATTATGTAAAATTAAAATGATTTTGTACAAACAAAACCAATGAAACCAAAATTAGGAAAGCATAGGAAAGCAGAAAGTGGGAGAAAATTTTGCAATAAGGATCTCTGAAAAGTCCTCATTTCTCAAATGTATAGAGAACTGAGCTTAATTTATAAGAAAATAAGCCATTCCCTAATGGATAAATGGTCAAAAGACATGAGCAGGCAGTTTTCAGACAAAGAAAGCAAAGATATTTATGGTCATAAAAGTACTATAAATCACTATTGAGTGGAGAAAAACAAATTAAAACAATTCTAAAACAATAACTCCCCAAAACTCACATCTATCAGATTGACAAATATGATAAAATATGAATTTTTTTGTTGAAGGTGATACAGGAAACCTAGTGATACAGGAAACCTAGAACACTAATACACTGTTGATAAAATTATGCACTGATCAACCATTCTGGAGAACAATTTGGAACAATGACCAAAGGGCAACTGAACTGTGCATACCCTTTGATCCAACAATACCACTGCTAGTCCTATATCTTAACGATATCCAAAAAAGCAAAAGGATTATTTATTGTATCATATATTATATAATATTTGTAGCAGTTCTTTTTGTGGTGACTAAGAATTAAAAATTAAAAGGGTGTCTATCAAATGAGGAATGGCTAAACAGTCTGTGGTATATTATTGTAATGGAATATTATTGTGCTATAAAAATTACAAGCATAATGATTTCATACAAACCTAGAATTACATGAACTGATGCAATGTGAAGCAAACAAGATAAGGAGAACATTGTAGAAAGTAACAGTAATATTCTTTGATGAAGAACTGTGCATTACTTAGCTATTCTCAGCAAAACAATGATCCATGACAAATTAACAGGATTAATGATGAAGCATACTATTTGCCTTCAGAAAAAGAACTGATATTATCTTAATTCAGACTGAAGCATGCTATTTTCACTTTTTTTTTTAATTCAAGTCTTCTTGTACAAAATTACTAATATGGAAATATTATGTATAATGACATATGTATAAGCTATATTTAATCACTTGCCATCTCAGAGAGGGGAGAAGGGGGATGCGGTAGAATTGAACTCAAAACTTTAAATAAAAATGAAAAAGGAAGAGGAAGAAGAGAAAGAGGAGGTGGAGGAGAAAAAAAACAAAAAAAAGAAGAAGAAAAAAGAAATTAAAAGGAAGAGGAGGAGGAAAAAGAAGAGGAGAAAGGAGGAGGAGGAGGAGGAGGAAGAGAAGGAGGAGAAAGAGGAATGGAAGATCATGATCGTGATGATACTTGAGCTGGAATAAATTAGTTAAGATAGAGAATAGTGGACTTGAAATGAGAAGGAATTGAGTTCAAATTTGACCTCCAATGCTTATAACCTGGGTGATCTCGGGCTATTTAATTAAGCTCACTATGTCTCAATCTCTTTGTCTGTAAGATGAGAATACTCATAGATCTAGCACCCAGAGTCACTATGAGGACAAAATGAGATAATATGTATAAAGCACTTCAAAAGCCTAAGTGCTATATAAATTATATCTAGCTATTATTGAAGGACTAAAAATATTCTATGGGGTGGAAGTAAAAAGAGGATACATCCCAGGTCTGGCAGATAGATGATTCAACTGCATAGAGATAAAAGATTGAGTGTTGTGTATAAGAAAGAGAGAGGTCAATTTCCTGGATCACAGAGAGTAGGAAGATGAGTAATGTGCAATGAGGCTAGAACGTTACTTTGAAACTAGTTTGTGATGGGGTGTAAGGAAAAAAAATGAATAATAAATGAACAAAGAAGGGAAGGAAGGAAGGAAGGAAGGAAGGAAGGAAGGAAGGAAAGAAGAAAGAAAGAAAGAAAGAAAGAAAGAAAGAAAGAAAGAAAAAAGAAAGAAAGAAAGAAAGAAAGAAAGAAAGAAAGAAAGAAAGAGAGGGAGGGAGGAAGGAAAGATTTTTTTAAATATTAAAATATAAGGGAAACTACTAGAGTTACATTTTAAAAAGAGAGAAATAATCAAGCATGCACTTAGTACTTTGTCAGCAGTGAATAGGAAAAAATGAATCATAGAGAGCCTTGAATCAGGTAAACTGACTAAAATGTTTCAATAACCTAGGTTAGAGATGATAAAACTCTGAATTAAATCATAACTATATAAAGATGAAATTGAATAAGAAAGATGTTGTAGAAGTAGAAATAGGAAGACTTGACAGCCAATTGGTTAATGGAGGTGAAGAAGACACCATGGAATTACATATAAGGTAGATGGGTTGTGACTAGAACTGGAAGGATGGTAGTACTTTTTACTGAAATTATGTAAATTTGGAAGAAAGGGAAGTTTGGGGGGAGTGATAATGAGTTCAGACTTGGATGTGTTTCATTTCAGATGCCTCTGGGACCTCCAGTTTGAAATGTCCAATGGGCAACTGATGATGTAGGACTAAAACTCAGGGGATAGACCAAGACTGAGACTATGTATACAGTTCAGTGAGACATCTGCATAGAAGTCATAATCGATCTCTAGGGATCTAATGAAGTTACCAAGAGAGAAAAGAGAAGGACTTCAAAGAGAACTTTGGGTTCCGTTAGTAGTTGGGAGGCTTGATTTAGATGATGAATCAGCAAATGAGACAGAGGAGAAGCCAAACAAATAAGTGCAGGATTAGAAAAGAGGATGAAAACATACCAATTAGATAATATCTTGAAATAAAATACAGCACAGCAGTGCTAAATGCATGACAGGTGGAGAAGGATAACGACTGAAAAAAGACACAATATTTGGCAAAAGTTACCATCAGTAACTTTGAAGAGTAGATTTTTCAGTTGATTTATAAGATTGGAAGCTAGATTGAAAAAAATTGAGAGAAACGGAAGTAAAAGATATAATGCAGACAGATTTTTCTAGGACTTGATTCAAGACAGGGAGAAAAGCTATATAAGAGAATTGTTTGAAGGAATGATAGAATTAGTAAATTAATTCTTTGTTTTAAGGATAGGGAAGACTTGGATGTTTGAAGATAGTAAGGATGGAACAAATAGATTATATAGGAAGGAGTTGAAAATTGTTGGAAATAAAAGAGTGGTTGATGTTTTCAGTCTCTTTAAAAACACAGGAAGGATCAAGCATACATGCAGAGACATTGACTTTTATACAAAGAAGGGCTCCTTCATTGTCAAAGACTGGGGAAAAGGAGGAGAGAATATATAGTGATGAGACAGAGAATATGAAGTTCTGGTTAAATGGCCTCAATTTTTCTACAAATTAAGAAGTAAACTCCTCTATTTTAGAAGAAGAGGAGGAAAGACATGGGAGGCTTAAGGAATGAAGAGAAGATTTGGGAAAGATTCTATAGAGAATCAGAAAAGGAATCAATTAAGCAAGAATAAAGGAACTGCCTTGCTGTATTGATTGACACCAGGTAACACGAATTTATAATATTCTCAGTTAGCATGGTTGTATGAGTTCCTCTTGTTCAGTCCAGTAGCACATAAAGAAGAGCAGATCAAGTAAATGATAGAAGTAATTCAAAGGTTTTATGTGGTAACCAAAGGCTGGTGATAGACCAAGCAGAAGAGAGATTTAAAAGCAAAGAATAATATGTTGAGCTAAAATGCCCAACTATATGATAAAAATTGGAAAGGTAAGAAAATGAAGTCAGAGTACAGAAAAGATAATAACTTAAAAAAATAATGAGTTGACTTTTTGGAAGTCTTAATGTAGGTCAAGGATAGGTTTAAGAGGGATGTAGCATAGAAAGAGCTAGAATACTGTCTATGATGAATGTCAGAATTTCTCATTAAGAAAATGAAATAATTGTAATGGTAACATCTTGTGTATCATCATGTCTGTGTATGGCTGAGGTTGAAAGAAGGAAGATCATGGGACTTAAGGAGACTGGGGAATTGGGAGTTTAATGAGTTTAAGGAAGTATCTATGTAAATAATGAAGTCATTCAGTATAATATAAGTTGAAGAAGAGGGAAAGATGGTGAAGTAGGTTCTGAAATCCTTTAGAACAAAAGCAGTGATTAACCTGAAGACCAGTAAATAAATGAAATCATCATGTATATTATGTAGACATTTTTTGCTGAATGGACATGAAAGGACAATAAATTGCAGTGATGAAGATACGAGGAGAGTTTGGAATTGGGAGTAGGTAACAAGAAGTATTCTGACTTCTCTTTCATGAATAGCATATTGAGGATATGAGAAGAATTGTGGTCAGTATTGACAAGATTTCCAGAAATTCATTGTCATTAGAGAAAAATAAGTATTAAATTAGATGAGTCTATGCTGTAATCAATTTATAAGCTCTGTTATTAGTGTTATTTTATATCAGATACATTCTCTCCTAAATGTATTTACACAGTTCAGTCTTATTAAATTAACAGTTTTAGAAAAATAGAAATAATTCTGTCCATATCCTAGAAAAATAAAGAAGCAGCATGTTTTTTTTTTTTTCAAGGGGAAAAGACGTGAGCTTACAACCCCCATAATTAAAGTTGCGATAAGATTTCAGTCTGAGTTTCAGTGAGCCTGGCTCACCTCTCTAGGCAACAACATCTTTAGTCATTTTCACCCCATCACATAAATACTCTGAGGAGCTGTGCACAAGGATATGTTAAGCATTTTAAGTTCACTGGAAAATGGCCCTGGGAATCTCAATCATCTGCTTGCCAAATTAAAGAAACAAAAATAGTAAAATCAAAAGACCATAACTGTGGTCTTGATTTGTCTGAGTTCATACCAACATCAAATTGAATCCCATTCAAATAATGAAGAATTTGAGGCCTTTATCATTAAAAGCAACTAAGGCAGAAGATGTCCCAACAAAGATAATAAGAGGGTCATCATCAATTATCCCTCAGAAACTTTTCTCCAAGGGGTAGCATAGTTTTCATTAATTGTGAAAAAAATGAAATAGATAATAATTCTAGAATTTGAGGACTAATTAATGTGTGTGATGGGAGAGAGAAAAGACAAGAGAGAGACTGGGGGAGGTCTCCTCTAAATACATAACTTAAAGGTTAGTTTAATATTGCATTCTTTGATTCACTGCCGCTAGTGCTCTCCCTAAAGTCTTTGACTTTCTTGTGCAACTATTGTACAAGTTATCTCCTAAATCATAATATAAGCTCTTTTAAGCAGAGGGTTTTCATGTTTGTTTGTTGTTGTTGTTGTTGTTTAATATCCCCAACAAATAGCAGAGGGTCTACCACAAAATGATTAATAAATACTTATTTACTGAATTATAGTGATAGAGATTTATTCAAGATAATCTTGAAAATTCTTTAGTACTTGAAAAAATGAATGTATTGCCATCTTGCAGGGTATTGAATGATACTATCTCCTAATTAAGATAAAAGATAAATTATTACTAAAAAAGAAAAACCAAATACATTGAAGAATGTATGTTTTACATGAAAACCCTGAAAAAAAATGAAAGGAAAAAAATTCATCCTATAAATTGGACCAAAAAAAAGCTGGACGATGGTAAGTAGCCTGAGGGAGCTTGGTTTAGAAATTGTAATCTTTGTTCTTTGACTTTTACTACCAGATCCCCAGTTCCCTCAAATCTCATATTATTTTTTCAAGACATTGTCTGTGGTGGAGGTATTGGCACAGCAATAGAGACATATATGTTTAATTGCATCTGGGAACACACTACACAGTTATGGTTAACAGAGTCCCATTTGTCTAATGATCTCAGAGAAAAGAATTAACTTGTTTATATTTCCTTTAATTCCATGACACATAAGTAAGTTCAGAAAGCTCCAAGCCTCTACTTCAGCTGCTACCAATACTCTGTTTATTCAGTATCTTCAGGGAGTCCTTCAATCCTCCACAACAGTAGTTTCCCCTAGTTATGAGAGCCAGTTCCAAAACAGATATGTGAATACATACATACATGTATAAATATATATATAAATCTATGTTTTATATATACACATCTTATATTGTATGTATATATATATATATATATATATATATATATATATATATGTGTGTGTGTGTGTGTGTGTGTGTGTGTGTGTGTTTAATCTGCCTAAATGAAAGTGTAAAATAGTTTAAAAAGAATTTCATTGTGATCACATAAAAATATCAAAACACAAAATAAGAAAAAAAAACTTTCTCATAATGAAGAAATGATAAAAATATAATCTGACTCTTGGAAGTGATCTGAGTCTCAGAAGCTGATGACTTGTAAAAAATAGTATGGTACAGGTGGAATGAAAATCCATAATTTAATTCATAGAAAATTGAATCCCTAGGAGTAGAAGTGGGGTAGAGAGTAGGGCAAAGGTAAATAATAAAAAAAGAGAAACAATTATAAATAAGTATAATATGTGGGATAAACAATATTTATTCCATAAAATTTTATATTATATCTTCCATTTGGAGCTGTTGGGAAGTATGCTTTTGAGTAACTGAATGGCAAATCTCTGACTTTTAAACTGAATTTAATATGACACTTTTTAGATAAGCAGCAAATCTTGAGATCTCACAACCTGTTCTGAGAATAGCAACCACCTGATAACATATAAAAGAACAAGATATCTTCATGTTTAAAAAATGCAAAAATCCTAGTGACTGATACTGGATTTTTTTTTTAATTTAGAAATGTATTCCATTTTTTAAGGCTGTAGAATAATCAATTATAAATTAAATACTTTTCAACTTATCTTTTAATCGAAGCAACCCTAAATCTATTTATGGTGCCCAATTTCAGAAAACTATAATGTAAAATGGCTGCAAATACAAATTTGAAATTTATTTTCAGGAATAAATCCACATACATTTAATATTAACCTAGATCACATATTCATCCAAAAGTAATTGCATTTTCTTTTTTAAATCATATATTGTTATCTGAGACATTGCTAGGGGGTAGAATGAAACGGCAGCATTCAGTTAATCTAGCAACTTCCTGAAACACTTGGCTTGTAATTCCCCAGCTAGGTACACACGAATCCCTCTAAATTCACTGATAAGAAACTTGAACTGAAGTTCTCAAACAGTTATCCATGAAGATTTATTTATTTTCAAACATAGCAAGGCTGCATTGTAAAGCAGACTTACAAATAAATGAAAAATAATGATACACCTTTTTTTTTCCTTAGGCACATATTACTTCAATTTCAAAAGTTCTTTATAGCTCCAGATTAAGTAATAAATAAATAAACTTGTTACTGAATTAAAGACAGAGTTTCCCAAGCATCCAGGAAATTTAACATAGCAGAGCTCTTATAAATATGTGTGTGATATTCTCTAATCATATCTAACTTTTCACGACCTCACTGACCCAACAATCCATGGGGATTTTTGACAAAGATACTGAGGTGGTTTGCATTTCCTTCTTCAATTTTTAGGCAGTATTAAGTAACTTGCCAAGAGTCACGCAAGAAGAAAGTGTCTGAAGTCAGATTTGAACTCTGGTCTTTATGACTTCAGGCCCGGTGCTTTTATCATAGGTGCCCTCAATATATATTTATCTATATCTAAATAACCCAAAAAGATGCTTGGATTGTATGAAATGATGAATGAAATAGATATTCATTTTAGGAGAATACTTATAAACAAGAAATGGGGCCCATGCCAGTCTCTAAAAGTTCAGAAAAATAACTGGTAACATAGAAGAAGAAAAAAAGGGAAGAGAGAGCAAAAGAAAGGGAAAGAAGGAAGGAAGGAAGGAAAAAAGGAAGGAAGGAAGGGGAGGAAAGAGAGGGAGGAGAAAGAACAGGGAGAGGGAAGGAAGGGAGGAAGAAAGGAAGGAAAGGAAGAAAGAAATTTTAAAATTGTATTTCTTTTACTTTTATATTACAGAGATTACTACTTTTTGCAAACTGAACCAAAGAGGATTTCACTTCGGTAGTTTAGCCGTCTCAATGACTTTATTTAAAAATCGAAGTGCTATTGGGAAAGTTAAAGTTGCCCCTGCACACAATGTGAGCTTGACATGACCCTAGTGGAAAAATCGCTACTCAGTTGTTTCAGCACCTCTGACAGTGTCAACAGGACTTATTATCTAAGGAACCCCGAGTTTGTTCTCCAAGGCCAAGCAGATCTATTTTCCAGAGAATGCCAGGACATAAAATTTTCCAGCTACATTTCCCTATGGGCTCTCCCACGTTGAAGCAACTAAACCACAAACTTCTAGGATACACCCTTTAACTACTCAAAAGGGAAAGCCTCCTTACCTGTTTATCCTCTGGGAGTGAGGAGAGGAAGAGGGAGAGAAACCGCAGAGCCTGGCCCTTTAACCACCAAGTGAAAGACTGGAGAAGCCCAATTACTGGCTGAGCAAGAATTAAGATGGTCTAAAAACCTGGTGATGACTTCAGCGATCAAAGGGGCAGCCAGGGGCGGGGTGGGGAGGGAAGAGGCCTTAACAATAAAATGTAGAGGGAGGAGGGGTCTCTTCACTTGGCCCAGTGGCCATTGAAGAAGGAAAACAGGTGGGGGAAGGCACCGTAGGTTAGCTCAGGTTCTGTTTCAGGGCCTGGGGATAGGGTGGGGGCAGGGAGAGCACCTGTGCTTTACAGGGCTGGGGGAGGGGGCGTTTTCTCACCACTTGGGCTATTGCTGGATCTCAGGCGCCTTCCACAGAGACACTGCAGCATAAGCACTCCTTTCTTCAGGAAAAGCCCCAGAATCTTCATGGATCGAGTTTGTGTTTGGGGCTCTGGGACTCCCCTCCCTACCCGCCTCCGTTAAGCGTCCAACCAGAGCCCGGGCTCCCCGCGAAAGGAAGCGTCCACGCCCATGCTCCGCGACTCGCAGGATACGGAGAGTGGGTTCATCGATGGATCGGTCGGGATGGAGAGGAGGCTGAAGTCAGGAGGCCAGATGCCCGAGGCCTGGGTCCAGACGAGAGTGGCCAGGAGCTTGGCAGGCCCCGACCGGTCCAGGGGCTGGGCGGGATGGGCTTCGCTCTGTTCCCGGAGCCGGCAGTGAGATGCTGGGGCAGCAGCCGACTCGACCACCACGCCCCAACTTGCAACAACGAGACACTTTAGGAGTTTTCAAAGAATCCGGTTTGCCCAGACGTGGGCAGGGGGTGGATTGGGCCACAGATGTCACCTGGTTTGGATGCCTTCCCGAAGAAGCCCCTGCCCCCTACTGGGAGACAAGGCGAGTCTATGTCCACAGGGACCGAGGCCACGAGGAGGAAGCTGACGCTCGCGCAGCTCCCGTGCTCGCTCGCTCTCTCTCTCTCTCTCTCTCTCTCTCTCTCTCTCTCTCTCTCTCTCTCTCTCTCTCTCTCTTTCTCTCCCCACTTCCCTGTCCCTCTATTTCTGTCTGTCTCTCTCACACAGTCTCACTGATGAACTGTACTGGGTTTTATGTTCAGCGTGGGATGGGGAAAGGGAAAGACAACGCGCACTAGCCAGAAACAGCGCAGCCGGACTAGTTGCTGGAAGGGTGGGGTGGCCGGGAAGCAGCAGAGCGTGAAGTTCTACATGGATGTGCATGCGTCTGGTGGGGGCAGGGAGAGGGATGGAAATAGTGGCTGGGGACGGGGAGAGGGGTAAGGAAAGGTCCAGGGATGGCAGAGGAGTCGCTGCGGGACTTGTGAGGGCCATTTAGAAAGTATTGGGGAATGGGATGGGAGTGGGGGGTGGGCAGTGTGGTATCCCCCCAATAGTTTTCTCTAAAGAAAAGACTGTGGGGAGCCGAAAGGGAGGTGGGCTCATTCAGGGCCATCTTGGAACCGGGGCCCCCCTCTCTTTACCACAAGTTCCCAAGGAGTGTCAGGGGGTGGGGGAGGAGGGAGAGACGGATAGGAAGAGGAGAACTTCAGTGCCAACTGCGGCGAGGAGACAAGATGACAGTAGTTCAGAAGTGAAGAGACTCATAGTAACTTTCTTCCTCCTCCTCTTTTCTCTCTTCTCTTCTCTCCCTCCCCCCTCTCTTCTCCCTCTCACTCTCCTTTGCTCCGCCTTTGTAATCTAAAACCGAAAGTGCTCACAGAAACATTTCTTTTTTCTGTTCTTTCTTTGTCACAGGCTTTCCACTCTCCCAGCAATCCCAGGACCCCCTACACTCACTCACTCTCTCTCTCTCTCTCTCTCTCTCTCTCTCTCTCTCTCTCTCTCTCTCTCTCTCTCCCTCCCTCCCTCTCTTCTTCCCTCCCCCGCAATATCACCTCTGAAACAGAGTCGCACTTCATTACAAACACCTCTGAATTTGACCTGGAACGGATTCTGGAGGCCCGCGCCACTTGCGTGGAGTTGGTCCTAGCTCAGTCTTCAGCCGGAGCCACGAGAGCTTTCCTTGGTCCTGAATTTCTTTGATTTTTCTTTGCTTCTCTTTTCTCCCGCTGGGTTCCTAATTAATGCAATACCCACCAGTGACCACTGGAGGGCTTTCTCGGACAAAAAAATTATTAAAGCACTTTCAACGTTCTTCTAAGTCCCCTTGGGGACACAAGCCTAACGCACCTGTTGCTTCTACCGGTGCAAAGTCCCCGGGGGAAACGAGACGCAATTAGAAAAAGGAAAACACCTAAAAATATTCACTCCTGCTGCCCAGAGCTTTCTGAGAGACTGCTGGTTACCGAGGTACCTACTCACAAAGGGTCTTAGAGTTTGGGGCGATTTGAGGCAATATAGTCTGCAGAAAACTAGAATATAGCCCAAGATCAGGGAGTTTTCCGAGTATAAATGGTTGCTTTATCTAGCTTAGGGAAATAAAGAAAAACTTTCTGAATAACGAATAAGATTATGTTAACATTTTTAAAGAGCTTGAATGATTGCAAAGTACTTTGCCTATGTTATCTCATTTGACTTTTCAAGAAATCAAATCTAAGCCAGGCCAAAAGTGGAGCTTTCCTGGGACACTAACAATCGATGGATCCCATCTCCCATCATTAAGCCTTTGCTGATGAACTTCACTGAATTCTAGATGTCTGATGCTGTACTCAACTGTTGGGCCGTGTTTTTTAAGAGTTTGTTCTCTGTCATATACATGTGGATAGCATATACCTGTATCCGTCTCTTATTCAATAGTGTCCAACTCTACATAACGCAGGCTTTTGTCTATGTTTTTTTTTATTTTTTATATTGGTAAAGATAGTAGAGTTGTTTGCCCTTTCCTGCTACATTGTGCCCCCATTTTACAAATGAGAAATTGAGTTAAATAGGATTAAGTGATTTTTCTCTAGGATCATATAGCTAGTAAGTGACTGAAGTCAGATTTGAATTCAGAGTTTCCTGAACTCCAATCACAGTACTGTATCCACTGTCACAGAGACAGACAGATAGATAGACAGAGCTACATGCACATACGTACACACACACATATATATCTACACATATGTCCATATATATAAATATATTCAAAATAATTTTGTCTCGTGAGGAATAAGGAAAGGCCTCATGAAAATGATAGTGTTTGAGTCCTGGAAGGAACCAAGGGATAGAAGTGAGAAGAAAATATAGTTTATATCTTGAGGACAACTAGCATGAATCTACAGAGATAAGAGATAAAATGTTACATATGAGGAAAAGCAAGCTGGCCAGTCTGTATTGTACAGGGTGTGAAAGGGAGGTAAGAGGAAAAGTAAGTTAACACAAATTTTGAAAAGTTCTGAGTGCCAAATGGAAATTTATATTTGATACAAAATGTAATAGAGAAACAATTAAATTTAAGGTGTCTTTTTGAAAATTGTATTTGAAATCTATTCTTTAAACTTGAAATATATAATAATGATAGTGACAAGATGTATAAAGTTCTTTACAAACATCTCATTAGAGCCTCAAAGTAATCCTAAAAGGCAGTGATTTCAGGTATTTTACCCCTTTTTACAGGTGGGGAGAAGCTTCACCATGATGGCAAAGCTAGAGAGAAAAAGAATCAGAATTTAAACAAGATTTCATGACTCCAAGTCCATCACTCTATGCCATATGGTACAGTGCTATGCCAGGAGCAATGAGTAGAAGTTGCATAGAGGTAAATTTGTGTACAGGTTGTCCAGGGGTGAAAAAAAAATCTCTGTAAGACTCATAGCTGTTCCAAGAGGAATGGGCTTCCTCTACTGTGCTTGTGATTGGTTACTTTGTATTTGGAGGCATATAGAGACTAGATGAGCACAACAAGTTCTTTCACATGAGGTTTGAACTAAATGGTAACTGTTGTCCCTTTCACCTGTTAAGTTCTGTGATTCTGCTGTCTCACAGAAGGTGATCAGCAGAAATGTACCAGAAGGACAATTGAAAAGGGCTTTAATCATTTTCTGAAAAGCAGAAAAAGCATCTCAGAATGAAATCTGAAGAAATTCACTCAAATATTAACTAAATGGCTGAATTAGCTTGTTTTCTAGCTATAAGTAGAATAATAATAGAGAGGTACTATGATATAGTGAAGAGAGAGCCAGCCTCTGAATCATCAAGACTGAAGTTCATCTTTTATAAATCCTGCATATGTGACTCTGGGCCATTACCTTAACCTTCAGTATTATGGATAACTTTCTTGTTTTTCTACGTTAGAAGAAGTTGCCAATCTTCATTGATTGATAGAATTTCCCACACCAATGAAATCAAAAGGTGTGGGTTTGGGTTTGGGCTTTTTAAAGTATTTTGTGCTCCACTAAAATCTGACTTCAAGGATCACTGAGGTGGGGATGTAGCTCTAGGAGATAAGAGATTATCCCAGTGTAGGTTTTCACAGGTCCTACCAAGCTTTGAAACTTTTGAGCATAGATTCAGTACCATATTGAAGATCTGTCTTCCAAGGCCCAGCCTACATAACATTTGAGATTCTTTTCATTAGGTTGGCTGAAAAGTGATGAATGTGTTTGTTCATAATAACTTTTAAAGATAGACAACTGTCATAGAGGGGTTAGGATCAGAAGAATTTGACAGAGGACCCATAATGATAAAATTTGTTACTAAGCTGCTTAACTAAATTATTATATAATATAATGTAAAAAGGTAGAATGCTTTCTGGGTCAAAATACGATTTTTTTACATTCTGTAATTTCATATCCATTAGTCAAAATCACACAAAAATAAACTTTCTGTTGAACACCATGTTAATATTTTATTTTTCTCCTGATTTTATATATATATATATATATATATATATATATATATATATATATATATATATAGTAAGTCTCCTTTCAAATTTGTGTTTTTATTGAATGATAATTCTTTCTCTTTTCTCCCCTCATGGTCCTTATTACCAATGAGGAAAATCAAATCATATGGTCATATGCATGGTGCTAGACTCATAGGAAGAGAAATAGGAAGAGAATAAATACAAATAAGCACCTAAAGAATCTGTATGTAAACTTGACTGGGTGTCTGCACAGCAGCTATGTGTAAACATGACTAGGCTTCTATGTGACCAGCACTTTGTTACTCATTTGACCCCCACAACAATCCTGCAAAATAGAGACTGTTGTTATAGCCATTTTACAGTTGAGAAAATTGAGGCATTCAGAGATTAAATGATTTAACCAGAGCCACATTGCTAATAGATAACTGAAATTCGATTTGAATTCAAGTCTTTCTGATTCAGCTTTAAAACTCTATTCACTAATCCATCTAACTGCCTATACACACATATGTATGTATCTGCATATACACATATGTTATATGTGTATAAATATGTGTATGTGCCTTTTCTCTTGCACAAAATGCCTTCATTTGGCACCACCATTCCATTCTATTTCTCTTCTCTTTCACAGATAAACTAGAAAATCATCCTCTACGTGGGTGCTATCATTTCCTTATTCCACTAAGTTCTCCTTGCACCATGACTTCCCTTGATGGAAATTATATTTTCCAAAAGCATCACTGTTGTTTTAATTATTCAAGCTTATAGGCTTGGCTTAGTCCCTATTCTTCTTGACCTCTCTCCAGTTTCAACTAGAGTGACACTTCTCACTCCTTGTTCTCTCTCCCTCATACTGACTATTCTTTCTCACACTGAACAATCATCAGTCATGATCCATGTTGTATGTACAGTTAAATATTAGGTCTCTCTACTGTTCTTACCACTTCTCCCTTTCTTAACTCTGGTGCTACACTCTATTCATTTCTACTCCACCAGAAATTTAAACTCCATCCTGCAATTCTGATCAGTAAGTATTTTGATATTTCGTGGAGGTTCAGGCCTCCATGACACTTTATGGTGTCTCCTCAGCATGCTTTACATGGGTACCCTCCTCCTTGTCATTCTCTATTCCTCACCCTCACTTTCCAGCACCCCTTTATGTGCTGTCTTCTCCCATTAGAATGAAAGCCCCTTGGGATCAAAAATTGCTTTGCTTGTTTTTTATTTGTATTCTTGATGATTGATACAACACTTGGAAAATGTCTACTAAAAAATGAATAAGTCTTAATCATCTACCTACCTACCTACCTACTTATTTCTATCTATCCATCCATCCATCCATCCATCCATTTTCATTGAGCTATCTACCTATCTATCTATCTTTTTATCTACCTCTCATCTATACATTATTTCTCTTGGCAATCAATTCACATAATTTTCATTCTTGTCTCTATTCAGTTGACTTGAAAACCTATATGTCTCTAATTTCTTGTAACTTCTGGCTTGGCTACCCAGCCACACACTTGACATTGCTTTCTAGTTATATATATATACATACATACATACATATATATATATATATATATATATATATATATATATATATATATATATATATATATATATATATAACTAGAAAGCAATGTCAATATTACATGTATATATATATACATACATACATACATATATATATATATCATCTCAAGTATATGTGTTCTTTTCACACACTTGACATTGCTTTCTAGATATATATATATATATATAATCTCAAGTATATGTGTTCTTTTCACACACTTGACATTGCTTTCTAGTTATATATATATATATTATATATATTATCTCAAGTATATGTGTTCTTTTCACACACTTGACATTGCTTTCTAGTTATATATATATAACTATATAACTATATAACTATATATATATATAATCTCAAGTATATGTGTTCTTTTCTTTTCCCAAATGCAATTTCTGTCAAGAGCACCACTATCCTTCCATTTACCCAGTTTTCAACTTGGGAATCTATATTCTTTGAATCTAAACTCTGCCTCACCCTTTCATAATCTAAGCTATTGCCTGATCTTTTTTGTAAAATTTTACTTTCACAACATCTCTCACACCCATTTATTTTTGGCCATTCAGTCAGTCAGCATGATGGTTCAGATCCCTATCACCTCTTGTAAGGACCAGAGTAAAAACATTTTATTCCTTCCTCCCATTCTTTTCCCCTCTGGCCCAGCCTTCAAAAGGTGACAAATAATTTCCATAAGGTCCAGGTCTTATATCACTCCTAAGTTAGAGAAAATCCTTTGGTTCTCTATTGTCTCTGTGGCAAAATACAAATGCCTTTGTTTGGCATCTCAAGCCCATCACACAATCTGGCTGAATCTTACCTTCGCAGATTTTTTCACATTACTCCCCCTCATAGTCTTTATCTTCTAGTCAGACTGGCCTACTTCCTAGTCCCTGCACACAACATTCCATCTCTAAGTTCTGCACTTTTGCAAAGACTATCCCTGATGTGTGACTATTCTCCACTCCTCATTCTGTTTCTGGAAACTATAGATCCCTCCAAGGCTTGGTTCAAATGGCAAATCATGAAGGAGGCCTTTTGATGACTCTGCTAAAATGTGGGAACCAAAGCAACATAGAAAAGTCAAGATCTTCACAGATTGGCT